>NW_024429190.1:9100519-9465519 GCF_017639785.1 Mesocricetus auratus | reverse complement strand
GAAATGCTACCATTTGTGGTGGTGACTCCCAACTGTGGTCTTACCTTGTAAGTCATTAAACTCTAGGCAAGATGCTCTAGTACAGGAAATTTAGGTAAGGGGCTGAGGGATTAAGTGTAAGGGTTTATGTTAGTCTGCTGTAGTTAGGCCATTCTGACTGTTGTAAGTATCCCTGGCAGAAGCTAAAATTTCCTTTGGTGTCTGGGTTTTTTTCCTCTGCTAAAGAGCCCACTTAACTACTGTCCTCAGCCTGCAGTTCTTTCTGATTGAAACAAGAGCTTTTGTTGATGGGTCCTGGGCTTAGGCCCCTGGGCTGTGAACCTCAAGTGTGCTCTTTGGTTTTGTTTTCTTTTGTTGTCAGTAAAATGGATCATAGGCTAGGGGGAATATTAAAGTTACAAATTTTCCCTCTTGTAGGTAGGTGGTTAGGCCTTGGGAAAGTGTTTTCTTTGAGGAAAGTGCCTATATTAGGAATAACAGAATGCTTTGTTCATTCTTTAATATTTTACTCATTTTAAAAATATATTTGTAGTGGGGTGTTGGTGACTCACGCCTTTAATCCCAGCACTTGGATGCAGAGGCAGACAGATCTCTGTGAATTTGAGGCCAGCCTGGTCTACAGAGCGAGTTCCAGGACAGCCTCCAAAACAATACAGAGAAACCCTGTCTCGAAAAACAAAAAAAAAAAAAAAAAGTATTTGTTTGGGTTTCTCAGGATAGGGTTTCTCTGTGTGGCCCTGGCTGTCCTGGAGCTCACTCTGTATACCAAGCTAGCCTTGAACTCACGAGGTCCACTTTGTGTCTTGAGTGCTGGGATTAGAGGCGTGTGCCACCACTGCTTCAGTAGCACAAACAGACTAAGACAGACTATTCCTGGGTTCTGGAGGCAGAGTCCCATGGCAGGAAGTGGAGGGACTAGAGGACAGCAGTAAAAAGGGAGTGGCCCGTTCTTTGTGGCGCCCACGTCGTGCAGACGTGCTGAGCCGGGCCTGTAATCCCAAGACTGGAAGCTGAGACAGGAGCGTTGCTGAGGGGCCGGACATGTGTGTGGCTCAGCAGGTAGGGCTCTTTGCCTGACATTTGCAGAGTGTTAAGTCCCCAGCACTGCAGAAGCCAGGGGTGGTGGCCTGTGTCTATGATGCCAGCACCCAAGAAAGTAGAGGCAGAAGGATCACAAGTTTAAGGTCATCCTTGGCAACATAGGGAATTGGAGGCCTGGCAGGATTATATGAGACTCTTTCAAAAAAAGGCGGGAGGGTGGGTGGTTAGGCCAGCCTGAATTGTATAGTGAGTTCTAGGGTAACCAGAAGGTAGCAAGGTTCTGTCAAAAAAGAATGGAGGGGTGGGGGGAGGCGGCTCAGTAGTAAGAACACTTGCTGCTTTTCCAGATGATCTTGGTTTGATTGCCAGTACCCACATAACTCCAGTCCCAAGGAATTCAGTGCTCTCTTTTGGTCCCATGGGTGCTAGCGTACATGTGTATGAATGGAAGGGAGAAGGATGGCTGTAGGTGTGACTCGGTGGTTAAGAGAAGTGCCTGCTCTCTCAGTGAACTAATTACTCACCACAGCCTCACTTCTCAAGCGTTGGGTTTCAAACATGGATCTTGGGGTGCATTCAAGCCATGACGCTTTATTTTTTCTATTTGTGTATATTTGTCAGCTGGGCTGACCCCCCCTTTTGTAAATAATTTTTAGTGGGGCTATGCACAATGGCCCATCAGTGACCAGGTCCCTGTTCTGCTAAAACTAGACTTGAGATGTCTCTGGAACTTTCCATGCCAGTTGTGAACACCAAGCAGTAGGAAATGTGGGACGATCGTCTACAGCTGCTGAGACTTCAGTAAAAATGTAGCACCCTGGGCTAGACAGGTGGCTCAGTGGGTAAGAGCACTGGCTGCTCTTCCAGAGGACCCTGGTTCAAGTCCCAGCACCCACACGACAGCTCACAGCTGTTTGTAACTCCAGTTCCAGGGGATCCAGTACCCTCACACAGACATACATGTAGGCAAAACAAACAAATAAATTATCTGTCTTCAGCCGGGCATTGGTGGCGCACGCCTTTAATCCCAGCACTTGGGAGGCAGAGGCAGGCGGATCTCTGTGAGTTCGAGGCCAGCCTGGGCTACAAGAGCTAGTTCCAGGACAGCCTCCAAAGCCACAGAGAAACCCTGTCTCGAGAAACCAAAAAAAAAAAAAAATTATCTGTCTTCAGGGTGAGTTCCAGGATAGCCAGGGTTATATAGAGAAACTCTGTCTTGAAAAACCACAGGGGGGGAGACTCTTCCTAGAGCATGGATGACATGTGGGCCTGGTGGCTGGGGACACAGGTCTGTGCTCTGTAGTAGCAGCAGTAGCCTGGCTCTGTCTCTCATGACACTCTTTCTTGCCTCTCTTGCAGTATTTAGGTCAGTTAACATCCATACCCGGCTACCTGAACCCTTCCAGTAGGACTGAGATCCTGCATTTCATAGACAAGGCAAAGGTAACAGTCCCCCCAACCCCCCACCCCGCATGTGCTTTGCTGCTTAGCCTGCCTCAGCCTTGGTCCCCTCACTCTTGACGGTAGACTGACAGGGATGGCCCATCTCTGTCACTGTGGGTGTCCTTAGTCTGAACCTTTAGATGTGGTTTGGGCTGCTTCCCAAGCTCATATTTGAAGATACTCTAGATTTATATATACTGTAAATCTGAATCTAAAAGGCAGTTCCAGAAGAATCTCCCATGTGATTCGAACATACTGACACCATTGGAGTGAGTCTCACTGTACTGAGGGGAGCAGCACTTTCCTTCACCTCTCCTTGGCGTGTGGCCATCAGCCACGTGTGGCCATCAGCCAGCCCAACGTTTCTGATGCCTGTGGTTCTTTGCAGCGGTCCCACCAGCTTCCTGGACACCTGACCCAGGAGCACGATGCTGTGCTCAGTCTGTCTGCCTACAATGTCAAGCTGGCCTGGAGGGACGGGGAGGACATTATCCTTAGGGTGCCCATCCACGACATTGCTGCTGTCTCCTATGTCCGAGACGACGCTGCACACCTGGTGGTCCTGAAGACGGGTATGGATTTGGGGTAGTGGTCTGGAGGTTCGCCACCTAAGAAGGATCCCTGGCTTTCATGACGTTCTGGAGATGGCTTTTGCAGCTCCAGCCTGGTCCCTGTGCCACTCAGGCACTTTGGAGACTTGAGGAATACAATATTTGGGGTCAGTATTCAAATAAGATCTTTCTTGCGCCAGGTGTGGTCAAAGGCAGGTGGATCTCTGAGTTTGAGGGTAGCCTGGTCTACAAAGTGAGTTCCTGGACAGCCAGGGCTACATAGTGTCTCAACAAAAAGGCCTTTTTCCTGCTAAGTCCTCGGTCTCTGTCCCATTGATGTCATCTTCCCGCCCAGGTAAAGTGGAGCCCAGAGAGAAGGGTAGTGAGCCCCGCCCATATTTGCTTTTGTTCTGCTCTTTTGAGACGTCTTTGTATGTAGCCCTGGCTGCTTAGAAGTCACAGAGACCTGCCTGCCTCCGCCTTTGCCTCCTGAATACTGGGATTACAAGTGTGCACCCCCGGTCTAGCTCTAGCCCACATTCCAGTGTTCCCAAAGCCGGGAGAGCAAAGAGTTCCCTGGCTCTGGTGCTGCCTTCATGTTCAGAGATGGCCCGGTGTCCCTTTCCAGTGGCTGTGTTTCTCTGTGGATGCACACCCACCTTCCTAGATGCTAGTACAAGCTTCTCCCAGCCTCTGGGCCTCCACCCTAGCATTTAAACCAGTGAGAAGTGAGGGAGAGACTGTGTTACCTGTGTCGCCGCAGGCTCACTGGCCTGGGCCCGCTAGGTCACTGTGAGTGGTTGAGATGATCCTGAAACCAGCTCCTGAGTGCTGGTGACAAGGCACAAGGGGTCAGAATTGGTCTAGCCTGATTCGTTTGTGGGAGGAGTGTGTCTGGCTAATGATGCCAATCCAAGTACTGTGGCTAACCCCAGGCAGCGGGAGGGCTGTGAAGGAGTTTGAGCGGTTCTGCCTTGTCTGTGTAGAACAGCTCATTCCTTGCCCAGCACATGTACACACCACATTTTCCTTCATACAACTCACACATTCCATCACACACACACACACACACACACACACCACAGCTGTAGACTCAGATGCACTTGCCTGCCCCGCCCTGTCACACCCATATGCATGCTTTACACACTCGCAGTCACACAGACACCGGTACTCTTACCAAGGACATCTGAACCCATCCCCTTGAGATACTTAATTTACGAAGCACAAGGTTTTATTTTTAGTTAAGATCTCACTATGGTCTCTCTGACCTGGAATTCACTCTAAGTTCCAGGATAGCCTTGAACTCATGGCAGTCATACCTCAGCTTTCTGAGTAATGGGATTATGCAAGTGAGCCACCACTCCCAGCTGCAAGGGAAAAGGTTTATTTGGTTCATGGCCTCTGAAGTTCCAGTCTGTGGCCAAGTAGACTCATCGCTTCTAGGTTTGTGGTGCAGGTGCCAGGTGGCAGCAGCAGGAATTGCATGTAGCACAAAGCTGCTTGCTTCATGGTGAGAAAGCCCAGAAAGGAAGAGGATTGGGCCCCATGGTTTCCTTTGAGGGCGTGCCCTGCTGACCGAAGGGCCTCCTGAAACTTTCCCACTTCCCGATAGCACACCCCGGCACCAAGTCTTTACCACACATTTAGCATTCAAATTATAGTGCTTTGTTTGTCTCCTCAGAGTTGAGGGAGCATCGTCCATTTCATGCTAGGCATCAAGTTAGATGGGACAGTACGAATTTGTCACTAACCATTTTAATCTGTAAAAATGTCAGTTTAGCATGACTCAAACTACAAAGTCTGGTATGAATTGCATCTATAGTAACCCTGAGAGTCGCATCTCACATGGGGGTGAAGGTGGGTGGTCCTGATTGAACTGGTTCCTTCTGGGTTTAGACCCCAGCCGTCACCAAGGTAATCCTCGGGCTCTTGGCCCTCAGAGACGAGGAGGAAGGAGGCAGGTTCCTGACCAGGTTCCTGTGGGTATTTCAAGCTGGTATGGAGAAGTGGTCCCTGTATTTCTCATGCGGCACGAATGTTTCTCTGCTTGAGTCATTAGAATAAACGGTTGAGGAAGAGAAAAATAGAGACTTCCCTCCATATAAGGAGCATTCCAAAAAGCCTGAGGAGTACGGAGACCCTGTTCCTCCCGCCAGCAGAGAGCGCACCCCTGCATCCAGGGGCTGCCTCATTTTGGCCGCCTGTGTGCCTCCCTCTGATTGAGGCCTCTGGGCAGGCACACGGTGTGGTCTAGGGTTTGACTGGCAGTTTCCCCACACAGCCAGGCATCTCCTTGCATGTGTCACCTCCGTGTGCCTCTTCTGTTCAGAGGCTTGCTAGTGTTTGGGGCTGTCTCGTGTGGAAAGTAGATGAAGCAGAGAGCCTTGTGTCTATCTGTCAGAGCGTTCTGAATGATGCCGCAGAGCCAGGTGGCAGGTGTGAAGCTGCTGCCCAGAGGGTACAAGTGGCATCCCCACAGATGGCATCTGCTAGGTGCCCACACCTCACAGCTGCCCACTGAGGGGCGAGGGGGCAGTTTAGAATGTTACAAAAATAGAAACAAGTGAGACTTTTTTTTTTTTTTAGTTTTTTGAGACAAGGTTTCTCTGTGGCTTTGGATGCTGTCCTGGAACTAGCTCTTGTAGATCAGGCTGGCCTCGAACTCACAGAGATCCGCCTGCCTCTGCCTCCCAAGTGCTGGGATTAAAGGCGTGCACCACCAACGTCCGGTGAGACTACTTTTAATAATATATTTATAGGCTTTCTTTCTCTGTGAGGGATTGTGTATACATACACACATATACATTTATCCTAGCATCCCTGGCTTTCCCCATGTTTTTAAAATTTATATTCAGTTAGTATTATCCAATATTTAAGACAGTGTTTCATCATGGCTAGTCTTTATTTTTTTATAAATAAAGGTGTCTCTGTGTAGTCCTGGCTGGCCTGGAACTCACTCTGTAGACCAGATTGGCCTGGAACTCATAGAAATGCGCCTGCCTCTGCTTCCTGAGTGCTGGGATTAAAGGCGTGTGCCACAACTGCATGGTCTTAAGCTCACTGTCTAGCCCAGTCAGGCCTTGAACTCACGGCGATTCCTTCTGCTTCTTTTCTCCAGGTGCTGGGACTACATAGCATATTTATAGTATATAAATAGTATATTTATTTTGCCTCCTGTATCTATAGGTTGCTATGAGGGCATATGCATAATATGAAAATGACTGAGCTAGTTACTGTTTGGTTAAAAGTAAATCAAGTCCTGGGTGTGAGTTACCCTGTGCACAGCTCATTATCGCTTTGCCATTCAGTAGCTCTGGGATCAGTGACTACTGTAAGGACATTGTTCCAGGATCTCACTCGTAGCTGACAGCCATCATCTATACTTTACCTGTGTCTGGCCTCATCTGTCTCTGCCTGTGTTCCCACGGCTGTAGCAAAGCCTCATGTTTCTCCAGCTTTGCCTTCTGAGCACCCCCGAGGAGAGTGACAGAAGGGCCACCTCTAAGCTTAGCTTACAGTTCTAACACCCTTCCCAGGCTGGTCTGACCAGTGTGCTGTTCTCGGTCACATTCCCTGGACCACTCTGGAACCACGATGATTTTCTGATGTGTACAGTGTGAGGGTGTGGCCCTGGGCTGTGTCCATCCCCACAACTGGACCATTCACATCCCCTGCCTTGGACCAAAAACTGGCTGGAGGTGTGGGCCCTGTTGGGATTATTTGTGGTCTGCTGTCTGTTACTTTGAATGCCAGCTGGCATGGTGTGGTACACAGTGGAGTATGCAGATGTGCTGTGTGCCCTGGGCCTCTCACAAGCTAGTTTTGTTGTGAGGGCTGGTGGACTGGGGTTTATCTGTTGATTTATCTTAAATTAAGTCTTTATTACACACACACACACACACACACACACACACACACACGATGTTGTGGCGTGTGCACATGTGCAGTGGTGAATGTGTGTGCCATGGTATGCATGTGGACGTCAGAGGACAACTTTGTAGGGCTGGTTCTCTCCTCCTACCATTACGGGTTCCTGGGCATGTTGTCAGGCTTGCATGGCGAGCGCTCTCCCTCTGCGCGCCATCTCGCAGGCCTCCGGGAGGGAGTGGTCCAGTTGTCCTGCCTGCCCTCCATGCACCGCGCTGACCTATGTGTTTACTTCCCAGCCCAGGACCCAGGCATCTCTCCGAGCCAGAGTCTGTGTGCAGAAAGTTCTAGAGGCCTCAGCGCAGGTTCCTTGTCAGACAGTGCAGTGGGACCAGTAGAGGCATGTTGCCTGGTCATCATGGCCACAGAGAGCAAGGTGAGACCTCCCTGTTGTGGACCAGAGCTATCCGCAGCTTCTTCCTGTCCCTAGTCCATGACCCAGCTCACAGCCGGTCCTGCCCGTGATCAGGACCTTCCCAAGACCAGATCCCACCCACAAGTCTCACAGCCCCACTTACCCCTCTGGCCCTAGCCAGCCCTTCCTCCAACTCTGTCTAGTACTACTTCAGGCACTGTCCCTTCCCACGGGTACTCCACGACCAGGCCCTGCCCCCGCATACAGCATAGTAGTAGCCCATTCTCCCGGGTCCTCCTGGACCTGCCTCAGCCTCCTCTGCCAGCCGTGCCCTTGTACTGTTCACTGCCTCTCTAGCGCCATCCCTGAGGTGGCTGGCAGAGCCCTTGCTCGCCCGACTCCTCTTCAGGGTGCCTCTGTTCACCCCCACGCTGACGGACAGTGATGGCCACAGGCATGGTGCCCTGCACCGCAGACCTGCCTGGTGCTGTGAGCACAGTTGGCATTTTCCTCAGCACCTGGGCAGTCACAGAGGCACAGAGGGAGGCTGCGAAGCCTCGGGCGTCACTTGACACCGTCCACTTCATCTGTCTCTGACTTCCAGTGACTAATGGTGACGGCCTCCTAAGCACCTGCAGTTCACCTTACTCTTAGCCTTGCTGACAGTGACACTTTAATAATACTTTCTTTGGGGCTGGAGAGGTGGCTCAGCAGTTTAGAGCATTGGCTGCTCTTCCAGAGGACCTGAGCTCAATTCCCAGCAACCACATGGCAGCTCACACCTGTCTGGAACTCCACTTGCAGGAGATCCAACACCCTCACACAGACATACATGCAAGCAAAACACCAATGCATGTAAAATTTTTAAAAAATTAAGATATACTTTCTTTGTTGTGGGTAGCTAACTTAATGTACTCTAGAGTGTTGAGCAACAAACATCCCTGGCTTTTCCTTGTAATAATCAAAAATGTCTCCAGATACTTTCACATCAAGGGTTTGGGACAAAGCCCACTGGAGAAGCTCTCTTTGAAATAGCACACTGTTACAAAGTGACTCCACTGCTTCTGGAAATACCTCTGAGGTCAAAAATGAGGCCAGCGGTGTCTTTTCTCTCCTTGGGCTTAGGTGGGAATTTTGAACATGTTGTTGGCCAGTTAGAGGACGAGGAGGCAAAACGGATGCCAGCACCCATGTCTAGCATGATCTCCAGACGCCTGCGGCCACACCTAGGCCGCAATCTGCTCTCAAGCATTGGTTCTGTCTTTTGCTAGTCCTCTGGGCTGTGAAAGGCACGGGGCCCTTTGTTCACGGTCTGTTCCCCACTTTATTGTGGAGCCTTTGAGACGTAGGTGTCCTAGAGACTGGGAAGCTGCTCTGTGTGGGGTTAGCCACTGAGGACAGCTGCTGCTCTCCAATCACTGTAGGTCGCCGCAGAAGAGCTGTGCTCCCTGCTCAGCCAGGTCTTCCAGATTGTTTACACGGAGTCCACCATCGACTTTCTGGACCGAGCAATATTTGATGGGGCCTCCACACCCACCCACCACCTGTCGCTGCCCAGCGGTAAGTTGGTGAAAGTAGGGGTCATAGGCTCCCAGAAAGGGTTGCTGTGGAACTGGGAGGCTGAGGTGTTTTGGAGAGCCTCCCTGTTGGTTTACCTGGGCTACTCTCCATGTGTAACCCCTTACGAGACCACAGCCAGACCGCCTGAGGTTGCTCTGGCTTGCGAGAGGCTGAGACCAGGAAATTGGGGAGGGGCAGGAAGAAGCAGAGGCGGCAGGAGGGTCAACACATCTGCATCATCCAGGGAGGCTGGCTGTGCTGTGCAGACATCTTGTCAGTCCACAGACACTGCCTGGCTACATGTGCTGACATACACCTGTAGTCCAGGAACCCAGCAGATGAAGACAGGATCCCTCCCAAGTTTGAGGCCAGCCTGGGCTACATAACCAGACCCTGTTTCAAAAAATAGGAGCTAGTTTTCTCATTGCTGTAGCCAAATACCTAACAAGATTCAGTTGAAGGCAGGAGTGGTTCATCGTCTTTCCCTCATGGTGGGGAAAGCACAGCAGCCGAGGGAGGGGAGGGTGTGGTGGCAGGAGCAAAAGTCTGAAGGCTGCTTCTATCCATAGGTTGTTGGTTTTAAGATTTGTTTATTATGTATACAGTGTTCTGCTTGCATGTCTGCCTGCACGACAGAAGAGGGCGCCAGATCTCATTACAGATGGCTGTGAGCCACCATATGGCTTCTGGGAATTGAACTCAAGACCTCTGGAAGAGCAGTCAGTGCTCTTAACTGCTGAGCCATCTCTCCAGCCCCTATCCTAGCTGTTCATGTCTGAAACTTACCATGTGCATTTTATTTCACCATTCTGGTTTTCCAAACCCTACCAGAGCGGCCCATTAAGTAAGTTCTAGACTCTCCCACATCCCTCCTACAGACCAGTTCCAAAGACCTAAGAACCACATGGTCAGGTTCATCTCTGCAGAGGCCCATTCCTGATACTTTATTCTCTTAGTGTTCTCTAGGGAACATAGCCCATAGAATGAATACATATTACAAACGTGACTTATTGGATTGGCCTCCGAGATACAGGCTCAGTAGTTCAGCAGTCATTGTCTGCACACTGCAAAGGCTGGATGCTTCAGCAGCCCCAGCATAGTGCTGGAGAGCCAGGGAAGCCGGGCTCTGTGTCAGCAAGAGTAGTCAGACTTACAAGGAGGAGCAAAGACAGCAGGTGAGGAGCTGCTTTACCTCAGACCTCTTTGTGTTTGGCCATGTCTGTGGGTCATCTCAGATCCAATCAAGTTAGCAACTAAAATTAACCATCACAATCATTGTGTGCAAGCTCATTGCCTTATGATTTCTATTGCTGTGAAGAAACAGCATGACCATGGCAACTTTTTTATTTTATTTTTTTGCATTGGTGTTTTGCCTGAATGTGTGTCCTGAGTGTCTTTGTGGGGCTGCTGTCGGGGCCAGCGGAGCAGCCCCGGGTTCGTACCTGAGAGGGGGAGTGTGGAGTAAAGGCAGGCCAGCTATAGACGGTAAGGGAAAGACAGAGACACAGAATGCAGTCAGGAAGGCAGATTCAGTTGATACTGAATGCCGTGAGTTTATTTTTCACCACGCTTACAAACCTTAATCAAAAGGGGACGTGTAACTTGTGTCTGGAGCAAACAGACGTTTCCTCCTCTTTAAGGATTCAGTAACCACACCATAGATTCAACTTCTCGTGTGAGCCACCATGTGGTGCTGGGAATTGAATCCAGGTCCTCTGGAAGAACAATCAGTGCCCTTAACCTCTGAGCCATCTCTCTAGCCCTCCACCTCTTACAAAGAAAACATTAATTGTGGTGGCTCACTTACAGTTCAAAGGTTTATTATGTTGTCAACATGGCAGGGAGCATGGCCGCATGCAGGCAGACATGGTGTTGGCTACATCTTCTTCAGAAAGCAATGGGAAATGGACTGAGTATCACACTGAGCAAAGCTTGAGCATATGAGACCTCAAAGCCCGCCCCCACAGTGACACACTTCCTCCAACAAAGCCACACCTCCTAATAGTGCCACTCCCTTTGGGGTCATTTTCTTTCAAACCACCACACTCACTGAAGATATGTGTAAACACAGCAGGGCTAACTGTCCTTTATTGAGGATTAATGGTGTGTGTAAATCAGAGACATGAAATGATGTTGGGAGCAGCTTACCGTCTGGTACTTATTTTATGGAGGAAGTATCCTGTCTTCTACCCTGTTCCTGGTAATTCACTGGTATGGGAGAGCTGTTGGTGTAGTTATAGAGCTGAAAGGAAGCCTTGAGTGGGTATGGGGCCATTGAGTCTTCCACACACCAGTGAAGCTACAACACCTTTATCACTGACTCACGGGTGGGACAGTTGAGGCTTGGAGGTCACCAGGTGTCTAGGGTACACAGCTTGGAGCAGTTCTGTGTCCCTGTGATTGTTTTGACTCGTTCTCTGAAAATCCTATTGGAGTCTTCTTTTTTTTCCCCCTCCCTCCCTCCCCCCCTTCTTCCCTCCCTCCCTCCCTTCTTCCCTCCCTCCCTCAGTCCCTCCCTCCCTCAGTCCCTCCCTCCCTCAGTCTCTCCCTTTCTTTGTTTCCAGATAGGGTCTCACTGTGTAGTCCTGCCTTATCTGGAGCTTGGCTATGTAGATCAGGCTGGCCTTGAACTCACAGAGATCCACCTGCTTCTGCCTCCTGAGTGCTGGGATTAAAGGTTAAAGATATGTACCACCCTGCCCACCCCTTTTTGAGGGGGGGGGGGGTCTTAAAATCCTGAGTGGCTGGGCAGTGGTGGCGTACACCTTTAGTCTCAGCACTCGGGAGACAGAGGCAGGCGGATCTCTGTGAGTTAAAGACCAGCCTGGTCTACAAAAGTTAGTTCAAGGACAGCCTCCAAAGCCACAGAGAAACCTTGTCTCAAAAAAAAAAAAAACAAAAAATAAAAAGAGGAAGAGTTTGCTTGGCCCATAGCTTTAAAGGTTTCAGTCCATGACCAAGCCTGTTCCTAGGCCATGGTGAGGCAGCATCATGCTGGGAGGAAGCAGAGGGACGATTGGGACTAGATAGAGGTCTAGTGGACATAGCCCAGTGACGCATTTGCACAGCTAGGTCCCACATCTTCAGGTTTCCAGAACTTGTGAAATAGTGACATCAGCTAGGACAAGGCCTTTAGTGTGTAAGCCTTGGGGTGGCCTCTTTATACCCACACCACAGCAAATGCTTGCAACCACATTAAGTCCTCCACACAGTCCAGGCTCATCTCCCCGTTTCACGGTCTACTAATTAGGGACTGTCACTACTCTTGCCTCGCACTGTTGCAGTCCCAATCCCAGGAGAGGTTGTGACATCATCGGATGCCGTTGCACATACCTGGCCTCTGTTGCATCACCGGTGTCCTGGTCCCTGTCACTCTTTCTCTGTCACTGCCTGTCCTGATGGGGGAGTGGCTTTTCTCAGGGCTGGAGAAGCAAAGTGCAGCCCTGACGACACAAAATGCTGTCTGCTGGACATTATGTTGGAGTGGGCTTCACCCTCTGCTACACTGAGGGACTCAGATTCTGAGCCTCAGCTGTGTCCAGGCTCTGAGGTTTAACTGCCTAGCTCTGTGGCTACTGCTGAGCAGCCTGGGGGCAAGTGGCATTACCCCTCTGGTTTAGTTGTGCACATAATTGACATCTCCAAACGCACCTATTGTTACCTTGGCCACCTGTATGGACTCCATCCCAGCCTATGACAGGTTGTGTAGTTGACAAAATCCTCAGGAGGGATGTGGGTTCAAGTCTAGGAACCTTGCCAGGATAGGAAGCCCATGGTGAAGCCCCGAAAGCCGGGGCAGCTGCTGTTGCCTATAGATGTGGCATTGGGGTTACCTGTACTGAGTGCTCACTTTAGGGCCACCTGGGTACCTGGACCTGGAACACCTACCCAGTACTTGAAAGTCCTCTGTGTCTTCTATGTCTTTTGCACAGATGACTCTTCCACAAAAGTGGACATGACGGACACTTATGATGCTGAAGCCAGCACCTTGTGAGTACATGCACTGAGCTCTGGGCTTGGATCATCACATGCATGGCCTTCTGTGTCTAGTCTCTATCCTGGTGGTCCCACAAGTTCTCTTCAGTTCCACTGAGTTCCTGCCCCAGGTTCCACCTCTAGAGCCTTGCCAGTCCCGACTTGTTCTTACCTTCTGTGGCCTCCAGAAGTGCCCTTGGAAAAGGCACACGGCATGGTGTGGTTTGCATCCTCTGAAGCCTGTTAGCTCAGCCTGTGCAGTCCCCCAGCCCGGGACAACACCTGAGCAGGCCAAGACTTCCACCCTAGCCCTTCCTCTGACCTCTGCCCAACACCCACGGAGAGTCACTCCACCAGGGCTTCTCAGCTCCATTGTGAGACTGAGCTGACTCCTCGTTCTCGCTCACCACACGAGGCCATGCCCAGGTAGCTCTTCCTTGTCACCGTCGTTCGCGTGTGTGACTGTTTGTGAGCAGGCGGCTCGTGAGGTTGTGTAGTGAGGGCTGAGTGGTCGGGGCCCACCCTCCTTGTGTCTTTGCAGCTGCTTCTCAGACTCCGGGGATGTGGGAGGACTGCCTGCCCTGTCCTTCTGCACGCAGCCGTCACCCCATAGCAAGACGGTCAGCGAGAGCGAGCTGAGCACCAGTGCCACGGAACTGCTGCAGGACTACATGCTCACGGTAGGCAGCCGGCTGGGTCACCTGCCTTGTCTAGTTACTGCTGGCCTGTGGGAGTGGGGTCTGTGGGCCCTAGCTGGTGCTGATTAGGAACAGCAGCTCCATCAGGGCCTAGGCCTGGTGCCTCCTTGTCTTAGATTTGAAAAGTCAGCCTTCTGGATCTGTTTACCCCCGGGCCATGCCTGTGTCTCTGCTGCTCTGTGGGGGGCTAGCTTCCTTCCCTTCAGCCCTCCCTGGGACCCTTTTATATTGAGACAACAGATCTGTGTGCTACTTGGTTCTCTGGGTAGTTTTTATGCTGGGCCTGATGACAGAGACATACGGTGGACATTCTGGCCCTACAGCAGGTACACAGGAAGCCAGACGTGGCCAACATGTCTGTGCATGGCCTGACACCTAAGAACTGAGCCTTGGCCCCTGGGGCTGTGGTAAGGGTGGGGTCCAGCTGCCGCACTCACGCACCTAGCTGGCCCCTCACCATCCCACACCTGTCTCCCTTCACAGTTACGCACTAAGCTGTCATCACAGGAGATCCAGCAGTTTGCAGCGCTGCTCCATGAATACCGCAACGGGGCCTCGATCCACGAGTTCTGTATCAGCCTGCGACAGCTCTATGGGGACAGCCGCAAGTTCCTGCTGCTTGGTGCGTGGGGCTTGGTAGGGCCACTGGTCCCCTCTGGGCATGTGCAGAGTTCAGAGGGGAGGCGCTCCATCAGACACATCTGTATCACAGCTGGGCTGAGGCTGCAGGATTGACAGAGCTGTGCCCTCACCCTGCTTGGAGCTTTGAACTGAGCTGGGGGGGGCTCTGCCAGGAAGCACGAAAGGTCCTGAGACTGAGTCTGAACAACACCATCACGTCAGAAGGGTGCTGTGCAGAGAGGCAAGGGGCTCGTGAGGGGTGACTTTGTCAGTGGGTTTGGGGAGCATTAGGGATTTGGTGAGTGGGAAAGCAAAGACGCCATCTAGATGGCAGGGCGAGCCTCTGTCCAAGACCCCCGAGGAGCCTAGCACATTCTGTCCCCACCAGGCTAGGCGTCAGGCCTGCCACATCAGCCCCACACCTGGAAGGAACAATGGCACCTCTGTGGCCTCCCCTCCTGCCAACACTCAGAACGCAGTGAGCTGGCAGTCACTCACTGCAAGTTGTGAGGGTCTTCCCTGTGCTGTTGCTAAACCAAGGGAGCTCAACTGATGTTGCTTTTTCTTGGCCCAGTGAGCAGCCGCTGCCTGCCTGGCTCTCTCCCATTGGGAGGGGAAGGACTGGAGACTAGACCCAGGCGAGTCTGGTCTGAGCTCCTCACTCCTGCAGGTTTTCTGGATCAGGCGCCCAGCAGGCTCAGGCTCCAGGTCCTGGCACCCGGCCCAGAATGTGCTTCAGAAGCCTGAAGCCAGCTCCTTCCCGTTTTGTTCTCAGCTGCCTCTTTGCCAGAGGGGTGTAGAACCAGGCATGAACCACACACAGCCTTAATCCGAGCACTCCGAAGACTGAGGCCCCATAGCAGGTTCAAGGTTAGCTTGAGCTATGCAGTAAGCTTAGAAAAAGTGCGTTGGAAAGGAGTTGATCTGTGGGTGTCTGCTGCTTAGAACCCTGCATTAGGCAGGCGGCTAACACTACTAGCCTCTAGGCCTCTCTGCCACCTCCCAGCCCCTGCCTAAGCAGGTTGTTTGAGGGGTTTTTTCATATATTTGGTTTGGTTTAGTTTGGGTTTATGATACAGAGTCTCATGTAGCTCAGGCTGGCCTCAAACTCCCTGTGGAGGGGAGGATGACTTTGAACTCTTTACCTCTTACTTCCTGTGTTCTACAATTATAGTGTGAATATGTCAGGGTTCTCCTAAAGGCTCCACATCAGGCGAATGCTGTCTATAAACTCACCTATTGTGTACATGAAATCCTTGTCCCATCTGGATGGGCCCAGCCTGCCTGCCCACATCAGGGTTCTGGCTCCAGGACTCTTGTCACTGATCTTCCTGAAGGGGACAGCTTCCTGGTGGGACCATTACCCTGCGTTTGGTTACTGGCTTTGGCATGAGGCCTTGGCTTTCTGCCCTATAGGATAGGCCCCTGATCTGGGCCACGTCTCAAAGCCAAAGAGGGTTAGATTGACAGACAGCAAGCAATCTGTAGCTGGGGTCCCTTGTCAAAGTCAGAGCTAATTAAGCCTGGCTCCAGGGCACAGCTTGTGTGATCTGAGTATCCTTAGCTCCCCTGAGATGTCACTCTGGGGTCATATGTTGGCAGGTTTGAGGCCCTTCATCCCTGAGAAGGACAGTCAGCACTTTGAAAACTTTCTGGAGACCATTGGCGTGAAAGACGGCCGTGGCATCATCACTGACAGCTTTGGCAGGCATCGCCGTGCCCTGAGCACCACCTCCACCTCCACCACCAACGGGAACAGGACCACAGGCAGCCCTGATGACCGGGCAGCGCCTTCGGAGGGGGATGAGTGGGACCGCATGATCTTGGACATCAGTAGTGATATTGAAGCGCTGGGCTGCAGCATGGACCAGGGCTCAGCATGATGGTCTGTGACTGCGCACGCCTGTCACACACAGCCATCCCAGGCCTGCCTGGACCTGACGGCCAGCCCTGCCTGGCGAGGAGCTAGGGAGGGGCTGCAGACACAGGTGACTCTGGTGGCCAGGTCCTCTACTGTGAAGGAGCGGAGAGCTGCCACAGGACATGTGCCCCAACACAGGTGAAGCCTCTGTGCCTCTTGCTCAGAGCTCAGCAATGCCTGTAGCATATCCCGCTCGGGGAGGGCCAGTTGCAGGAAGAGTCAGTCCTGTCGGCCTGGTCCTGGACAACTGATATTTTGCACATGATTTTCCTCTTCTAACTCTCAGAGACCTTAAAAAGTTGTTTACTACAATGTGAATAATTTAATCTCCAGTTGTCAAGCATTTTTTCTGTTCCTATTAGTTAAAAGCCATGTTGTCACAGGGCTGGGCCCCCGTGTTGGACCATGACTGCCCGCAGTATCCAGGGCTGGGGTAGCAGAGACGATTGGTGCTTCTGCTTTGGCTCTGTGGACAAGGGCAGGAGCAGGCATCTGGGGACTCTCTCCCATGGTAGGGGTACCTCGATCTTTGTATTCTATGTGGAGATTATGCCAAGGACAGTGGCATACCGTGGCCCTTTGTGTAAGCCTCCTTGATGAAGTGCCATGTGCAGGAAGAGTACAGCCCACAGAACTGAGAGTTGGGGTTTCTGAAAAGTTGCCATGGGCCCCATGGCCCTCACTCGGTCTCCTTCCCTTAAGCCTGGTGACTTCATTCTGGACCCTCTGGACCCTCTGAAAGTCTTGTAGCCACCGAGAGGAGGGAAGTGACCTGCGGCCAGGCAGCCCTATGAAGCTCCTGGGCTGGGGACCTGGCGAGGCACCTCTATAGCCCACACTCGGGGAGGAAGAGCTGTGCGAGGACCAGGACTGTCTCTGGCCTGGAATGGTTGTGACCAAGTCCCTGGGACTCTGTGGACACCTCAGTTGTCTCCAGGGCAAGCTAGAGTGTCCCTGGGGTCTCACAGATACTCTCCTCAGCAGCATCATGACCTCAGGACAGTGATTGGCAGAATCTTCTTGTCGTCTGCTGTCCTGGGACTGGTCATGGGCGCCTAGGCCAAGCCAAGAGAGTCGAGACTATTGGGGTGGTCTCTCGATTTGCAGGCAGCTAATTCTCTCCTGGAAGTGTGGGGAGACTGGAGATAAGCTGCAGTCAGCCCTGTTACGCGCTAGTGTCCCGTGTGCACACCAGCAGGGGGTGTGTGAGTAAAGGCGTGGGCCAGCCACGTTTCTGTGGCCACAGCTGTAGGAGATGGAGAGCGCGGCCATGTTGCTGTAGCTGGGTCTGAGAGAAAGCCAGAGAGGAGTGAAGAACGCTTGGGAATGACAGGACTGAAGGAGGGTGACGAGGGAGTGCCGAGCACTGGGGAGATACCAGAGGGCAGTTAGGTAACCACAGAGAGTGATGGGACACTAAAGGGATGGTGACTTGGCAATGGCATCGAGGCAGCGGGGAGGACAGAAGGCAGAGAAGATACCAGGTTCTGAGGGACGTCAAGGCCCCGGTGACTACCACACAACAGAGGGGACTCCACAGGCTCGTGATGTGACACCGGTTTATTGGGCAACAGAGCTGGGAGGAGGCAGAACGGCCCGAGCTTCCAGTCAGTACTACATCGTCAGTTCCTGCAGAGGGAGAGTCGGGTCAGGAGAGGGCTTTCTCTGCAGGACCTCCCCAGGGACATCGGGGCTGCAGAAGGGGCTAGTACTTGCTCACCATGATGGCATTGACAATGTCACTGTGGTTGTCCCTCAGTGCCCGCACGGCCTTTGCCCTGGACACATTGGCCTGGGCCATCACCAGCTCAATGTCGCGAAGTTCTAGGCCAGCCTCCTCTACCTGGTGGAGGGAAATAACGGGGTGACGTAAGCTGCCTGAGGCCCCTTGAGCAGGGTTCTGCCCACTAGGATAGAGTCCCATCCCACCCTCACCCTGCCCCCAGTCAAGCGCCAGGGCCTCTGTACATCACCTCCTCGTCCTCCTCCTGCTCCTCACACTCTGGCCTCACCCGGGGCCCAGGGGCCAGCTCAGGGACCAGGGCTGAGGACTCTGAGGGCATCTTGAACTTCTCTGCTGCCGCTTTGTGCACCTGCTGGGACAGGTCCTCGATCTGCAGTATGGGACATCTGTGTGAGCCAGAGCCCACCCACCCATTTGCCTTCCTCGGCCTCCCCCAAACCACAGCATGGCCGTAGCCCTGGCCTTGACACGACAGCATGACCGACCTTGGCCTCACCAAAGACCACATAGGTGTCCGAGGCGGGGCTCTTAAAGACATCTGGCTTGGCAATGACAAACAAGATGTTCTTGGACTTCTGGATGGTGATCCTGGTGACTCCCTGAATCTGCCGTAAGCCCAGTTTTGACATAGCCTAGGTGGAGGGTGAGAGACTCAGACCACCTTCCCTGTCTGTGACTGGATGCTTGTCCCTCCCATGTCAGGCCGACCTCCCGCTGTAAGGGCTTCCTCAGGACATTCCAGTGTTTGGGGTGGGCGTCACTAGATTTGACTGAAAGCCCTTTTGTGGGTAGGGTTTCGCTGGCCACAGGCTATGAGGGCTGTTGGTAAGAGTGCCTCCCTGTACACATGTCCTCTCCCAGGGTCCTCCAGGAGAGCCCTCAGCTGACCTTTCGAGCCTTCTTCTCGCTGCGGCTTTGCTTGGCTTTGGCAGTGGTGTCGTCGTTGCTGCCTGCTGGGCCCTGTGGGAAGGTGAAGGCTAAGCATCTGTGAAGGCTAACGCCCAGAGACCCACCCCCTTCTGGGGCCAGCACCTGTGCCGGGCACTGCCCTTTCTGAGGTGGGGTATCTTGCTCATCCAGCTCAGTTGGCGACTCCCCACGGCTATCCGAATGCTGGCCGGAGCCTGGGGCCCTCTGTGAGTCTGGGGAAGGGGTGAGGTATGAGGGCCTCTTGCGATCGCAGAGTGTCCTCCAGTCCCATCCTCTAGTGTCTCCCTGAAAGGCTGGCTGGCCCAGGCCCTGACCCCCACATGTGGTTACCTTCCTCGAGGCTGTCCTCGTCCTCTTGTTCATGGGCTGTGAACCCTCGAGGGCCAGATGGGTTCTGGGTCCCAGAGGGAGGAGGCACTTGGCAGGGGCTTGAGATGATGCAAGCCAGGTCTTTGGCATCTGTGGGGGTCACCTTGGGGTTGAGGGTGCAGTGAGGCGAGAGGTTGACACGCTGCCGGGCCCCCAGAGGCATTGTGGATCCTGAGGTGGTAATGGCAGCAGCTCCCTGGGCTCCTGCCCGAGGCATCAGACCTCCAGAGGCTGGGGAATCCTCCACGTAGGCTTTCTGGGAAGTGGGGCACAGGCAGGGAGCTGGGGGCCCCGGGGATGTTTGGGATGCCCTGTCGAGGGCGCTGGGAGCAGGAGGGTCAGGATCCAGGGGCCTGCCCTGGGATGTGGTGGGCAGGTCACTGGCAGAGTTTGCGGGGAAAGGATTAAGGGCACCTGGGGTCGTCTGAGGCTGTTCTCTGCTACCCAGGGTTAGCACGGGCTCCAGCTGCTCAAAGGATGGTGCAGCCCTGGCAGTCTCTTCAGAGTGGACTCTGCTCAGCGTGCATGTGGCCCCTGCTGGGGAGCCTGGGCAGGAGCCTAGCCTGGCTTGCACACATAGAGCCACAGGAAGCTTGGGGCCCAAGGTGTCCTTGCTGCTCAGGCCCCTCCCCTCTCCAGCTGAGCTCATCTGCTGTGTTTGGCTGACCTCAGCACATGCAGCGGACTGTGCCTTGGAAGTCTCCCCTGCTCCTTGGGATGCTGACTTGGTTCCATTTCCCTGCCCTGGTGGTTTGGGGCCCCTACCCCGCTTGTTCTTGGGGACCTGTCTTTGAGGCGAGCTGGTCTTGACCCCATCGTGGGCTTCAAGACATGCTCCTTGCCTGAGTGCAGGCATGCTCTCAGCTACATTCTCTCCCAGACAAGATGTGGGCTCAGAGACCATTGTGCTCAAGGTGGGGCAGGACTCTTCTGGAGCCCCAGGGCTGTCTGTGTTTACAGCTGGCTGGGAGCCGTTCTGTTGGGCTTGGTTTGAAGCAGGGAGAGCTGGATCTAGAGGGGCTTCTGAACCCTGCTCCTCAGGCACTGGCTTTGGTCCTAAAGCCACACCTAACTCCTGATGGGCCTCAGAGGCTGAAGGCTTAGTCTCTGGGGTGTAGCATGTTTCTCTTTGCAGTGCCGGAGAGGTGTCTTGGACTATCAGCTCTGGCTCTGAGGTGGAATCTGTACCTTGAAGGGACGGAGGTGCCACCACAAGGGTGTCCTGGGGTGCAGTGGCACTGCCTTTAGCCTGCTGGGACCCCATTGTGACCACAGCCTCAGGTTGTAGGTCTGACATTGAATCTAAGTTTTGCAGAGGTGAAGGTGATGCTGCTGGAGCTAACTGGGGTATGGTGACACCCCCCTTGGCCTGCGGTGGTCCCAGTGTGACAGCAAGCTCAGATTCTGGGTTTGGAGTGGGATCTGAGCCTTGCGGGGATAGACATGCCATGGGGGAGTCCTGGGGTGCTGTGGCAATCCCTTCATCCTGCTGGGACCTCAATGTGACCTCAGGTTCTGGGTCTGAGGTGGGCTCTGAGCCTTGCAGGGGTGGGGTTGGTGCCGTGGGGGAGTCCTGGGGTGCTGTGGCAATCCCTTCATCCTGCTGGGACTCCAATGTGACCACAGCCTCAGGTTCTGAGGTGGGCTCTGAGCCTTGCTGGGGTGGGGTTGGTGCCGTGGGGGAGTCCTGGGGTGCTGTGGCAATCCCTTCATCCTGCTGGGACCCCAATGTGACCTCAGGTTCTGGGTCTGAGGTGGGCTCTGAGCCTTGCAGGGGTGGGGTTGATGCCATGGGGGAGTCCTGGGGTGCTGTGGCAATCCCTTCATCCTGCTGGGACCCCAATGTGACCTCAGGTTCTGGGTCTGAGGTGGGCTCTGAGCCTTGCAGGGGTGGGGTTGATGCCATGGGGGAGTCCTGGGGTGCTGTGGCAATCCCTTCATCCTGCTGGGACCCCAATGTGACCTCAGGTTCTGGGTCTGAGGTGGGCTCTGAGCCTTGCAGGGGTGGGGTTGGTGCCGTGGGGGAGTCCTGGGGTGCTGTGGCAATCCCTTCATCCTGCTGGGACTCCAATGTGACCACAGCCTCAGGTTCTGAGGTGGGCTCTGAGCCTTGCAGGGGTGGGGTTGATGCCGTGGGGGAGTCCTGGGGTGCTGTGCTGCCTTCCTTAGCCTGCTGGGGCCCACATGTAGCCACAGCCCTAGACTCTGGGCCTGAGGTGGGCTTTGTACTTGGTAGGGGTGGAGGTGATCCTGCAGGGACCTCCTGGAGTGCTATGACACATCCTTCATCCCACTGGAGTCTCAGAGTGACTACCTCCACAGCCTCTGGGCCTGAGGTGGGATCTACACCTTGCAAGAATGGAGATAGTGTCATAGGGAGGTCCTGGGGTATTGTGACACCTCCCTCAACCTTCTGGGACCTCACTGAACCCACAGCCACATACTCTGGTGTGGAGGGAAGGCCCTGGCCTCCTTCCTTCAAGTTAGCAGGAAGGATTGGATACAGGGTGGGGCTTGCTACTTCCTGCAAGTCTAGAATGGTCTCTGCAGTGACAGTCTTACATCCTAAGGTCGTGCTCATCCCCTTCCGGCAGGGCTCAGGCAGGGCCCTGGGTGCTTGTAGAGCAGCTGAGTCAACTTTGTTCTCCACCCTCGGGGTGACTGTGGTAGCTTCCTCCACCTGGGGGCCTGGAGCTGCTTGCAGGTCAGGAAGGGGCACAGTAGCCTCAGACCCCATGCCTAAAGTTGGGGCCTCTTCTGCTATTTCTGCAATCGATTCCTGGCTATTGGTCAGACAGGCTTCTGGCTCAGAAATCTGAGGCATGAACTCTGCCCCCTGAAACGAGGTCCTGCCTCTGTGCTCCTGCTCTCTACTCTGGGCACTGGGCTGGGCATGGGGCTCCTCACTGTACAGCCCGTCGTCGTCATCCGCCCCTGCGTAGGAAGCTGAGTCCGAGTCAGAGGAGGCCGCCGAGGTATCATCGCGGAAGGCGAAGGCCTCATCCATGCCCTCAATGATGGACAGATCAGACAGTGACTGCAGGAAGGAGGCAGACGTGCTGTCGTCCTCAGCCTCTCCAGCCAGGTCTCCGTCCGGGGTGGCGGCACCAGCAGCTGCCTCCTCTTCCCCCTCCTCTTGGGACAGTGGGGTCACCTCCACAGCTTCCACCTGGAAGATGAGGCTGCCCCGGAAGGGTAGTAGGGCGGCAGGGATCATCGGGTCGTTGGCCAAGAAGGTCGGGTCAAAGAAATGGCCCTCTTGACTCCAGGAAGAGCTGCTGTCGGCTGAGAGGCTAGACTCGGAGGATCGGGGCTCCGGATACTCTGTGGGGTGTGGCTCTAGTTCGTCTACCACAGACCCTGATGGGGAGAGGCCCCAGTCGGAGGGAAAGTCCAGCCCTTCAGCTGGGGCCAGCAGGCTGAGGGAACAGGAAGGTGAGGAGGCCCAGCTGTCCCCATCGGCTGTGATGTAGGAGCCTGAGGGGGAAGCTGGAGATGAGTCCAGCAACTCATCCAGCAGCTCGGCCTCCAGGTCCCAGGCATCCCTGTGGGGCCCATGGTCAGGGAGCAGGGCGTAGGTGGTTCTGGTGGGAGTCGAGGGTGGTGTGAAGTAGGAATCAAGGTCAGGGGGAGGGGAAGGCACAGGAGGATCACCCTGAGAACGCGGCTCCGGAGGTGGCTGCAGGGCGGTGTGCCCACCCTCCGGGTCCCTGAGCACTGACCAGGCTGCCCTGGCTGAAGGGATGACCTGGCAAGTCTCCTCACCCATCACGATGCGGGGCTCCAGGGTGGTGGGGAGAGGGACTTCAGCAGGCAAAGACTGGAGAGGCAGGCCCTCAGAGAGGACCCCTGGACTTGGGCTGCCCTCTGCTGGGTCCACCCAGGTTGAGGCAGCCCCACTGGGCCCTGCATCCCAGCTGGCTCCCTCAGGCTGGGGCCTCGCGCCTGGCTTGCTGGACAGGAGTGTGAGGGCCAGGGGGCTGGGCCCTGGTGGGGTCAGGGCAAGGGGCTCCCGTTGGTCCCCTTTCAGGATGGTGGCAATGGCTGCATCACATGAGAGATCTGTGGAGACAGAAAGGGTCATGAGATGCCTCCTGGACACATCTCAGGGCCAGCCAAGAGCTGAACATGGGCAGGGGGCAGGTTTCCACGGACAGTCAGGGGAGGTTGCAGAGGAGAGAATGACGTGTAGGTTAAATGGACTTGAGAATGAGTTTGCAGACATTTCAGCAGAGCAGGCAGCAGATGACAGGCTTCTTTATGGGAAGGGGTGTCACGAGGAGTGTTGTTGCGTATTAGAAACCCAGGCCTTTCTTGAAGATACTTCAGGAAAGGTACAACTAGCAATGGTCTCTGTTCTGAATCTGGCTGGCTATTCCAGCTTGGTTCAACAGGTCTTGGCAGGATCAGGGTTACAGGACTCCACTGGACAATGCCAGCTCCTCCCTGTGACAAGGGCAGGGGTCCTGCACACTACAGCTCTGGAACATTCCAGGTCTACTGTAAAGCAGGAGGCTTTGCCTCTAGCCCATCTCTCTCCTACCCTTGTTGCCCATCTCGAGGCCAACCTCAAGTTCCCCAGAGCTCTCTGCATAGCAGCTCAGTTTCTGGAGGATGGAGGCAGACATGTGCCACAGGGTCTGAGTTGCAGCACCCTGCTCAAAGGGCAGTGATGGGAAATGGTGGTGATCAGGTGCCCATGGGAACAGGGCAGCTGAGGGAAGGCTGGGAATGTCTTCTCCATGGTGGCGGCCACTCATGGTCACAGATCCTCCACCTTACTGGGAGCTCCTGGCCTGCCTCGGGGTCCTTCTCAAGTCTCTTCAGGCATAGGCGCTCATGGGCTGGCACACCCTCTGCTGACACCATGGACACGTGCCCGGGCCGTGATCCCCGTGGATCAGAAAGTACTTAGGGACTTGGGTAGGAACAAATCTCTCCAGGAGTCAGTATCCACACACCTCCTATCTCTCTGGCTAATGCTGTCTGGCCTCTTTCTGACCTGCATGTCACCCCTGAGGTCACTGCACATTCACTCAAGAGTCCCATGATTTTTAACTCAACCATTTAAATGTACTCAAGTTCTCAGAGCATCATTTTTTAGCCTCATTTTTAATGACTCTGTAACAGCCCCCCCCCACCTGGACCATAGCCAAACACACATCGCTTTGAAGTATCCACTTAAAGCCTTCCTGCTGTCCCCAGAGTCCAGGCCAAGTCCTGCATAAGAGGGGGAGGGGCCTAGGGGCCTATGGCTGTGGTGGGCGCACAGCCAATGCTGCTGGCTCTCTGTGTACCCTGGTGACAGGGCAACATCGCCTGCAGCAGGCCTTGTCTCTTGCAGCTACTAAGGAGCACATCTCACCCAGGATGAGAGGGAGGCTGGTGTGTGTGTGTGTGTGTGTGTGTGTGTGTGTGTGTGTGTGTGTGTTGTGGTGGTGGAGTGGGGGGGGCGACGGGACAGCTACCTCCCCTAATACCTGCTCTCAGCAGAGTTGGGGCCTGGGTTCTTTGACACTGGCTACTAGGGCAACCAGGGGTCCTGCAGGTCCCTTGAGGGACACCCGGCACTGGAAGTGGGTGTGGCTAGTAGCCGTCACTGAGTGTCCCAAAGTCGGGCTATTGCCATCTCTACTTCTTAGTGTGGCCTCAGGGCAGAGGGCAGAATTGGGCCAAGGTTAAAATGGAAATAAAGGCCCAAGTTGTGGGGCCTTTTCTTTGTTTGCTTGTTTGCTTTGTGATTCATTCAAGGTCAGCAAGCCAGCCAGAAAGGAACCAGCTTATCACTCTGGGTCTGGGGAGTCCCAGCCTGGATTGCCTGTCCCCAACAATAGTGGGGTGGCATCTGTGCTGGTTCTCAGGCAGGTTCCTGGCCCAGCATTGGCACCATCTCCATTCTTGCCCGTATTTTCCCAGATGACTTCTTGCACACAGCAAGGTGCCCTTGGCTTTGCCCAAGTCACACACAGCCCATCTCCAGCAGGGCCACTCAAGCTTAGAGTACCCCAGGCAAGTGAACTGACATCCACCAACATTTACTGCCCCTGCTGCTCCAAGCCACACACAGCCCATCTCCAGTAGGGACCACTCAAGCTTAGAGTACCCCCAGGCAAGTGAACTGACATCCACCAACATTTACTGCCCCTGCTGCTCCAAGGTCTGCACTATTAAGACCACAGCTGGCCACAACACCTCCCCAGAGCCGCACCCCCAGACCGAGCTCTGCCAATGTCCTCTGGCTGGGTTCCCAGGTCCCATCAGCCCTACACCTCCTTTCTAAGTCTAGCCGATTGCTGCCCTGGGCACCCAAGGTACCTCTAAGGACTCTCTGGTGGTCACAGGATGAGCCTGCGGGGACCCTCTGGGCCTCTCCTTCCAAACCTGCCACCCCACAGTCGGTCCTGGGGCCCCGCAGCTCTTTGTGGACAAAGAAACGCGATGTGGTACAGCGACCCAAGCAAATGGGTCTTGGTCCAAAGAGCACGCCCCCCACCCCCCACCCAGAGTGAAAGGCCAAGCCACTGTCCTTCAGAGCCCCAGGCTTTGGAGGATGCTGTCTGCGGCCTCCAGGCTTTCATGAAATCCTTGGGGGTGGGGGAAGGATGCAATGTGGAGGGTAGAACCGGTCTGGAAAGACAGGGGAGGGGACTGTTAGGAGGCTGAGAGATGGAGAGAGAGAAAGCCAGAGAAAGGTATTGGGCCAGAAAGCGGAGCCACCGCGCGGTCTCACCTGTGCGAGATCCTGGCCCTCCAGCCTCGGGCAGCAGTAACTCAGCGCGCGCAGCCTCCCCGGGCATGGCCTGGACGTGTGCCTGCTGGTCCCGCTGTCTCTCTGTCCCTCTGTCCATCAATGCGCTCGGAGTAGCCAGCTCGGCCACCGCCCCTCTGCTGGGGGGGGCGTGAATGACGTCAGCGCTGCCCCGCCCGCCTATCAAGCCGAGTGAGCGTGCGCCGCCGCGCCAGGCACTGCGGAACGCCAGAGGGAGGGCGCTCGCTCATTCCCCACATTCATCCCATCTCCTTTCTCCTACTGATGAGTCTAGGGCCGGAAGGCTGCGCCCTGCCCCGCCTTTCCCGTAGCATCCAAAGGGCCACTTGGAATCCGGGCTCCTCCCAAAGTGACATCGCCTCTTAGCTGGAAAGAGGCAAAAGGTGTCACCAGGACCAGGGTGTGGGTTAATCTGGGGAAATAGCTATGTATTTTGCATAGTGGGCCTGGCCACTTTAATGAGTGATGGCCCAGCCTATTGCTCAGTGACTGGACAGAGGACGCAGGGAGTCAAAGGAAGGCGTTATTACCTCCAGGTCCTAGGATGAGCTTAAACAGCAGCTCCGGATTGGCTGCCCGTCAGTCTCCATAGCAACCACCTCCTGTCTCTGTGGCAACGGAAGATGAAGGAGCTGAGTGTGCCAGGGAAAGCTGCTTTAGACAAGCTCCTGGGCTGAGCTGGATCTTTGAGTTCTAGCTCGGCAATCGGCTTCCTTTCCTTCCCGCTTCAGATCTCCAGGCCAGGGAAGAAAGGCACCTCACTCCGTTCGGCAGGGCCTGTGCCACGCCGCCAGAGGTGATGCTTACCATTTCCCTCCCTGAAATGTTCTGCTGCTTCCACACCGTCTGTGCACTGCCGGGTTCGCCCCCCCCCCCCAGTGCCAGGCACCAGGAGATGAATGAATGACACATTGTCATCTTTGAGCTGGAGTTGAGGAAATTTGCAGTTATCAAAGCAATCAGGGAGGAAGTGTGTAGGATCTTCTGGGTCTAAGGTCAGCCCAGGAAGATAGCCAGGTGCTGTTTCCCTCCCCTGTACCTGACTCAAGTGCAGCGCTGCACCCCACCGTACCCACAATGTCCAAACAGCTCAGCATCTGCACAGCTGCCCCAACCCTCTGTTGCTGACAACCCACCCATCTTTCCACCTGACACTTGGCTTCCTCCCTTTCCGTTATACCCCACTAAGGACCTTTACCTCATTTCCCAAAGGCCTAAGTTGTTTCCACCTGTTTGACCTCTTTTGTTTTTAAAGCTGAATTGTATCCCAACCGCCACTGTTCTGACGCTCCTCAACCATGCTCAACATCACAGACCTCAGAAAACAGAGCCTATTTTGTGAGGCCTGATGCCTGTGGGCCTCCAGTCCAGAAAAAGATGGTGTGGTCTTGTCTTTGCTTTTTTTTTTTTTCTTCTTTTTCTTTTTTTTTTCCCCTCTCCCTTTCCCTCCCCTCCTCCCGTGCCCTCCCCCCCCCTTGTCTTTGCTTTTTGTTTGCTTGTTTGGTTTTATTTTTACTAAGGTCAACTTTAAACTGAAGAAAACAAAAATAGAACTCTTGGAGATGAGAAGGCAGCCATGAGGTGGTGAGTGCCATAGGAGGAGGTATCCAATGCTCACCCAGTGGGTGGAGGCCAGGTCCGGCGTTTACCGCAGCCTACCCTACCGACAGGAAGATTATGTAGGCTTCTTCACCCTACACAGAATCAAGGACCGCCCACACCAGCAGAGGCTGGGAGGTCAGGGGACCTTCTGGGCAGCATACTCCCTCCATTCCCAGCTCTGTAGAGGCTCTGAGGATGGGACACTAGCAGCAAAAGAAAATGCCACCCAGAAAAGACAGCCAGACACTTAGGACACGGTGGATGAAGGAGCAGAGTTTAGGGATAGCCTCAGCTACACAGTGAATCTGAAACCAGTGTGGACCTCATGTTTCATTCTGCCCCTCAAAAACAAAAAACAAAACCAAGAAAGTAAAAAAGCCAGCATGCAAAGTGGCTGTAGAGTTAATTGGTTTTCTTTTTTATGTCAGCTTGACCTAAGCTAGTCATCTGGAGGGAGTGAACCTGGAAAGACTGCCTCTATCAGATAGCTTGTGGGAAGTCTGTGGGCGATCTCTTGGTTAGTGGGTGATGTGGGAGGACAAGCTCATTGTGGGCAGTGCCATCCTTGACGGGCGGTCTCCAGTGTAGGAGAAAGCAAGCCAGTCAAAGCTCTCTTCCACCGTTGCTGTCTCTGCTCTTACTTGTTTTTTTTTTGTTGTTTTTTTTTGTTTGTTTTTTTTGGCTTGTTTTTCGAGACAGGGTTTCTCAGCATTGTTTTGGAGCCTGTCCTGGAACTCACTCTGTAGACTAGGCTGGCCTAGAACTCACAGAGATCCGCCTACCTCTGCCTCCTGAGTGCTGGGATTAAAGGCGTGCGCCACCACCGCCCGGCTCCTACTTGGGTTCTTGCCCTGACCAACTATGATCAGGACATGTGGGCTCAACAAGCACTTTCCTTCCTTCCTTCCCGAGTTGCCTCCTGTCTGCCTTCCCTTTTAATGTCCTTCCTTCTTTCCTTCCTTTCATTTTTTCTTTTTTTTTTTGAGGCAGGGTTTCTCTGTAGAGCCCTGGCTGTCTACAGCTTTGTAGACCACGCTCAGAGATCCACCTGCCTCTGCTTCCTGACTGCTGGCATTAAAGGTGTGTGCCACCACCCAGCCAAGTTGCTTTTGGATATGGTGTTTATCACAGCAACAGAAAGCAAACGAATCCAACAACTGGTACCAGAAAATGGGTTTGTTGCTGTGATGGGCTGACCGTGCTGTTCTGTGGGAGGATTGTGAAGTGTTTGGACCTTTGGCCTAGAAAGGACCATTGAACACTCAGAGCTTAATGAGCTGATACAGGAGCTCGGGAGACAGTAATGAGAGAGGTACAGAAGATGGAGGCTTGGCTTGGGAAGTTCCAGAAGGAAGCAATGATTCTACTGGGGTTATTTGCATCATATTTTGAATTAAGAATCTGTGGTTTCCAGCACTTGGGAGGCAGAGGCAGGCGGATCTCTGTGAGTTCGAGGCCAGCCTGGTCTACAAGAGTTAGTTCTAGGACAGCCTCCAAAGCCACAGAGAAACCCTGTCTCGAAAAACCAAAAAAAAAAAAAAAAAAAAAAAAAAAAGAATCTGTGGTTTCTGGTCAGCTGGGACTGAAGAGTCTGCCATGATTTTAACAAGAGACCAGCACTGAAGTAAAACCTTTGCTTTACTGGGACAATTATGAATGGTTATCTGGGGTTGAAAAAAAAAAAAAGAGCTGTGGTTAAGAGACCAGCATCGCCGGGCATTGGTAACACATGCCTTTAATCCCAGCACTCGGGAGGCAGAGGCAGGTGGATCTCTGTGAGTTCGAGGCCAGCCTGGTCTACAGATCGAGTTCCAGGACAGCCTCCAAAACAGTACAGGGAAACCCTGTCTCAAAAAACCAAAAAAAAAAAAAAAAAAAAAAAAAAAAAAGAGAGAGAGAGAGAGAGGGAGAGACCAGCATCAATGAGGTAAAACCTATCAAGAAGTTTTTCTCAGGGTCAGCACGCAGAAGCCACAGTCCAGCTGGGTCAAGGCTTAATTTCAAGCTGGCAGCTGAGCTTAGTAATGTGTGTGTAAGAGTATCCCACGTGGCTTTGACAAGCTGGGAGCACAGTATTGAGGATGCACCAGGTCTGTGAGACCTCCTAGAACAGCAGTGTGGCTGGGGGTGGGGCATGCCTTTAATCCCAGCACAGGAGGCAGAGGCAGGCGGATCTCTGTAAATCCAAGGCCAGCCTGGGCTACAGAGCAAAGGACAGCCAAGACTGTCTTGAAAACCCAAAAAGCAAGCAAACAAACAAGAAAATCCCCCAAAACCGAACCAAAAACAAGGAACCAGCAGTGGGGAGAATGGTCTGTGTCTATGGGACAAACCGATGGACTGCAGAGCTCATGATGTCAGACTGCTAAGGCCTACTGGAGTGCAGATCACAGTGAATTCTAGACATTAGACACTGAACTACAGACACTGCTGGGGTTGGTTTTGCTTTGATCTGATTGTAGCTTTGCCCTGATTCTCCCTCTTGGAATAAATAGGTAGTGCACTATTTTGGATTTTTACAGGAGCCCAAACTTAAGAGACTGGACTTTAGTTGTGTGTGAGAGAGAGACAGGGTTTCTCTGTGTAGCCCTGGCTGTCTGAGAACTCGCTCTGTAGACCAGGCTGGCCTCAAACTCACAGAGATTCGCCTGCCTCTGCCTCCTGCGTGCTGGATTTAAAGGCATGCGCCACCAATGCCCAGCTGAGACTGGACTTTTTAAAGACTGAACTTTTCAGGTGTTAGAATTTTTTTTCAAATTTTTATTTATTTATTGGTGTTTTGAGACAGGGTTTCTCTGTGTAGTCCTTGCTGTCCTGGAACTAGCTCTATAGACCAGGCTGGCCTCAACTTTGCCTGCCTCCAGCCTCTGAGTGCTGGGATTGAAGGTGTGCACCACCATGCCAGATCCAATGTGCGTGTACATCTCTGACATTGTGGAGGTCAGAGAAAAGTTTATATGGGTTGGCTGTCTCCTCCCACCATGCTGGTCCCAGGGACTGAACTCAGATTGTCAGGGCGGCTAAGCTATTCTTAGAATGTCCTTAGATCATCCCTTAAAATGGAACCACTTTCCTAGTCTATAAAACAGTACTAACGTATTTAATAGCAGGGCTTGGTAGTAAGTTCTAGGACAGCCAGGGCTAACCAGTGAGACTCTGGCTAAAAAAAACAAAAGGAACCAGGTGCTGGTGCACGCCTCTAATCCCAGCACTCAAGAGGCAGAGGCAGGCGGATCTCTGTGAGTTCTAGGCCAGTCTGGTCTACAGAGGGAGTTCCAGGACAGTCAAGGCAACACAAAGAAACCCTGTCTTGAAAAACAAAACAAAACAAAAAATATAGTGGATACAAAATATATACCCATGCCACCATGAATGCAAAACAGAAACCGATGAACAAAAAGACAGCAGGAAGAAAAATTCATGCACAAAGCAGGGGGTGATGCTATGTCCGTAATCCCAGTTCTTGGGAGGCAGAAGCAGGGTCATACCAAGATCAAGGCCAGCCTAGTCCACAAGTGAGTGCCAGACCAGTCAGAACTATCTAGTCACATGCTGTCTACAAACAACAAAATGAAACCCACAAAAAACTAAATTGGAAATTTCTACCAAAATTCTGAAGTGAAATTAACAAGTTTAAATTTCTTCCAGAAAAAAAATACATATTTTGTAATTTGTTTTACAAGGCAGATAATAACTTGGGGGCACTAAACCCAACAATACATTAAAGATACATTTTTGGAAAAAAAAAAAAGTAACCAGTTTGGTCTACAGAGTGAGTTCCAGGACAGGCTCCAAAGCCACATAGAGAAACCCTGTCTGGAAAAGCCAAAAACAACAGCAAACAAACAAAACCTAAACAAAAAGGCAAAACCCTTGCCTTGTTTGATGGGAGTCTGGTGGGAGCCTGCAGTCTTCTTCAGTCTCCACTGCACACATGAGGAATGGTTCCAGAAACACCCTTCTCCTGAACCCCCCCTCGCCCTAGCACCCTCTCCAGGGATTCGAGAGTCTCCCACCAGGACTCAGGGGCACGTTTCAGACATAACCAATGTGAGACGTAGGGCCTGTTGTGAAGCAATGTGGAACTGTGTCACTGGAGAAGACTTTGAGACTTCAGAAGCCTCCTGCCATCCCCAGTGTGTCTCTGCCCCGCTGGGGAGAGCTCACAGCTGCTTTTGGTCCGCCCCATCAACGACACCACTCTGATTAGACCAAGCGAGCTGAAGGTAGCAGCTACTCGGGGCCTGTTGGCAGAGCATATGTGCACCAGAGAATAAGTAGGACAGGACGGAAACGCAACCAAAATTCAAGGGCTCAGACAGGACCCTCCAGAAGCCTGCATGTGTTCTGACTCATCATCCGACATATGGTACCAATCCTTCTATTACCAGGATTCCTGGGGCCAGCAACTAAAGGAAACGGTACCACCCAGTCACTCCTAGTGACCCACGACAAAAAAAATTTGTGCTCTGCAGGCCAAGACATTTTGGACGAGACAGGTAGTGCCTCTGCAAGCACTTTGTGAACTGTAAGCTGAGGCTTCCCTGTCCATTTTGGGCCAGGTAAGGAAAGCAGTTTTAGCTGGATGAGGTAGCACATGCACTTGAAAGGTAGAGACAAGCAAATCTCTGTTGAGTTTGAGGCCAGCCTGGTCTATATAGTCAGTTCCAGGACATCCAGTAAGATATGTCTCAAAAATACCCCCCCCCCCCAAAAAATACCCAGCCCCAACAAAGGTAAGCATGCAGTTCTTGTGCTAGGAGGTGTGGTCGATGCTGACCGCCCTGGGGGAAATTGGAATGTTTCTCCAAAGTGGAATTAAGGGTGTCTGGAGTACAGGAGGTTCTTTCAGGGGGACTTGGTTGTTGCCGTGATTAAGTCCAACAGGGAGTTCCAACCCAATCCAAGCAGGATGACAAAGGGCTTTCTGGGATGAAAGGGAAGAATCAAGACCTGCTGAGGTGCTTGCAGAGGGTGAGCACAGAATGGATAGTCGAGGAAGGCAGTTACAGAAGCCACCAAAGGCCATGTAGTAAGTTGCAGAAACAAGGGTTCTGAGTGATGTGTTTGTCTAGTTTGTACACACACACAGACACACACATTTACTTTCGATGGTTAATCTTGGTTGTCAACTTGGATGAATCTGGGGCCAACTAAGATTCCCCAGACAAATTGTGAAGCAATTCTGGGGCTGGGAAAGACCCTTTTCCAGAGTGGGTAAAGACCGATGCCCCAGTTGTACCCAACTAAAGTGATAGGAGGCCTGGCATCCACGCTTTCCAAGATCTGAGTCATTCACAAGTCAATCACCTGTGCCTTCACCATCATTAACCATACTAAAAAACCTGAGGAAATTCTACAAGGGTGAGACGTCCCTAGCCCCACTCATTGAGATGTGTGGCATGCATGGTGGCTTACCAGATACCAGAGGCCAAAGACCAAGCAGAAGCCATGGAAGGAGCGGTGTACCCACACTAGCCTCAGGGAAAGCAGTGCAGTTTGTCCGTCTGCATCCGTACCTTGCTGCCTTCCACTGACAATGGAACTCAGCATCTTCAGTCTTCCAAGCTGGACTGAAGACAAGTGCCTCTCCAGGAATTCTCCAGATCTATGGTGATTGTATGTGACACTGCCACACGGACAGAAAGCTCATCAACAGCACAAAAACTCGGAAATATGCCAACTTTTTGCAGAAGTACAAATACAAAATCAGTGGGGAAGGCGGCTTCTCAGATGATTCCGGAGTACCTGCACAGTTCGAAGCCACGCCCCCAAACATTCATTTTAGGTGTCACAAGTGCAAAGACTGGAGAAGAGAGGTAATTGGGGGCGTGCTTGAGGACCTGAGTCTGACACCTGAGTGCAAACTTGTGCTTCCAGCTATAGCAAGGCATAGACAGGAGGGACCCTGGCAGGAACCAGGTCAGAGAGAAAATAAAAAAACAAAAACAAAGCTGGGTGGTGGTGGCACTTGGAAGGCAGAGGCTGGTGGATCCTCTGAATTAGAGGACAGCCTGGTCTAGACAGAGTTCCTTGGACAGTCAAGGCTATACAGAGCAACAACACTCAGGTTGGCCTCTGGCCTGCACACTCAGGTGCATGTGAGTACTAGTATACAAAGAATTTCAGGAGTCTTAGGGCTAGACACAATTCTTTGTTTTGAAAATTTGTTTTTTTTTGAGACAGGCTGTCCTTGAACTCACAGAGATCTGCCTGCCTCTGCATCCTGAGTGCTGAGATTAAAGGTATATTCACCACTGCCTGGCTATTTTTATTCTATCATGTACATTGTGGCTTTGCTTGCATGTATCTGTGTGAAGGTTATAGACAGATGTGAACTGTCATGTGGGTGCTGGGAATCGAACCCGGTTCCCTTGGAAGATCCACCAGTGCTCTTAACAGCTCTCTCCAGACCCCTAGGCACAATTCTTAAGATTTGACACAGAACCATAACCTATAAAACTGAATCTAATGGAAATTTTATGCTCTGTAAAGAGCCCAGTTAAAAGATCTAAAAAACCACAAACTATTGATTGGGAGAAAATATTCGCAAATTGCGCAGTCAGTGGAGGACTACTATCTATAATTCATAAGACAAACAGAGGCTGAAGTGGAGCTCAGCAGCAGGCATTTACCGAGCACAGATGCTGGGTTTGATCCCTAGCACTGGGAACAGCCAAACACACCACCATAAACACCACCTCAACACCAAGAGCTGGGGCACTGCAGAAAACAGACAGGTGACCAACACTCAAAAGGTGTTCAGAAAGATGACAGTAACCAGGGGCATGAATCCTAAATCCGTATCACAAGCTACCTGCAAGAACCACCAAGGTAGCAGAGCCACAGAGCTCAGCAGTTCAGAGCAGCTGCTGCTCGGGCAGGGGACCCACTGTAGCTCTGTCTCTCAGCATCCACACAGCTCCAGGGGACTTGACGCTCCACACATACTATATAGCCACACTAATGAAAAAGAAGCCTTAACAACAAATAGAAACACACCACCAGGAAGATGGTAGGTTAGTGGTCACAAAATGAGATAACTTAGAAAATTCAATTTCCCTAAACCCAACTCCCAAAGTTTATATATATCCTGTCTCCTCCATGTAACATTCTTAGATGAAGACAGTAACTCTGGTGGCTATAGTTAATCTGAGCCAGGTGTCTTGTGGATCCTGTGTTGACAAGAGCATCCTCCAGCGGACTTCTGCCTATGTCAACACTGGAGTGACTTTGCAGCAGTCCTATCAGAGGAAGCCATCTGAGCATTGACTTGACTGGTGATCACGGTAGCTCAAAAGAAAAGCCAGTGGCCCATGTGGTAAGCAGGACAAACCTTTATTTCCTCACATGCCAAGAAGCCACCCCACCTGGCTTGTCAGCATTATATGTCAGCTCAGACAAGCTGTGGTCAGCTACTCCTTTCCTCAAGCCCGCTCATCCCCTTCACCTCCGTGGTAACAGCAGGAGTGTGCAGGATAACACAAGAGTCAAGCCAGAGGGCTCAGACTGATGCTTTGGGAGGTATGTACAGAATAGGGTAAGAGCCTCCTTTGTCTTAAGACTCCAACTCTCTGGGCAAGCCTTGTCTGTGGGATCTCCTGCAGACACTCCGCTGCTCTTCACAGCATCAAGGGCTCAGGCCTCCATCGTGAGCTGGTGGCTCCTGAGTTGGCTGTGGTTAAGGTAGTCAGTCATGAGAGTCAGAGTCTGGCTATGGATCTTGTGGTCTCAGCCAAGCGGACTTTTCCTTTTTCCCAATGCCTCCACACCATCTGTCACCATGAGACACTAGTCACAGGGGCACAGGAGGGAACCTCTCAGAACCAACAAGTCTAGTTTCGTGGCAAGCTCCTCACTCTAGAATCCAAGTGTCTAGGACCCTCCCTATCAAGCCCCAGGCTCTGTCTGGGGTCAGCCCTCCTCTGCTGTGCTGCATCACACAGGCACTATTGGGGGAGGAGAGGACACTGGGTAGAATCCTGAAGAGCCAGGGGCTGCGTGTTCAAAATGGAGGCAATAAATACAGAGCCTAGGAAGGCACCTGACGTCCACCAAGATTTATTAGGGCCACCTGTCCCTTGGAGCTGCTGGCCATCCACTGCTCTGACCAAGGTCCTATAGGGATGGTTCATTCTGGGAAGGGCTACAACGCCGGCTTGCCCAGCACTCACTGGGTCACTGGAAGCAGTCTGAAGTGGTGCGAGCCGTCACTTGGCTAGCTCCTCAGCCACCGCTTTGCGCATCTTGTCCTTGAGGTAGGCACCTTTCTGCCATCCAGACTTGAGATCCAGCCACTCATAATATGGGACCTGGAAGAAGGTAGTGGAGTCGGTCACATGGACTGTGGAGTCCTTTCCTGCCTTTGCTGGGCAAGTAGCTCCTCCCACTGTTAGTGCTGCTGCCTGACAGATTTAAGTACCCAGCCTTTGTCCTCAGGAGAACACAGGGGGAGCTTAAGCACATGGGGAGAGGTCTTGGCTCTAGCAGGGCAAAGAGATCACAAGCCAGATAGATCCCAGCAGAGCTCCTGAAGAAAATGTGACAGAAACTCTATATAGCCTGGAAAGCTCTGGGCCTTCTCTCTGCAGGAAACTCAGCACTTCACACATGATGGGAGGGAGCACTGAGGTACCTGTGTCAGGGCTCCACAGGCAGCAATGGCTCCCACGGCTATGCTGCACTCAGTGCAACTCCAGGAGGCACGCTAAGCCTCTGTGTGGGGTGTGGAGAGAAGTGCCTGACGTAGGGCCCAGACTGGGCACCTGTCTATGTCCCAGCTCTTTAAACAGGTTCGGGTTTCTCCGTCTGCAGCGATCCCTTGCCCAGCAGGTACTCACATCTACTACCAGGAAGCCTGCAGCCAGCACATGTCGACGGGCCAGGACAAAACGGCCCAACAAGTCCTTGCTTCGGCTGTTGAAGTTAGGGAACTCCCAGCGCAGGAAAGCGATCCTAGCAGGAGGCAAGAGTGCTTAAAGGGATGCTCTCAGATTAAGACAGGAGTTAAAAGACATTCAAGAATAGCGGTACTGCTACACCTTTACCAGGACCACGACCAGTGATCCCTGGTCACCTACCTCTTAGCTCCTGGGGGCAGTGGCTGGTTCCCGACTGGCTGGGCAAGGTGAGGAGCAACAAAATCTCTCAGGGGCAGAAAGTGGCCATCTGCATCCAGGAGCACCTCTGCATCTGGGGGCGGGGGAGAAGGGATGGGAGGAGAACCCACAGGTGACTCCCTAGGAACCCTGCAATGCACCCAATCAAGCACTGTCGGGAGGAGCCTGACACTCTCTGGGTCCTTGCTGAGCCATGCAGGTTACAAAGGGCCTGTTAGGTTCAGACCCTTTCCTAGCAGAAAGGAACCCTTACCCAGCACCCAGCCATACTGGGTGACCACCTCCAGGCTGCCCTGGTCAGTGCTCCCCAGCAGCGCCTTCAGAGTCTCCTGCAGCTCCTTCTGTAGAGGTGTCATCTGCTTGCTAATGGATGAGGGACTGAGGGATACAGTCGAGGCTGGCAGGAAGGGGCCTTTATATTCAGGGTGCTCCAGCAGGGCGGTGGTGTTGATGTGGACCAACTTCTGGAAAGTACTCTGGTCCTTTGGAGACTTGCTCCCTGGGGGATGAGGAAAAAAGTGGGCTGATGTACAGCAGCAGATGCAGACGCGGGTCACAGAGACTTCATGGAAAGGCAGTGGCTCCAAAGTTAAGATCTGTAGGCCAACGTCAGGGAGTTGTTAGAAAAGATCATGGGGGTGTGCATTGTGTGCTCCGGCCTTCTCCTGTCTCTGCTCCAGTTTCTTCCCTGACTGGCAGACCAGAAAGCTTCCATGTTACAGTAGACTGTGCATGCTTATGTTGTGTGCAGGGCAGAATCCTTACCTAGAAATTGTGTGTGAAGTCCAGGATGGAGAACTGTTTGTAGCTCTGCTTCTCGAACCTGCTGCAGCACACAGAGTGCCCACACTAGGTCCACCTGCAGGGTTGGCTCCAGGCTCCCCAGGACAGAGTCCAGCTTCTCATGCACCTGGGCAAGAGAGGACAATGGAGAAAGCAAGCTCAGCCCAGGGACTGCAACACCCTGAAAAAGCCAGCAGCCAAGCCCTGGTCTCAACCTGTCATACTGGAGCCAGAGGTAGCTACCGGAGAGCAAGACCAATATCCTGACTGGTAAGGACTGCACCAACCCCAGGCTCCTATACAAGGGCCCTCCCTCATGCCTAGAGTCCAGTACCCTGGTGCTATTTAACTAGGTCTCCCATATCCTAGCCACCAGCAGGGACCCAAGGCCTCAAATTCCTTGTGACGCTCCCCAGCTGGCACTGCGATGAAGAATTTTTGGCCAGAGCACCTAGGTGGTGATAGAGCTGTTGCCCTGGCTGGCTGCTCCCAGAAACATAGCGGACAATGCCCCAATAGTCTGCCTGTTCTCCAACGGTCTCTGGGATGTTCCCTATCCTCCCATGCCAAATGCTGTGCCCACTCCCCACCCCTGGCACTCCTACACAGTGGCTTGAGCCAGAAGTTAGTGGGTCAGCAAAGTGGTAGTTCAGCGTGCATACCAAGTTGAAGAACTCATCTTCTTGCTCAGGACGAAAGTTGAGGCGGGCGAAAGCGAGAAGAATGCTGCTCACGTGGGACAGGGAGACGTCCTGGACTCTGCTCAGGAGGTGCTAGGTCATCAGAGTGACAGAGTGAGTGCCCTCACAGCAGCTGTCTCCTCCCCTCCTGAGAGCCCTGACTGTTCACCCAGTAGCAGCTTCCCAGAATCCAACTCCCTGACAGTTGCTTAAGGAACTGACGGCTCTAGGGACAAGTGCGCACAGGCACCATGTTTTTGTAATTCCACTCGGATGGTCAGTAGCTGCCCAGATGAATGGAAACAGGACATTCAGGAACAAGAGGCAACTGCTTACGTATTTTCGCCACCATTAGACATCACCTTCCCAATCAAATAAGAAATCTATTTACCACCCACAAAGGAGTATTCAGCTTGGTTTTGCTTCCATAATTAAAGCAGCAATTCCCAACTGGCACCTGTAGAGCCTCTGCCCAGAGAGCCCTAGAATTGGTCCTCACTCACCTGAGTAAAGGCTTCAAACAAGGGCAGGTTCAACCACTTGAGCAAGGCAAAGGACTTGGCGCAGCGGGCCACCTCACCAAATGTCATGCTGGGAACGAAGGGCAGGAGGTCAGCAGCCAGGCGCTGGGACACTTGGGTCTGGTGGAAATTGAGTTTACCTTTGGGATGGGGCAGACGCCAGACATTAGCTGTGGGGAGCTCAGTGCCCACACCCACTGTCCCACCCCATCTCAGACTGGACATCTAGGGGGCTTGGTGTCTGTGACTGACTTTATCCCCGAACCAAGCATGGGGAACAGGGCTCAGGAGTCACAGTTTCTATGGCAGCCTTCCGGGCCAGTGCTTGTCACCATTGGGACAGGCACTGAATTTGACACGGCTGCAGATGCCCACGGCCAGGGCTGTCTTCTCACCATAGGCATAGGCCAGGTCCAGGAGCATGCCTTTCGTCAGTGGGAAGGGCTTCTGTACCAGGTGGTAGGAGATGGCCCGCAGCAGGGGCACCGACCGCCGGCTCTGTGCTGCCAGCGTCACTAACACCTTCCGCAGCTCATCAGGGCCAAACTGCTCCACCAGCTCCAGGCACTGTCAACCACAGCCGCGCAGGGATCAGCTGAGGTGGTTGGGATGAGCTGGGGGCAGGGGTCCCATCCAGTGCAGCCCCTGTGAGATAGCAACTGGGCCTGAGCTGACTCAACACAGGCCCGGCTGCACAGAACCAGCCTTTTCCCCACCCCAGGGACTCTAGAGCCTGGAGTACAATGTCTGCAGCCAAACTTATCCCTAGGTCCCAGTGCAGGGGACATAGGGCCCATGAGCAGCAGAGCTTGCTGTAGCAGCCATCTGGGCCAGCTCCCATCATAAGACGACAGGAACTGAATTTGACTTGACTGCAGAGACGGCAACATGGAAGGGCAGTGGACAGAGCCACCTCTAGGAGTCTTATCTAGAAGCTGAACTGTTCTTGTGATAGCTTGGGTCTAATAAGGACTCATGTGCTGATGCCAAGAGCTGCCTGACACACTTACTTTTTTTTTTTTTTTTTTTTTTGGTTTTACGAAGACAGGGTTTCTCTGTATTGTTTTGGAGGCTGTCGGTCCAGCCCTGTCTCAAACTCACAGAGATCCGCCTGCCTCTGTTTCCTGAGTGCTGGGATTAAAGGCGTGCACCACCACCGCCCGGCTCACACCTACTTCTTAAGATACTTGCTTAGGTGTTGGATTTGTGCAGCCAGAGCCCCTCCCCACATGATGCCTGAGACCAGACAGAGGCTTCCAGGGCTCCAACCTTACTCCCTTTCTGTAGAAGACTGTCACCCATGGAACAGACCCAATGTCCCAGGTGGTTTGCTCTCAGCCCCATACCTTGTCTTCCAGGCGGTTCATCAGCGACTCTGAGAGGTGCCCTGCCTTCATCATCATGGTCACCACTGTCCGGCTGTCACCAATCTCTGTCCAACGCCTCTCCAGATGCATCAGCAGCTCAGCCAGCAGGTCCTGGGAGTGCTGCTCCCGCATGTAGGAGGCACAGGACTCAACCAGGAACACCAAGTGCTTGTACTTGAGCCTCCGCAGACGCCAGCGCACTTCCTGTTCCACGGACTGCAGTTCCTTGGAGGTCTGAGGAACCATTAGTGTATACATGCTCCTCAGCAGCTTCACGAGGGTCCCGTGCCAGATCGAAGCTACCTGCACAGGAATAGACAAAGACAGTATGAGGCCAGTTCCAGAGTAACACACCATTCAGAGCAGCTACTTCCACCCCAGCCTCACAGGGCCCGTTTCCCAAGCCTGCTCCTGCAGCCTCCAAAGAACCTAGTGCTTGTACTAGAGGTAGAGGCCTGGGGAGTTTGCAATCATAAGGAAGAGTTCTAAGGTTAGCAGCCACTCTTTACTACAGACAGAGTCAAGCTTATGTGGCTGACTGAACAGATGGCAGTCCCCAGTATCCAGTCCTGGGTTAGACACCGGCTGTGCATACCTGAGCTACAAGCACAGGACATAGAGGCCAGAGAGCAGGGGCCCAGAGGCCTTGTCTCCAACAGCACCAGCTTTCTCTGGCCAGTTTTGTTAGTCTTATTTTCTACTCACAATGACACATCTTTAGGTATTAAAAAACTATGGCTGGGGGAGGGCCTAGGCCCTGCCCTGGACGAAATGAGACTCCGGAGATCCCCCATGGAGGGCCTCACCTTCCCTGGGGATAGGAGTGGGGATGGGGAGAGGGAGCTGGGATTGACATGTGAAACAAGCTTGTTTCTAATTAAAAAACAAAAAAACTATGGCTTTTCTTCAGAAAATTATTATTTTGAATCTGAGAAGCTCTAACCCTTCCACTTTTTAATCTGGTGACATGGAGCTGTCCCCAAATTTCAGGAACAATCGAGTCCAGATCCTGTTTGCCTACTGCCACCACCGTCTCTTTTCTGAAGAAGTCGATTCTTCTGTACAGTGTCTCAGGTCTTAGGAGCTATGGGAAAGGCCAACTGGGCTGAGAGCCCACCATCAGGGAGGAGAGTAAATGGTGCCATGATGACGGCTGCCATTACTTGTGCCCAGTCTCTGCAAGGGGAGTGAGGGCACAATGGAAGGGGCTGAGCTGGGCATGGAGAAGCTGCTGCTGCAGGGCCGAGGAAGGGCAAGCACGCTGTCATCCTTGCCCTGGGGTCTGGGTGCTTGTTATCTCCTCAGCCTCCTGGAAAGCTCACCTTTGTATATACACACAGTGGACAGAGACAGAACCTCAAGGGATGTTGGTGCTTTGGGGAGTATGGAGAGATGCCATGCACCAAGGAAGCCCACTCAGATACTGTGGACACAAAATGGGGTCCCCCCCAGGAGACTACCTGTATTCGCAAGCAGGCAGAGTTTAGAGGTGCAGTGTTCAAACCTTGACAGCAGTAAACCCATCATCATTTGCATTGTGAAGACTTGGTTTCAGGGCTGGGAAGGTAATTTGGAGGGTCAAGTGCTTAGAGCCCAGCCTGATGGAAGAGCTGACTCCTGTAAGGAGTACTCTGAATTCCACATGTCATATGGACATGAACAAAATAACCATTTAAGACCACCTAACTCCCTTTGTTTCTATTGTTACTGTCTTACTATTCTGTTCCAACACTGAGTCTTGTATCTTAAGACTTAAACAAAAAATAAACAAAACACCCCACCACAACTAGAATTAAAATCTCACTAAGACTTATTAAGTTTATGCACTACATATGCAGGAAGAAACACTTGAATCTGACATGAATACACACAGTGCAAGCTAAGTAACACGCTTAACTACAAGAGTGTAAGAAGGGAGCAGGATGTAGGTAGCGCACGCCTTTAATTCCAGCACTTGGGAGGCAGAGGCAGGAGGATCTCTGTGAGTTCAAGACCAGCCTGGTTCTACAGAGTGAGCTCCAGGACAGCCAGGGCCCTACAGAGAAACCTTGTCTCGAAAAAAAACAAAGGGCACAATTTTAATTATAGTGGTTTAAAAACCCGAAGCTTTTAAAGCACCTAGCCCAACCCTTCTTTCTGTATCACTGACACTAGTGGTGAGGGCCAGTTCAGCCAGAGCAGGTTTGCACTGACGGAATCCAGGCAAGCTCTTTGTGTAGGCATCTTTCCTCACTGGGGCACAGTTTGGCTATAACTGCTACAGAACCATGCAAACAGGCCTTTCTTTTCCTCATGCTCATCCTGAGCTCTAGGTTCAGGGATGTAAGCCAAAGCTCTGCTGTTGAGGAAAAAGCAGCCAGGCTCATCTCTGGTCCTTCTAGTACCAGGTGTTGGGTTGCCTGTCTTCACTTAAACTTTTACATAACAGGCTCCTAGCAGGATCAGCAAAAAGCAATTATTTGAAAACTAGAATAAGAAAAGCCAGGACCCGTTTACAGCTGGTAAGGGAGAGAGATGGCCTCCTTGCAACGTTTCCAAAGACCTGAAGAGAAAGGAGAGGGGATATATTTTCCTCACACCCCCAGGGAACATGTTGGTGCTCACCTGACTGTCAACCCGACTGAGAAGTTCCTGAAAGCGAGCATCCTCTACAAGCAAGGCCTTCTCCTTTGGCTTCTCAGACAGCAGATAAGACAGCCGGATGAGTATGACAGCTGCGTGATTGTGGTGCAGCCTATGACCGCCACCTAGCAGTTCCAGCAGCTCCTCTGGCCTGGTGGCTTTCTCAATAAGGCAGTCTACCTCTTGGTGCTTTGGGTAGGGAGTAAACACTTGCTCTTTTCCCAACAGCTCTGTCAAGGAACCCGAGGATGGGGAACTGACTGAGGAGGTCAAAGTCTTACATGCCACCCCAGCAAGTCTCACTCGGCCAACTGGAGCAATGGTGGGGACTAGGCGGGTAGCTTCCCTCAGCAGGCACGTGCACCTTTTCATCAGGCGAACAGCCATGATGCCCAGGGAGGGAGGGTGGGAGGACTCCTAGCAAGTGATTCCAAAGTCCTGGAAAGAGAGGGCAGCATCACATAAACCTAGAAGAAAATCATGACAGCGACACGAAGTCACAGCTATCCTATACACCTGGCCTCAGTCTTTCCCTGATCTGGACACCCATCACACCTGAGGCAGCACTTTGTGAAGCACAAGTCCTAAGTTTCTGTCAGACACCACAGCTCAGCACTCCAGCCTGGGAGGTCCCAGTCCCAGCTGCACTTCAAAATTCACTCAAAAGCCCCGGGTCCCACTCAATGCTTCTAGATGCAAATCTGGACATGTGAGTTTTGCACAGAGCTAGGTTATTTGTTTTTAACTTCAGAAGTATCCAGGATCAAAAATTATTGGCTTAAAGAAACATGACAGGACATTCTAAGTAAGAATAGTTCTGGGAAACCTAGGATATATAACACAGGCTCCTGAAACTTCTGAGACTGAGAAAATCTGTAAACACTACTGGTACAGGTGTTAGATATGGATAGGCTGCCTCATTTATCAACCTGGAAAAAAAAAAAGCCACCACCATCCCTTAACTTTTGTTTTTTTTTGGGAGAGGTGTGTGTGTCGCAGGAGAGATGGCTTGGTAGTTAACAGCATTTTGTGATTTCCAGATAACCAAAATTCAGTCCCCAGCTTCCCCAGTGACTCACAACTGTCTGTAACGTAAGCTCCAGGGATCTAACTCTTTCTGGGCCTCTGTGGGCAACTGCATGCGTGTCCATGCCCACACAGGGACATGCAAATAAATTTTTCTCTCTCTCTCTCTTTTTTTTTTTGGTTTTTCGAGACATGGTTTCTCTGTGGCTTTGGAGGCTGTCCTGGAACTCGCTTGGTAGTCCAGGCTGGTCTTGAACTTACAGAGATCCGCCTGCCTCTGCCTCCCGGGTGCTGGGATTAAAGGCGTGCGCCACCAACGCCCAGCTTTTTTCTCTCTTTTAAAGACAAATTTCACATAGCCCAGGCTGGCTACAGTTATCTGACATAGCTGAGGATGACCTTGAACTCCTCCCGCCTCCCCAAGGGTTAAGATGACAGGCATCCTACCACACCTGGTTTTATGAGCACTAAGCATGCACTTCCAACTGAGCCACACCCCGAAACTTTTAAAAGCAAAAGCCCCTAACACCACCGGGTCACCTTCCCAGTTTTTATCCAATCCCCGCAGTGTAAGGCTTTGCACTAACATCCCACACGGCCAGACCACCCTCCATAACCACAGGGCACGGCAGAACACACTGCCCCTTTCCAAGTCCTGCAAAACCTTACCTTCATCGAGAACACGCTACATATCCAAGCCTCTTTCAACAATTCTGCCCAGTCTTGTTCCCTACAGTGGGACAGGAACCAGGTGGGGCAAATTACTGGACTATACTTCAACCAAAGCAGAAAACACCTTAATTTTTTTTTGTTTCCGGGAATCAGGCATATATGACCAGGTTACTTTGTCACATGTGCAGCTGTAAAATAAATATGGCTCGGAAGAGGGAAATTTGCCCCAAGTCCAATATCCACCGAACCCAGACAGTGAGGAAGCGCTGGCAAACCTTACTGATTTCTAAGACATCTCTAAGGGAGCAATTTAAATCAAATCTGCGTTTAGGTGAATATCAACCCTGAAACTTAAAATGCAGAACCACGAGAACCTACTGGCAGGGAACACCAAGGGTCACTGCGGGTGGCGCAGCGCTTCCGACTAGGCCTCGTGGCCAACTCGGGCAGCGGGGCGCGTGCGCGGTGAGCGGCCAGCGCCCTTGGGTCGCCGAGTCCAAAGCCCCGTTCCCCCGACACACAGTAGCCCCGCCGGCCCCTACTGACTGCTGCCCTGCCCAGCCACCCTTCCGGTCTCGGGTACCCACGTCAGTAATCCAGTCTCTCCACGGCCGACGCGAGACGAGCGCAGCGACCACCCTCGCTGACCTCCATCCGCCGAAGCACCTCCACGCGGCCCGGCGCGCCCGCATACGTCACCGGCGCGCCCGCTTACGTCACCGGCGCGCCGCCGGAAGCGATGCAGTCGCGCAAAGTCGGCCGGAAGCCACGTCCTCCGCTCTTTCCCGGCGGGCTCCCTCTTCGTTGAGTACAGGCTTCTTGTAAAGGGGAGGCCGGTGACGGGGAACTCGGACGCCAGGGGAGGAAGGGGCTGCTGGGAGGCAGGGTTCGTACGTGTGCGACTCTAATGTCAGTCCGTGCTGCCCCATTCCCTTGGACTTTTCGCAGGCCCCGTAGGAAGGAGAGGCGAGAGTCGAGGCGGCGGACCGTGGAGGTGACTTTGGAGTATGGGGCCGGAAGGTGCTGCTATCCGGCGACTGGTTACAGAGAAGCGAGTTGTAGCTCCAGTAGAAGGTCTTTTGGAAACGTAACCAGTTTGCCTAGATTAAACAATGAACGTGCAGGGATGGAGAGATGGCTCAGCGGTTAAGAGCACTGACTACTCTTTCAGAGGTCATTCAATTCCCAGCACCCACATGGTGGCTCACAGCCATCTACAATTCAATCTGGTGCCCTCTTCTGGCATGTAGGCAGAACACTGTATATGTGATAAATAAATCTTAAAAAAAAAAAAGGAAAAAACAACGAACGTGCAGACCACATACGACGGCACATGTGTATAAATTCCTGTAATTTGAGTAGAAGCAGGGGTCTGAGGCTAGCCTATGCCAGAAGCCTTGTAGCCCCAGGCGGCCCGCAGAACTGTTGTCAGCTAGGGGTACAGGAATGGGTCCATTCCCCCTGCCAACTAATTAAAAGGCAGGAAAGATGTGTTAGTGAGAATCTTGGGGTCCCAGCCGAGCCAGCATGTGGCACCTGGGGAGTCAGTGTTCCTTCCGAGGGTTCTTACTCATTAATAAAAGAATTTAGGAACACACACGTGGAAGCTTGAGGGACCAAAACCAGGACCATTTTAGAAAAGAGGGCCGGAAATAGAGTATGGGATCTTCACCCCATAGCCTGTGCAGACCTGTTCACATCACTCATCCGGTTCCATGAAAAGCAGGCCGTCAAGAAGAACAGATACCCGGGCTACTCAACAGAGTCACAACACAACTTCTATGGACACGTATCCTGCCAAAGATTAACCTTTGGAAATTGCCCAAGTTTCTCTAGGCACCCCGACCAATCAGCTTTGAACTGGTACCCCTTACCCTGTTCTGTGGTTTTAGTCTTTATAAACCCCTTGCTCACAAGGCTCAGGGCCTCCTGCAGCTGCTGCCTAGGCTTGAATAAAGAACCCTTGTGCTTGCATTCGGGGGAGTCAGCTCCTGGGTGGTCTCTCTGGAAGTCTTGCGGGCTGGGCATAACAAAGCTGAGGACAGAGTTCAGGAAAGAAAACCCCAGGGCAGGTGAGCCATAAAAAATCTCGAAGCTGCCTGGAAGAGAGGAGGGGAATGGAGAAGAAAAGGGACAAGAGCCATGCAACTTGAGCTGGGCAGTGGACAGCTCAGCCACCTGGTGGCAGGCATCCATGTGGTGGGGAGCAAGAGACATACAGCTTGAGATGGGGTGTGTGAGTCAGCCACCATGAAGGACATCCTTGTGATGGGGAGTAAAGCTTTAAGAAAAGAACAAGGGACCCCAAAGCGTTAGGGGGTTTATGTAGGGAAAAGGGACCAGTCAAAGAAACACACTTTGGCCCTGCAACTAGAACCAAAGAAATGTATCCTGACCTTGAAACCAGTGCCAAAGGAACACACTTTCCCTGGAATCAGAGCCAGTGAAAGAAATGCACCCTGGCCCTAGAATTGGAGCCAAAAGGCTAAAAAGGACCAGAGAAAGAAACATACTTTGGCCCTGAAACCAGAGCCAAATCTGACATTAATCCTGTGCAGAAAACTAACCAATTCCTGAACAGAGCTCTAGCTAACCTGAGCTCAGCACTGAAACCGGACCAATCCCTACCCTGGAAAAACTTGCCCCGCCCCCAAGAATCCCTATATAAACCCTATGTATGTTCTGCTTGACCGGTCCAGCTGCTTCCTTCTAATAAACCCCTTTGATGAGCTTTGGGTGAAGAGCAGAGCGAGCAGGCCTGTAACACTTTTGCTGGGCAAACCTTCCCTTGGCAGAGTGGAGTTACACTCTGCTCTCAGCGTTCTGCCCTCTGGGAGCAGAGCTGAACTGTAGCAACTTCGCTAGAGAAACCTGCTGAGCAAAACTGCTACACTGGGTGAACAACCCCAGCTGGAAGACCCTGTCCTGCTGGAGCGGAGCTGATACACCGGAGAAGCCTTTCCCTGAGGCAAGGCTGTAAGCTGCTAAGCTTACTGCAACCTGTGGTAGACCTTGGCTCCCGAGCTCCAGGATACCTTTCTATCTGAACTCTGTAACACTCAGTATTCGGTGACTCCTGAGTGCCAGACTACTGATCCATCCCAATCCGTCTGAAACGCTTACAGTTTAAGATAGACTTTGGTCAGTGTCTTTGCTAGGTTTTTATTGCTGTGATAAAAACTATAATAAACCGGGCAATGGTGATGCATGCCTTTAATCCCAGTACTCAGGAGGCAGAGGCAGGTGGATCTCTGTGAGTTCAAGGCCAGCCTGGTCTACCCAGCAAGTTTCAGGACAACCAGGGCTACACAGAGTTATCCTGTCTCAAAAACCAAACCAAGCCAAACAAAACAAAACAAAAACTCCCCACAAAACCAAAAAACAAAACCAAGCAACTTGTTGGGGAGAAAAGGGTTTTTTTGGCTCATATTTCTACATCACATACCATCATCAAGGAAAGTCAGGACAGGAATTCAAGGCAGAAACCTGGGGGCAGGGACTGGAGCAGAGGCCACGGAGGAACTGGCTTGCTCTCCATGGCTTGTTCAGCCTGTTTTTTTTTTTTTTTTTTTTTTTTTGGTTTTTCGAGACAGGGTTTCTCTGTGGCTTTGGAGGCTGTCCTGGAACTCTCTTGGTAGTCCAGGCTGGTCTCGAACTCACAGAGATCCACCTGCCTCTGCCTCCCGAGTGCTGGGATTAAAGGCGTGTGCCACCAACGCCCGGCTCAGCCTGTTTTCTTATAGCACCCAGGATCACCTGCCCAGGGGTGACCCTGCCCTCAGTTGGCTGGCCCTTCCCACATTACTTATTAATAAGAAAATGCTCCACAGGCTTGCCTGCAGGCCAATTTGATGGAGAACATTATTTTCAGTTGATGTCCCTCTTTCCAGAGCACCCTGGCTTGTGTCAAGTTGATAAAAACAACAACAAAACAAAACCCAAACAAACTAGTCAGCATCTGTGAGAAAGACATGGAAGACAAAGAAATAATCAGATCTCAGGCCAACCTCTTAGGGGCTCTGTTCTCAGGGACTGTCCTAGGGGACGGGAATTCTGGGAAACAAAAGTGCCATACATTAAGGTGAATCCACTTCTCTAGGGGTGGAGGAGACAAGGGCCTGTCTCCATCTAGACTGTGGCTGCTTTTATTTACAGAACCACACCCACCTTTGCAGCCAGCTGGGCACACACACAGAGAAGTTCTACCTGTCATTGCCTCCAGCAACTCAAATCCACAAGCCTGCAGCCTTACTCTATGGCAATTGCTTTTCTTGTTGCCGTGGCCCAAAGTACCCAAAGAAAACAAGAGGAGGGGAGGAAGGGAGGGAAGGGAAAGATGGAAGGGAAGGGAAAGCAGGGAGGGAGTGGGGAGGGAAAGGGGGAGGGAGGAAGAGAAGGGGAGAGGGAGGAGGGGTATTTTAGCTCAGATTCTGAGGATACAAGGCCTCAGAGGTGAAGGTTGGCACCAGGAGCTGACACAGCTAGTCACATTGTTACAGGTGTGGGTCTGAGTCCAGAGGTGCATCTGCTGAGATTTCCAGGTTCCCATGTCTCAGAATAAGGAACTGGACCAGAGACACTTAGATAATGATAGAAATAGAGATGTTTTCATGAGAAAAGAAAAGCAGCCTGGAGAGATGGCTCAGAGGTTAAGAACACTTAATGTCTTTGCCAAGGACTGGGATTTGGCTCTCAAGCATCCATAAGGCAGTTCACACTGCCTGTAACTATCGTTCCAAGGGAATTGGCCTCCTAGTACATGTAAACTTATGTAAACAAACGTAACAAATACTAAATAAATCTTTAAAAATAGAGAGAGAAATACTCCTGAGAACGGAAGTGGGCTAAAGAGCTGCGACAGGCCCAATATGCAAAAGCTGAGGTCCCCAGTGGCTTGACCCTTCACAGGTCATCTGCATAAGTGCTTCCTTCTCTCTCTCTCTCTGTCTGTCTGTCTCTGTCTGTCTCTGTCTCTCTCTCTGTCTCTCTCTCTCCCTCCCTCTCTTTCTGTCTCACTCTGTCTCTGTGTGTCTGTGTGTCTGTCTGTCTGTGTGTCTGTCTGTCTGTCTCTCTGTCTGTCTCTCTCTCTCTCTCTCTCTCTCTCTCTCTCTCTCACACACACACACACACACACACACACACAGCAATAGAAACCCTAAGACAATCACTAATGAGAAACTGCCCTCCAGCTGCATATCAAGGAGGCTTTTTCTCAGCTGAGGCTCCTTCCCCTATGATCACTCTAGCTTGTGTCAGATTGACACACAAAACCAGCCAGTACAGATGGGTATGAGAAACACTTGTGTTTTGTGTTTTCCTACCGAGGTAGTTAGCCTAACAAAGAGTCATACTCGGGGCCTGGGTGGTGGTGGCAGTCGCCCTTAATCCCAGCAAAGGCAGGTGGATCTCTGTGAGTTCGAGATCAGCCTGGTCTACAAGAGCTAGTTCCAGGACAGCCTCCAAAGCCACAGAGAAATCCTGCCTTGAACACCCCCCTCAAAAAATAAAAGGGCTCGTATTTTCCAAGTCCCCTCCTTCCTCTTTATACTCATTAGCCAATTGCATCAGAATGCCAATCCAGTCAAGTGAGGTTGTGCTCCCACCAATGGGATGAAACAGTCACCACTTACATCAGAGATAAAAGATAGAGGCCACTTTGGCCAAGAGTTCTCTCTAGCCTGGTTTGGGTTGTGACACACATTTCTTTTTTTTTTTTCTTTCTTTCTTTTTTTTTTTTAATTTCAAATAGCTTGTTTTACATGTCAATCCCAGTTTCCTCTCCCTCCCCTCCTCCCGCAACCCCCAACCCTACTGCCAACTCCTTCCACATAGGGGACATCACTTCACTCAGGGTAGGGCCCAGGCACTCCCCCAAGAGTCCAGGCTGAGAGAGCATCCCTCCCCGTGTCATGGACACACGATGTCCGTCAGTATTCGAGGGATAAACACTGATCCACTGCTCAGGACCCCATAGGTTGCCCAGGCCTCCTCACTGACTCTCACATTCAGGGGGTCAGGATCAGTCCCATGCTGGCCTCCCAGCTGTCGGTCTGGGGTCCAAGAGCTCTCCCCTGTTCAGATCAGCTGTCTCTGCTGGTTTTGCCAGCCCATTCTCTGCCAATTTGCTCATCGCTCCTCTCTCTCTGTCACTGGGTTCCTTGGGTTCAGTTCAGTGTTTAGCTGTGGGTGTTTGCCTCTGCTTCCATCAGTCACTGGATGAAGGCTCCAGGATGGTTATAGACATCAAGTTCATTATCAGGAATGGACATTCGGGGTGGTCTCTGCACTATTGCTTAGCTTGCCAATTGGTGTCATCCCTTTACATCACTAGAGGTCACAATGGTGCCTGATCTGTCTTCTAACCTATGATTCCCTCTTCTCCCTATTCCCACCCCCTCAACTTCCTGTTCCCCCATGACCTACTCTCTCTTCTTCTTTTCCCCCTCTCTATTTCCCAGCTCCCCCTCCCCCCACCCCTCGATGTGTTCCCCATCTGTTCAGAGGATCTTGCCTCATTTCTCTTCTCTTGGGTACCATGCATATCTTTTAGGTTCTTTCCTGTTTCCCAGACTCTCTGTCATTGGAAGTGCAGACTGGCACTCTCCTGATCCATGTCTAAAATCCATATATGAGTGAGTACATACCATGTTTGTCTTTTTGCAACTGGGTTACCTCACTCAGGATGGTTTCTTCCAGTGCTATCCATTTACCTGCTAATTTCAAGATTCCATTGTTTTTTTCTGCTGAGCAATACTCCATTGTGTAAATGTACCACATTTTCTCTATCCACTCTTCAGTTGAGGGGTATCTAGGTTGCTTCCATGTTCTGGCTATTACAAATAATGCTGCTATGAACATAGTGGAGCAGATGCCCTTGTTGTATGAATTTGCCTCTTTTGGATATATGCCTAAGAGTGGAATTGCTGGGTCTTGTGGTAGATTGATTCCCATTTTCCTGAGGAATCTCCATACTGATTTCCAAAGTGGCTGTACGAGTTGGCACTCCCACCAGCAGTGGAGGAGTGTTCCCCTCTCTCCACATCCTCTCCAGCATAAATTGTCTTCGGTGTTTTTGATTTTAGCCATTCTGACAGGAGTAAGATGGTATCTCAAAGTTGTTTTGATTTGCATTTCCCTGATGGCTAAGGATGTTGAATACTTTCTTAAGTATCTCTTGGCCATTTTAGCCTCCTCTATTGAGAATTCTCTGTTTAGTTCTGTAGCCCACCTTTTAATTGGATCCTTTGGTGTTTTGGAGACTTGCTTCATGAGTTCTTTGTATATTTTGGAGATTAGCCCTCTATCAGATGTGGGGTTAGTGAATATCTTTTCCCATTCTGTGGACTGCCTTTTTGTCTTGCTGACTGTGTCCTTTGCCTTACAGAAGCTTTTTAGTTTTGTGAGGTCCCATTTGTTAATTGTCGATCTCAGTGTCTGTGCCACTGGTGTTATGTTCAGGAAGTGGTCTCCTGTACCAAATTGTTTCTCTTCTAAAAGTTTCAGTGTGGCTGGATTTATGTTGAGATCTTTGATCCATTTGGACTTAAGTTTTGTACAAGGCGATAAACATGGATCTATCTGCAGTCTTCTGCATACCAGTACCCAGTTATGCCAGCACCATTTGTTGAAGATGCTTTCTTTTTCCATTGTATAGTTTTAGCTTCTTTGTCAAAAATCAAGTGTTCATACGTGTGTGGGTTAAAATCAGGGTTTTCAATTAGGTTCCATTGGTCAACCTGCCTATTTTTGTGTCAATATCAAGCTATTTTCAGGACTATAGCTCTATAATAGAGCTTGAAGTCAGGTATGGTGATGCCTCCTGAAGTTCCTTTATTGTATAGGGTTGTTTTGGCTATCCTGGGTCTTTTTTTCCATATAAAGTTGATTATTGTTCTTTCAAGGTCTGTGAAGAATTGTGCCGGAATTTTGATAGGGATCTGCATTGAATCTGTAGACTGCTTTTGGCAAGAATGCCATTTTTATTATGTTGATCCTACTAATCCAAGAGCATGGGAGATCTTTCCATTTTCTGGTATCGTCTTTGATTTCTTTCTTTAAAGACTCAAAGTTCTTGATATACAGGTCTTTCACTTCCTTGGTTAACATTATCCCCAGATATTTGATGCTGTTTATGGCTATTGTAAAGGGTGAGGTTACTCTGATTTCTTTCTCAGTCACTTCATCGTCTGTATATAATAGGGCCACTGATTTTTTTGAGTTTACCTTGTATCCTGCCACTTTGCTGAAGGTGTTTATCAGCTCTAGGAGTTCCCTTGCAGAGTTTTTTGGGTCACTTATATAAACTATCATATCATCTGCAAATAGTGAAAGCTTGACTTCTTCTTTTCCTATTTGTATCCCCTTGATCTCCTTTTGTTGTCTTATTGCTGAAGCTAGAACTTCAAGTACAATATTGAAGAGATATGGAGAGAGTGGACAGCCTTGTCTTGTTCCTGATTTTAGAGGAATTGCGTTGAGTTTCTCTCCATTTAGTTTGATGTTAGCTGTTGGTTTACTGTATATTGCTTTTATTATATTCAGGTATGTTCCTGTTATCCCTGATCTCTCTAGGACCTTTATCATGAAGGGGTGCTGGATTTTGTCAAAGGCTTTTTCAGCATCTAGTGAGATGATCATGTGGTTTTTCTTTCGCTGTTTGTTTATATGGTGGATTACATTGATAGATTTTCTAATATTGAACCATCCCTGCATTCCTAGCATGAAGCCTACTTGATCATGGTGGATGATTTTTCTGATGTGTTCTTGAATCCAGTTTGCTAGTATTTTATTGAGTATTTTTGCATCGATGTTCATGAGGGAAATTGGTCTATAGTTCTCTTTCTTAGTTGTGTCTTTGTGTGGCTTGAGTATCAAGGTAACTGTAGCCTTGTAAAAAGAGTTTGGCAGTGAGCCTCCTGCTTCTATTGTGTGGAATACTTTGAGGAGTATTGGAATTAGCTCTTTTTTGAATTTCTGGAAGAATTCTGCACTGATGCCATCTGGGCCTGGGCTTTTTTTGTTTGGGAGACTTTTGATGACTGCTTCTATTTCATTAAGGGTTATAGGTCTGTTTGGATTGTTTATCTGCTCTTGATTTAGTTTTGGCAAGTGATATCTATCCAGGAAATTGTCCATTTCCTTTAAATTTTCAAATTTTATGGAGTACAGATTTTCAAAGTATGCCCTGATGATTCTCTGGATTTCCTCAGAGTCTGTTGTTATGTCCCCTTTTTCATTTCTGATTTTGTTAATTAGCATGCTCTCTCTCTGTCTTTTGGTTAGTTTGGACAGAAGTTTGTCTATTTTGTTGATTTTCTCAAAGAACCAACTCTTTGTTTCATTGATTCTTCTCAATGTTTTCCTGGTTTCTCCTTGATTGATTTCAGCCCTCAATTTGATTATTTCCTGGTGTCTGCTCCTCCTGGGTGAGTTTGCTTCTTTTTGTTCTAGAACGTTCAACTGTGCTATTAATTCTCTAGTATGACAGTTTTCCAGTTTCTTCATGTGGGCACTTAGTGCTATGAACTTTCCTCTCAACACTGTTTGCGTATGTTGTGTCTTCATTCTCATTGAATTCCAGGAAGTCTTTAATTTCTTTTTTTTATTTCTTCCTATACCCAGGGATGGTGCAATTGTGTATTGTTCAATTTTCATGAGTTTGTAGGGTTTCTGCGATTTGTGTTATTGTTGAATTCTAATTTTAATGCATGGTGGTCTGATAAGATTCCAGTTTTTTTGTATCTGTGGAGATTTTCTTTGTTTCCTATTATGTGGTCAATTTTAGAGAAGGTTCCATGTGGTGCCAAGAAGAAGGTATATCCCTTTGTGTTTGGGTGGAATGTTCTATGGATGTCTGTTAAACCCAGTTGGGTCATAACTTCTATTAGTTCTTTTGTTTCTTTGTTAAGTTTCTGTCTGGAGGTCCTGTCTAGCTGTGAGAGTGGAGTGTTGAAGTCTCCTACTATTAGTGTGTGAGATTTTATGTGCAATTTGAGCTTTAGTAATGTTTCTTTCACAAATGTAGGTGCCTTTGTATTTGGGGCATAGATGTTTAAAATTGAGACTTCATCTTGATGGATTTTTCCTTTGATGAATATGAAATGTCCTTCTTCATCTCTTTTGATTGATTTTAATTTGAAGTCTAGTTTGTTAGATATTAGGATTGCTACACCTGCTTGTTTCTTGGGTCCGTTTGATTGGAAAATGTCCCGCGCTACCGTCTCGCCAGCAAGAACGACGCAGAACACTCGGATCCTTCTGCAGTAAAGCTTTAATGCATCTTGAGAGATAGATGATCAGCTTCTTAGAGGGAGACCCCAAGCTAAGAAACCCAGCCCCTTATATAAGCCTAGGAGCTCCGAGTGAGACGTGTAGAGCCGGGATTGGTGGTTTGCACATCACCCCAGATGACGCCACGGGAGAGGCACAGCTTAAACGGTTAACTCCAACTGACAGCAGATGTCAGCGCCATCTTCTAACGGTTAACTCCAACTGACAGCAGATGTCAGCGCCATCTTCTAACGGCAATAGCGATAGCGAGGGCGGCTCCTCACATCTCCCCCTATTCATTTATTTTTGAAGCAATAGGACACCCACAACTTTGGAGTGGAGATAGAGGTCAAATCCCCATGTGCAAATTTGGAACATGTACAAAGTTCCTCTCCAGGGTCTTATCCCCAGAGAGAGCCCTGACCAGTCCGATGTTGTTTTTCTGGGGGAAGGAGATCATGACATAGAACCTTCATGCAAGATGACTTATCTCCCAGGAGAAAGTCGTTATACCGCAGACCTCTCCTGTGCAGTGCTTAGCCTTGCAACTCCTTGGGCTGCTGAAGCCTACCCACTCTATCCCGTGCAATGAGACTAGCCTCGTGGGGTGCAAGAGCTGGGAGGCCAGCGACCTATTGCTTTAACATGGTTAACCAAATGTCAGGGAGGCTCCGTGTTCTAAGGCAGCAAGTGCTTGTGCCACCACCACTTTGTCTCTTTTGTTTGGGCTCTGAGCTTACACACCATCCAAAGCATCAACACTATTCCACAGCAGAGAACTAGGCTAAATGATCCTACCCCCACCCATTCCTTAAAATAAGAAAATGCAGATGAAATCCAGGAGGAGAGGCCTTCCATCAGAGAAAGATCCAGATGCGTCGAATTCACTTGCAGGATCGCCATTCTCAACTCACGGAGTGTCTGCTCAAACTCAAAAGTCCAATTCTGTAATAAATGTTGAGACAGAGCTTGTGACAGGTTAGCTGCTCTTGTAAAATTCTCATATTGTACTGAAGTGACACAAAGGCCAGGCAACTTTTGTTCACATCCCAATTGGGCCATCTGCCACAATATATCCAATTGTTCCTGAACCAAATTAATCTGTTGGTTTACCAACATCAGGCCTCCTTGTATCTGAGAATTGGCAGTGGCCTGTTTATCTAGGGTCATGGTCACAGTGGCCTATAGTTCATTAATGGTTTGAGTTGTCTGCACAGTGGCAGAAAGTGCAAGGGCCGAGGCGGTAACCGAAGCAGTAACCGCGGCGGTGGCTATCAGGCCCACAATAATAGCAGAGATCCCAAAAATCTCGCTTTTCCCTAAACAAACTCAAATTACTTGGCGTCTCAACAGGAACTGGAACAAATCGAGGCATGCGCATTACCAAAGCAAAAGGGTGCTTAATAGCATCCCAGCATAATGCATAAAAACAATTCTAAGCAGAGCAATTTATTTCTTTCTGATTCTTACCTAAGGTATCATTACTCACAACCCAAATAAAGGGCAGCCGAATAATTAGTTCTCTTAAAAGGGGTATACTTAACATTGGAGGAGGACCAATCAGATGATCCATAGCTCTGTCCCTCACTCAGACTGTTGCCTAATGCCCCTTTCCAATCAAAAGTAATCTGTCCCTTCTCACTATCATAGGAGAAAGATCAGTACAGCTTCCATTAATTCAAAAGGATTAGCATTAGATCTTTCTGGATCCATATGAATAAAATTATCCTTTAATGAAGAAATCACAGTAAAGCACAAGCTTCCTACTAATGACAAGGTTCTCTCATCCTGAAAACTCTGTATCTGAGGATCTAAAGGCAAAAAGGCAAGCCCCAACTCTCTATTAGTTGTGAAAAATCTAGGGAACACCTGGGCATTCTGCATCACTGGCATCGGTAGGGGAAGGTAGACATGATGGCCCACCGTAACTCTCCCATCATACTAGGAACCATCATCCCGAGTAGGAGAGTCTTCATCACCCACTTGGCCTCCATCCTTCTTATTCTGGAGTTGTGAAGGAGCTCTTCGAGTGAGTCTTTCAGGGATCCACAGGGGGTTTTCTTCCTCCTGTGGAAAAACACACACAGCTCCCCTGGATCTTATAAGAATAGGATCCGGGCCTTTCCAGAGATCAGTCAAGACATCTTTCCATTTTACCATTTCTTTTGGCCTATCAGGCTCTAAACTGTGGCGATCGGCCGCAGTGTGGCCTTGGGCATCAGAGTTCAAGAAATTAAGGGTAAAAAGTGCCATGGATACAGCAACTCTTGGTACCGAGGGTAGAACATCCTCAATACTCCCCTTTTGTTTAATCAGATATGATTTGAGTGTACGATGGGCACGTTCCACAATGCCCTGTCCTTGAGGGTTATAAGGTAGGCCAGTTAGATGGGTAACATCCATTTGCCGACAAAACTGTCGGAATTTTTGAGAGGTATATGCTGGTCCATTGTCTGTTTTTAAAATTCTGGGTTTTCCCCAAGCACTCCAGGCCTCAAGGCAATGTTGAATCACATATGAGGCCTTTTCCCCTGTTAGGGGCGTGGCGAACATTACGCCAGAACAGGTGTCAACAGAAACATGAACATATTGAAGCCTTCCAAAAGAGGGAATATGAGTAACATCCATCTGCCACATCTGCAATGGTCTAATGCCACGTGGGTTTATTCCCACGTGGGGAGCAGGTAAGAATTCGCAGCAATTCTGGCATTGAGTAACAATTTCCCTAGCCTCTTTCCTGGATAGAGCAAAACGACGGCGCAAGGTCTCAGCCGTCACATGAAAGCGCTTATGGAATTCTTTTGCTGCTTGTGCATGGGTAGACAAGGCAGCGGCCACCAGCTTTGTAGCCTTGTCCGCTAAGTCATTCCCTAAGGACATGGGACCTGGGAGTCCAGAATGTGCTCGGACATGGGTAATGAAAACAGGAAATCTCCTATTTAACAAGGCAGCTTGTATCTTTTGAAAGATGTTAGCAACTCTGCTGGAGGATCTTATTATTCCAGCTATCTCAAGGAGATTAACTGCATTAACCACATAAGAGGAATCTGATACAATATTGAGGGGTCCTGGAAAAGCCTCAAGAACCTCCAGTACTATCAGACATTCTACAACTTGAGGTGAAGTTTCATTATATTGTTTAGATATAACCCTATCCTTGACCACATAAGCTCCCATACCAGTTTTTGATCCATCAGTGTACACCACAGTCCCATCTGGGAGTGGGTCTTTAGCTGTCACTTGTGGAAACACTATAGCCTGGTTTAGGGCAAACTGTAAAATTGGATGCTTTGGAAAATGATTATCAATTTGTCCTGAAAAGGAAGTAACTAAAACTGCCCAATCACTAGATGTGGCTGCCAAGGTCTGAACTTGTGCAGCAGTATAAGGCACAATCAAGGAATCAGGATCCCTGCCAAAATGTGTAACAGCTGCTTTTATTCCGCGAAGCGCGAGCTGTGCAACAGCATCAGGGTACCAGTCAATAATCTTAGCAGGGGAAGCATTTGGATGAATCCAAAGTAATGGTCCATGTTGCCACAGGACTGCAGTTGGCAATTGAGCTGTCTTAAAAACACACAGATTAAAAGGTAGTGACTCCTCAATACGTTGTAATTGTGCTTCCTGTAAGGCCTCTTCCACCATCTGTAAGGCTCGGTGGGCGGCAGGGGTAAATTTTCTGGGTGAGGAGATATGAGGCTCACCCTCCAGGAGATCGAAGAGGGGTTTTAGATCAGCAGATGGAATTTTTAAAAAGGGCCTCAACCAATTTATATCTCCCAGAAGTTTCTGAAAATCATTTAATGTTTGTAAGTGGTCTTTGCGAATTTCTATTTTCTGAGGAACTATATTTTTGGGAGTAATCATTGAGCCCAAAAAGAGGCCTGTATCTGCAATTTGAACCTTTTCTGAGGCAATCTCTAATCCCCACTGTTTTAATTCAGCCACCAGCATGGGAAAGCCTTTTGTAAAACATCTAACTCTTTGTGACAAATAAGAATATCGTCCATATAATGGATAACGATTAAAGATGTAAATTGCTTCCTAATTGGCTCCAAAGCCTCCTGCACATACAGCTGACATATTGTTGGGCTATTGGCCATGCCTTGCGGCAGTACCTTCCACTGAAATCTCTTGTCTGGTTCCATATGATTAAGAGAAGGGATAGTGAAGGCAAACCTTGGTCTATCCCGTGGGTAAAGTGGAATAGAGAAGAAACAATCCTTAATATCTATAATAATAAGCTTCCAATCTTGAGGAAGTGCAGAAAGCAAAGGAAGGCCTCTTTGAACAGGGCCAAAAAGATGCATCTGATTGTTAATGGCCCGCAGGTCATGGAGTAATCTCCACTTCCCAGATTTCTTCTTAATAACAAAAATTGGTGTATTCCATGGGGAGGTAGAAGGCTCTAGATGCCCCAGCCGTTCCTGTTCTTGCACTAATCTTGTGACAGCCTCTAATTTTTCAGAGGATAGAGGCCATTGAGAGACCCATAACGGCTCCTCTGTTTTCCATGGTATGGGTCGTGAAGCCTCAACGGCCCCTAAATAAAACCCAGTCCTTTTCTACCCCGATTTCCATGTTGTGTAATGGGTTTTATTCTGCCTTGTTCTTGCCTACCCAAGCCTCTACCGTTTGTATACCCCATCTTTGCCATAATGGCTGATGCCTGGGGGAGTATTCATTAGTTAGGGTCATGCCCATGGCTTGTAACACATCCCGTCCCCATAAATTTACAGGGAGTGGCAACACATAGGGGGTAAAACATCCCTGTTTGCCCTCAGCATTCCGCCAGGTTAAGGCTGAGGCACTGATGGCAGGAGAGGACTGGTATCCAAGACCTTGTAGAGAATGAGATGAAACAACAGTGGGCCAAGACTTCGGCCACCAATGGAGTGAAATAATGCTTTTGTCTGCTCCCGTATCCATTATCCCTTCAAATTCTTTTCCATTAATTAACAATTTTATTGTAGGTCTCTCATTTAGGGGTATAGCCAGATAGGCTGAATCACTTCCAGAAGATCCCATAGCCCTTTTTTGTAAAGTGTAGGTTTCTCCATCCCTGAGGGAGGGCAGCAACACCAGTTGTGCAATTCTATCTCCCTGCTTTATAGAAAATACACCCCGAGGGCTAGAACAGAGAACTTGAATCTCCTCTTTATGATATGGGTCAACAATTCCAGGATATATAATGAGTCCCTGTAAAGTTAAGGAGCCACGGCCCAGAATAAGCCCAATGGTGGCAGGGGGCAAAGGTCCAGGGGAATGGACTGGGACCGGTTGAACATTCATTTGGGGCATGAGTAAGAAGTCGGAGGCGGCACGCAAGTCCATTCCGGGGGTTCCTCGGAAACCTCTACTTCCTCTTGATTGCTTTTCTGAAATTGGTTCCCATATTTCTGAGGGCCCTGGGACCATGGGCCCCGTGACCCGTTTTTTGATTGGGGTACCTTGGGTTCTTCAATAGGGGGCAGAAGCCTCCCTTTTACATCCCGGACTGACCTGCATTCGCTAGCCCTATGATAACCTTTACCACAACGATGGCAAAGCTTCGATTCTCTTGTTCTTTCAGGGGCTTGACAATCTTTCTTAAGGTGCCCCATTCTCCCACAATTAAAACAAGCTTTTCGACTAGATAAATCTCTATACCTGTGCGTTTGTAAAATGGCGGCAGCTAGTCCTGCATTGGTTAGGGGTCCCCCAGCTCCCTGCACACTCTGAGCCAATCTTGTAAACCTTTGCTTTTGCGAGGGCGATAGCCGCTCGACATTCCTGGGTTGCTTGTTCATAGACAAGTTGCTCAATCAGGGGCATAGCTTGTTCTGAATCACCAAAGATGCGACTGGCGGCCTCTGTCATTCTGGCCACAAAGTCTGAAAATGGCTCTTGGGGTCCTTGGACAATCTTTGTAAGGTGTCCACTGGACTCTCCCCTTTTTGTGAGGGCCTTCCATGCTTTAATAGCGGCGGCCGACACCTGACCATAGACACCCCAGATGTAGTTGGTTTGATTAAGGGCATGTTGACCCTGACCTGTCAGCATTTCAAATGTCCACTGCCTCTGATTCTCATCTTCAGCCGTGGCATTAACTCTAGCTTGTGCCTGGGCTGCAGCATACCAGAGAGCCTTCCATTCCATGTATTGTCCCATGTTGGGAAGCACTGCTTTCACTGTCGTCTGCCAGTCAGTGGGAGTCATGGCAAAATTAGCAAGCCTTTCTACCTGTATTGTGGTAAAGTTAGCATTGACCCCATAATTACGAACGGATTCGGCCAATTCTTTGATTTGATTGTAATCTACAGGGGTATGTACTCTTCCGCCTTCCACATTCTCGAATACTGGAAAAGCTACTTGTATTTTTCTCCGTTCCTCTAAAGGTAAAAAGGAGTCAGTACCAGTATTCAGCCGAAGCTCATACTGCGGAGGCGCTGAGGGGCGTGAGCCCGCCGGATTTATAGGTGGTGGTCTCACATTCATTTTTGTTTTCAGTGGCCGGTGTCTATCAGGGTGATATCTTTCTTCCTCATACCGTGCCACCTCCTCCTCTAGACCACCTTCTTCGCTAGAATACAGAGTGTCAGAATCAGAATTATCTAGCTCCAAGGCTTCTAGCTCTACTGTAGGGTATAGACTAGATTCTGGCTTTTTCTTTTTCTTAGATTTGTTAGGGGGTGAATGATCACTCCCTTCTTTCTCTCCCCTTTCTTAACTTCTTGGGGAGGGCCTTTTTTCTTAGACATGTCTTTCCTTTTGCGAGCTCCCATTCTCTCACTCCGTTCAGTTTCTGACATGCTATCCTGAACTTCCTCTAAGGTTCCCTGACTTTCTATTATAGCAGGGTGACAGGCCTCATCCTCCAAGCAGTTTTTAACTAGCTTCCAAATGGCTTTGGTACCTAAGTGGAGATCTCCTTCTGCATGCTTCCTGTCTAGTTCTTTACCTAGCTTGTTCCATGAGGCCACAGTGAGGGACCCGGAACAAGCATACCATGGTGCCACTCTATCTACCTCCTTCACAAAATTTTGAAGTGTTCGTGGTGCAATTTTGAGATCTCTTTGTTTTAGCACAGTCTGTAGGGCAGTAACCACTGACTGTGACAACCCCATCGCGCTAGCGGCTTATCTAAAAACGGCGCTCAACTCCGTTACCAGACTGACAGCACCAGACTGACAGCACCAGACTGACAGCACCAGACTGACAGCACCAGACTGACAGCACCAGACTGACAGCACCGTTCTGTCAGCACCAGCCACGATGAAGGAGAAGGACAAACAGGACTAGCACCAAAGCCTCCACTGACCCGTCCCACGGTGATGACAAACTAAGGCCAAAGTCGAGAAAAGGGGTGTTCAGGATAAAGCATACCTCTCTGAACTTACGTCCCTGCAGTTCTGAATCCGCCCCGTCTTCCGAGGGGTCTCCCGCGGCGCCGGCGATGTTGAAGAGTTCCCGGGTTTCGGCACCAGATGTCCCGCGCTACCGTCTCGCCAGCAAGAACGACGCAGAACACTCGGATCCTTCTGCAGTAAAGCTTTAATGCATCTTGAGAGATAGATGATCAGCTTCTTAGAGGGAGACCCCAAGCTAAGAAACCCAGCCCCTTATATAAGCCTAGGAGCTCCGAGTGAGACGTGTAGAGCCGGGATTGGTGGTTTGCACATCACCCCAGATGACGCCACGGGAGAGGCACAGCTTAAACGGTTAACTCCAACTGACAGCAGATGTCAGCGCCATCTTCTAACGGCAATAGCGATAGCGAGGGCGGCTCCTCACAGGAAAATCTTTTCCCAACCCTTTACTTTGAGATACCGTTTGTCTTTGATGTTGAGATGTGTTTCTTGTGTGTAGCATAAGGATGGGTTCTGTCTTCGTATCCATTCTGCTAGTCTGTGTCTTTTTATAGGCAAGTTGAGGCCGTTGACATTGAGGGATATCAATGACCATTGATTGATGATTCTTGTTTGTGCTTGATTTATTGGTAGTGAAGTTATTTTGTGTAGTTTCTCCTCCCTTTTTCTTTTGGTGTTTTGTAAAATGGGATTATATATTGCCTGTGTCTTCGTGAATGTAGTTATCTTCCTTGGATCTAGGTTTTCCTTCTAGCATTTTCTGTAGAGCTGGATTCATGGATACGTATTGTTTAAATCTGGCTTTGTATGGAATATTTTGTTTTCTCCATCTATGGTAATTGAAAGCTTTGCTGGATATAGTAGTCTGGGCTGACATCCTTGTTCCCTTAGTGTTTGTAGGACATCTGTCCAAGATCTTCTGGCTTTCATCGTTTCTATTGAGAAGTCAGGTGTAATTCGGATAGGTCTGCCTTTATATGTTACTTGGCCTTTTTCTTTAGCTGCTCTTAATATTTTATCTTTATTCTGTAGGTTTGATGTTTTCATTATTATATGGTGAGGTGACTTCTTTTTCTGGTCCAGCCTATTTGGTGTTCTGTAAGATTCTTGTATTTTCATTGGCATATCCTTCTTTAGGTTAGGGAAGTTTTCTTCTATGATTTTGTTGAATATGTTTTCTGTGCCTTTGAGCTGTATTTCTTCACCTTTTTCTATACCTGTTATTCTCAGGTTTGGCTTCTTCATGGTGTCCCATATTTCCTGGATATTTTGTGTTAGGGCTTTGTTGATTTTGAGGTTTTCTTTGGTTGACGACTGTATATTCTCTAATGAGTCTTCAACACCTGAGATTCTCTCTTCTATCTCTTGTATTCTATTGGTAATACTTGCATCTGTAGTTCCTGATCATTTACCCAGCTTTTCCATTTCCAGCATCCCCTCGTTCTGTGTTCTTTATTGTTTCTATTTCAGCTTTCAATCCTTCAACTGCTTGAGTTGTTTCCTTCATTTGTTTGGTTGTTTTTTCTTGGTACTCTTTAGATTCTTTGAGAGATTTGTTTATTTCTTGAAAAATTTCCCCCATTTCATGGATTTTTTGTTTGTTTTTTCCTCGTTTCTTCTTTGAGGGTCTCTATCATCTTCATAAAATGATTTTTAAGGTCTGTCTCCTCTGCTTCATCTATGTAGTGCTTTTCAGGTCTTGTTGGCATTGGTTCCCTAGATTCTGGTGGCGTCATGTTGGACTTTTGATTGCTGAGTGAGCTCTTATTCTGTCTTCTTCCAGTGGGTGCTGGTGGGATTTATCTGTCTCCACTGGTCTCCTTCTTTCCTGAAGCTGAAGCTGGGATAGCTGGAGTTTGAGGCCTGGCTGGGGTCGCTGGAGTTTGGGGCTTGGAAGGGCTGATGTCTTTCCTGTGTGGGCGGGTCTTCTGGATGCCAGGAGCGGCCCGGGAAGATCGGGTGGAGGATGGGGAGTGTGTCCCCTCCCCAGACCCAAGCTCACCTGGCTGGCTGGGATCGCCGGAGTTTGGGGTCTGCCACACATTTCTTTTTGCAAAAAGGAATTGCCTTGCTGAATTACTGTTGCTTCTCTCATGGATTCCTTCGTGCGACATCAAGATGATTGTTTTTGAAATGTAGGGCCTTCAGTTGGTGGTTTCCACAGCTGGTCATGTGGGGCTTCTGTAGGTTCAGATGGGACTGGTTACCACAAACACCAGACATAGGATTAGTGGGCTCAATCTCCCAGATCTACTCATGGCCTTCAGGTAAGACATAGGATTAGTGGGCTCAATCTCCCAGATCTACTCATGGCCTTCAGGTAAGACATAGGATTAGTGGGCTCAATCTCCCAGATCTACTCATGACCTTCAGGTAAGACATAGGATTAGTGGGCTCAATCTCCCAGATCTACTCATGGCCTTCAGGTAAGACATAGGATTAGTGGGCTCAATCTCCCAGATCTACTCATGGCCTTCAGGTAAGACATAGGATTAGTGGGCTCAATCTCCCAGATCTACTCATGGCCTTCAGGTAAGACATAGGATTAGTGGGCTCAATCTCCCAGATCTACTCATGGCCTTCAGGTAAGACATAGGATTAGTGGGCTCAATCTCCCAGATCTACTCATGACCTTCAGGTAAGACATAGGATTAGTGGGCTCAATCTCCCAGATCTACTCATGACCTTCAGGTAAGACATAGGATTAGTGGGCTCAATCTCCCAGATCTACTCATGACCTTCAGGTAAGACATAGGATTAGTGGGCTCAATCTCCCAGATCTACTCATGACCTTCAGGTAAGACATAGGATTAATGGGCTCAATCTCCCAGATCTACTCATGGCCTTCAGGTAAGACATAGGATTAGTGGGCTCAATCTCCCAGATCTACTCATGACCTTCAGGTAAGACATAGGATTAGTGGGCTCAATCTCCCAGATCTACTCATGGCCTTCAGGTAAGACATAGGATTAGTGGGCTCAATCTCCCAGATCTACTCATGGCCTTCAGGTAAGAGAAAAGGGTTGGTGACTGAATTCAGGATTGAATGCAGTCATCAATAGTCAGTAATTTAATCAGTGGTGATTACACAATGAAACCTTCCTGAAAGCTTAGGAGAACTTTTGGTGTGTTTGGTAGGTGTCCTATGGGACAGACAGTCATTCCTACATCTTTCCCTTCTTGGCCCCATCCTATGTCCCTCTCTTTATCTGTGTGGTGTTTTGAAAAAGAATGCCCCACCCCACCCCACCCCACGACACATAGTTTCACAGATTTGAATTCTTTGTCATTAGGGAGTGGGACTACGTAACAGGAATTAGGAGATGTGGCCTTGTTGGAGAGGCGTGGCCTCTAGGGGTGGGCTTTGGGGTTTCAAAAGCCCAAGCCAAGCCCAGTGTCACTCTGTCTCCTTGCTGCCTGTGGATCTGGTGGTATTCTCCCAGCTACCTCTCCAGCACCACGTCTGCCTGAGTACCACTATGCTTTGTACTGTGATGATAATGGACTAAGCCTCTGAAACTGTAAGCCAGACCCAGTAAAACGTTTTCCTTTATAAGTGTTGCCATGGTCATCGTGTCTATTCATAGCAATAGAACATTGACTAAGACAATCTGGTTATTCCTGACCTGTGTTCTTCATTGCAAATGTATATTTGTAAACTAGGTGCTTGTAGTGATTTTTGTGAGTCATTCTCATGCCTTTAACTTGAAGCTGTTTCTGGAGTAGTCAGTGTCAAAGCCTGGGCTCTGGCAGCCCTGAAAAGCTAGGCTTAGCCACTTGCCCAGCAATTAAAGAGTCATTTAGTAGTGAAAAACAGAGAAAGGGTATTTATTCAGTGTGGCCACACTGGGAAGAGGAACAAGAGGACCATTGACTCCGCAGGTCCATCTATGAGGTTCTGAAAGGAGGTTTAGGCTTCCATAGGGGGCACAAGGTATTCACAGCTGAGTAGTCCTGGTCAAGATGTGGGGTGTCCCTCAACGACCCATCACTGTTTTTGAAATGTATCCAAATGTATCCAAAGGCAAGGTGGCGTGGTGAATGGCCGGCACTCTGTGAAATCTCCTCTTGTGAGGTTGTGTTGCTGTGATACAGACTGTGATCTGATCAAAAGCTACTTGTGGGGGGGCTTACTTCAGTTCACAGTTGCAGTCCATTTTGAAGGGAAGTCAGGCAGGAATTCAAGGCAGGAACTAAAGCAGAGACCTTGGAGGAGTGACCTCACTGGCTTGCTCACCCTGACGTGTTCAGCCTGATTTTTATACACCCTAGGGCTTACCAGCCCAGGGATAGCATCACCCACAGTGAGCTGGGTCCTCCCACATCAATTACTAATGAGGAAAATGCCCCACAGACATGTCTGCAGGCCATGCCAAGGGAATCTCAAATGAGTGCTGTCCTCCACTAATCACTAATCACCTCTTTCTAGGTGACCATGGCTTCCGTCAAGTTGACAAAAAAAACAAAAAAAACAAAACAACAGTTAACGAGTGTGGGAGGCTGTAGACTTGGATCTGGTATTTGAAGTTGGAACTAAAGCCCCAACTGATGTGTCAGGAATGGCGTGAGCTGTGAGTTGTACTGCTTGGGTCTGAGTAGGGCACACACACTTTGCTTAGAGTCTACACTGTGCTGGCTTGGAGCTTGACAGTGTGTGGCCAACTTTGTTCTGCACACTCAATTACTATTCCTTACTTACGCCATGCTGACATCCAGCTAAGCTCGGCTTCTGCCCTGTCCCGAGGCTGGGGTGGGTCACACCTTGGAAGAGTTCAGATGCATAAGACCTCTCTCATACCCCCGATGCCAGCCAAGGAGGCCTTTCCTGGTCCTGAGATCCACTGTGGTACTACAGTCTTGATGGCGTTCGGCTGTGACTCGGTGAGTTCCTCAGCATCCTACCCTCCCATGAATGCTCATCACCATTGGGGAATCACCGGGGATGCCCCTGGAGATCCTAGGGTAAGGCAGGCCCCTGCTTGCTTTGTCATTCCTTCAGGAGCTCAGGACAGACAGAGACATAGAGCCAAATGGATTTTTATTAGCAGCAGATAGAAGGCATTATGCTCTCTCTGGATCCAGGAGTGAAGATTCTTGCTGCACAAGCTTGGGCTGGTCACTCCTGGCAGGCAGGGGCCTCAGGGCAGTCTGCTCACTGAAAGAATTCCTCTGTAGGGGCTATGGGGGAGGGATGATGAGAGAGGGTTACCTCTGCTTCTAAGTTAGTCTAGGGACCCAAGTGGCAGGGGCTATGGGGGGTGCAGTCTGACTCATAAACTCACCAGGACCAACTGTGAGGGGTAAAATGGTCTGTTTTCCCACGCCCCGCTCATGGACACTCATTCCTACTGTGAGTGGCCATATTAAGTACCCAAAATCCTGAACGTCATGTATGTAGCTCAGCCAAGACATTCTCTTCCTACTCTGGGACCTAGTCCTGGGGGCTGTTCTCACATTGTGTCTGTTCTTGGGCCTGATGGAGGACAGGGTGATGGCCCAGGATGCCTAGGGAGAAATGGGGCTTCCAGGTCTCGGGCTGCTCACCTGCTTGTGGGTTCTGACACTTCATGGCACAGCCGTTCGTACAGCACTTCATGTTGCCGGTACAATCACTGTCCCTGGAACAGGAGCTCTTCTCTAGGCATGGCCCAGCAGGGAGCACGCGGACTGGACTCCAGGGGCATTGGCCAGCCTTTGGAACATCAACTGGGGAGAGATGGTCACTGTCTTACCACCCAAGGCCCTGTCAGGCCCCAGCTTTGCCGAGTCCACCTTACTGAACCCCTGACATTTGCTGAGGCCCTCCTCCTGGTGTCAGGCAGCACCCTTGGTGACCCAGAGACCTCAGGGAGCAGGTTGGCCAGGAGGCTGCGGGGAGGGTCTGGCAGATGAGCGGGTCACAGAGCTGGTGTGTGTGTGGGCGCAAAGGTCCTCTTCAGGCGGACCCTCCACCCTGCTGGCTCCTCCCACACCAGGGCAGGGCAGGGCCTTACCGTTGACAGGAGTTTTGCAGATGGCACCACAGGAGCTGAGGCAACGCAAGGCGTTCTGGGCACACTCCGCACTGGTGAGACAGTTGCTACACCCCGTCTTCTCACTGGCGCTGGCTGCAGCACACATAACTGCACAAAAGACGGGGAGGAACATAGGGGCCTAGCGGTCACCCTCACTTGTAGGGCTTCTCGGCAGACGGCCTGGAGATGTGGGTGGAAACTATAAGAAGCCTGGCCTCTGGGCAGCCTTCACGGTGGAAATCTCTGGAACCATGGCCTGGGTGATAGGAGCATGCTACAGGCTCACAGTCGTAGGCCAGCATTAAGGGCCTGACTAGAGGTGACCAGGGCCTGAGGGCAACTCCCAACAGGCCTTCTCTCACCCTGGACACTTTCCACCCAGGGCCGTGACTTTCTGCCATGCTTGGATTCGTCCCAAGGGGAGCCCTTTCATTCCTTGCCTCTTCATCACCCTAGACGTAGGGAGCTGGGATGAATCTGGGGGACTCTCTAAGCCACTCCCAGCAGTAAGGTGAACAGCTGGGGCCTACCTGAGTTGACGATTTGTTCCAGTGGATTCTGAGCAAGGGCCACCTCCAGGGCCAGCAGGCCGAGAGCGAGGCTGATGAGGCAGCGCATGGTGATGGCGGCGGCAGTAGGCAGGGAGATGGCTGGTGGCAGCCCGAGTGCATGCGACACATTTAAAGGACCCACAGGAGGAAGACTTGAGGGGCAGGGGTGGGGGAGCCGGCTGGCATAGCCCTAGATGGATTAAACACTTCCTTCTTGGACACACGGACAGAGCAGGCCCAGGCTGCCAGGAGCAAGTGCCACAGCGGAGGCCACAGGTTTTAAAAAGTGATCTTTAAGGGTGATCTTTCTTTTTCCAATTAACAAGTAATACTTGTTTATTATGAAAACGAAGGAAAATTAAGGAGCAGAGAGGGAAGAAATAGGATTCGTAGCAGATGTGAGGCGTCACTCTGAATGGTTGGCTTGGAACTCTTCACAGACAAAGGAAATTCTGAGCTCCAGACTTGCACACAATCACATAGGAAACAGTACAGGCAGCGTCGAGCAAGCCTCGGGTAGGGGCTACCTCAGAGGGAGACTTCGTCTCCTGATGCTTTACTAGAGTTTTCTGGAATTTTCTATAAGAAGAGGAGACACTTGCTCCTTGCAAGAAGGAGCTGCCCGTGCAGGGCACATTGGAAGGCCATTTCCCAGAAGGGCCCAGACCGTGCCAAGTGTGTCATGGGCCAGGATGGGATGTCCTGCTGGGCACTGTGCCCCATTGCTCTTGGGGCATTTCCTTGATTCTCTTGCAGGGAAATGTAATGACCCAGAGTGACCGTGTGCTTACTGGCTGTCACGGTGCCAGCCCCTGGTGCGGGCCATACCCCTGCAGAGTTCACTGGAGGCCCGTGGCCTCTCAGCTTTGAGTACAAGGTCTCAGCAGAAGCTCTCTCAGGCTGTAACCTCAAGCCTTCATCCCAGCCATCTCCCCCAGCCCCAAAGGGAGGCCGGAGCCTACTGCAGCCTCTCCCTAGTGCCCTGAGGCCTCGGACCTTGGCAACCACCACTCCGCTTTCCGTTCTGCCTTTGTCTACTCTGGCCGAGTCATGTAAATGGGATGTGACAGCATGCAGCCTGTTGGATGTGACTTTTATTACTGAGCATGCTTTTGAGGCTTATCTGCTGGTGGCAGCTGCCAGTGCTTCAGGCCTGTGTGCGGGCCAGCGTCCCACAGCAGGCACACAAACACTGTTGTTCCTTCTATCCCCAGCCATTCTCACATTTAGACCACCGTCAGGCCACTGCCATGCCGTGTCATTCAAGCCTAAGAGACACTTACGCTCTGCCAAGCCTCTGCTTCTATTCCTGTTCCAGTTTCCGCCTTTGCTGGCACTGAATGAGGGCCACCAGGAAAGGGCTGGCTAGGGTTTCTTGGCTGCTTGAGTTTCCCAGAAGGCCTCGAGTCTTGGGAGCCAGAGCTCTGTTCTGTCTGTGTCTCCCTGGTGCTCTGCACACATGCACTCAGTGTCCTAGGCACACTGTTATTGCTGCCTGTGTACCACTGTCCTTCTGTACTCAGTCACGGGCTCGAGGGGAACCACTGAGAATTCTTTTTTTTTGTTTTTTGTTTTTTGTTTTTTGTTTTTCGAGACAGGGTTTCCCTGTGGCTTTGGAGGCTGTCCTGGAACTAGCTCTTGTAGACCAGGCTGGCCTCGAACTCACAGTGATCCGCCTGCCTCTGCCTCCCGAGTGCTGGGATTAAAGGCGTGCGCCACCAACGCCCGGCTTCAACTTTCTTCCTGACCATAACTAACAACATTTTGTAGCCAGACCCCCTAAACAATGACAAATATCCATAACCCAATGAGTAACCAAAAGCCACCCACACCACCTCTTGGGAATGTGTGCATTGTGTTCTTAAAGTTACTTTCTGCTCTCCAGGGACAACGGTGTCTTTGGGGGATCCTGAAAAGAAAAATTTGGGTTAACTTTTTTTTTTAAAGATTTATTTATTTATTACATATACAGTGTTCTGCCTACATGCCAGAAGGGGGCACCAGATTGAATTATAGATGGTTGTGAGCCACCATGTGGATTCTGGGAATCGAACTCCTGACCGCTGGAAGAGCAGTCAGTACTCTTAACCTCTGAGCCATCTCTGCAGCCCCTTGGGTTAACTTTCAAGCTGTATCATTTTTGTGCAGTCAAAGCATAATGGGAAAGTGCAGGGCTTATCTCAAATCCTGTCTAGCGTAGTGGTCTGTGACACTGGATCATCTTGCTGGTCACCTTGAAATTGTTCTGAGCAGTGTTTTGCATTTTGAGACAGGGTTTCTCTGTGTTAACAGTCCTGGCTCTCCTGAAATTCACTTTGTGGACCAGGCTGGCCTCAAACTTATTGAGATCTGCCTGCCTTTGCCTTCAGAGTGCTGGGATTAAAGGTATGCATGACCTCTGCCCAGCTTGGATTCAATCTTCTTCTTGGAAACTCCAGAAAATGCCTTAGGTTAGATTATTTCTTTTCTTGGTAATTTTTTCCAGGTAGTTCTTCTTTCTTCTTTGGATAATTATTTGTCCAAAAGTCTTCAAATTCCTCAAGGTGTTTGTTTTTATTTTACTGTAAAAACAAAAACAAAAAACCCTTCCCCAACCCTAATCTAATCTTTATCATTTTTGATTTATGGCTTCTCCTGAAATTTTTGTTTATCTTCTAAAGCTCCTTTATCATCCAGAGCAGTACGTTTTCTTACAATAGGAATTAGGTTTTTTAGTTGCTCTTGGAAGGTGTTTCCATGGTGACAGGAAAAGGATTGAATTGAATTTGGCATAGGGGCTTTTGAGAGGACCCTCAAGGCATTTCCCGAAGGTAAAGATTACCTAGAATGTCTTTTGTTGACCTATATTCTTTAGTCTGATGCCTGCTTTTGCCTTGCCACACCTTCTGCATAATCCAGAAGGGAGGGGCATACAGTTTGGATTATGCTTAGAAAAAATATTGTTTCTAGGAACTCCCTGTTTACAATCCCTTTTTTAAGTGACACTGCCACCATTAAAACATTTGACATTTCTGTTTTTCTTTAAACCTCTTGAAATCACCTTTCCTATAATGCATCATTATGATCATGAGCTACAATATTAATTGTATCTTGGATCCAATCCTCCAAAGGTGCTGACCTTGCTTTTAAAGGCCTAATTATCCTTTTGCATTGAGAATTAGCATTTTCAAAAGACATAGTTTCAACTATTATTTTTCTAGCTTCTGTGTCTGATATCATTCCATTTATTGCTGGTGTCAGTCTTTGTAAGAAATCCATGAAAGCTTCCTTTGGGCCCTGTGTAACTTTTGTAAATGATTCAATTTTCTTTCCTGCTTCTCCAATTCTGTCCTAAGCATTCAAAGCTGCTGCATGGCATAAACCCAAGAGGTGATCATCATATAGCCATTGCCTTTCTAAGGTAGCACAATCTCCTTCTCTAAGAACTGATCTTGGGAGATATCTATACATCTAGCTTTAGCCTGTTGCTCAATGTTCTTAGCCTCTTCTCTGAACCAGGAAGTCCATTGTAATTGTGGAGCAGGCTGTAAAAGAGCTTTAACCAAGTCCATCCAGTCTATAGGGATAATTCTATTACAAACTGACCACATGTTTAACATCTTCACAAATGGGGAATGCATGCCATATGAGACTACAGCTTCCTTGAATTTCTCTAAACGTAACATTGTCACAGGCTTCCAAAACAGCTCTTATGGAACCTCTATCATTTGGCGTTTCTTGTAAGGTTACTGGATATATTAAGGTTGGTTCTCTTAAGACCATAGATTCCACATGAGGGAATGGGTTGGTTGAGCGGGGAGAGATGCAGGGGAAGAGCAATGAAAGATGTATCTTAATAGAGAGAGCCACTGTGGCTTAGGGAGAAACCTAGTGCTAGGGAAACTCCCAAGAATCTACAAGGAAGACCCCAGCTAAGACTCCTAGCAGTAGTGGGGAGGGTGCCCAAACTGGCCTTCCCCTGTAGTGATATTGGGGAATACCCCAACTTCATCACAGAGCCCTCATCCTGTAACTGATGGAACCAGATGCAGAGATCCACAGCCAAGCACCAGGCCAGGCTCCAGGAATCCAGTGGAAGGGAGGGAGAAGGGAGCATATGAGCAAGGTCTACAGAGACAGCTGAACGAAGCTTGTGGAAACTCATGAACTCTAGACTGACAGTGTTAGAGACTCGAGGGGACGAACTAGGCCCCCCACATGTGGGAGACAGTTGTGAAGCTTGGACTATCAGAGGGGCCCTGGCAGTAGGACCATGACACAAACCTGGTACATGAGTGAGCTTGCCGGAGCCCATTCCCTATGGTGGGATTCCATGCTCAGCCTTAATGCATGGGAGAGGGGCTTGGCCCTGCCCCAACCTATTGTGTCAGACTTTTTTTGACTCCTCATGAGAGCCCTTACCCATGAGGAAGAGTGGACTGGGGGTGGGCTGGGGGTGGGGAGGTGAGGGTAGGCAAGAGGAGGGGTGGGAGGGAATACTGTGGTTGGAATGTAAAATGAAATTTAAAAGAATAAATAAATTATAACAATAAAAAGGCAATTGAAGAATATACAGACTGGAAACAAAAAGACCTTAGAGTCCTTTTAACCTTGAAATGCAATGCTGAATTTGGTTCCCCATTAAATTCTTCTGTCTGGGTATAAATTTCTTTATGATCTGCTCTAATAAGTTTTCCTGAGGGCTGCATCTTGGCACTCATATCAACCAACTTTTTTAGAGATAAACCAAGAATTATCAAACCAAAAAGAAAGATTGCCAAAATAATAATTAATAGTATGTCAATCCCAGTTAAGTTGATTGTCCCTTAATTTACTTGTTCCATAGTTAAGCCATCCATTATATAATCATACAGAAACCTAACTCTCTCCATTGTAATTGTTTCACTTTTTTTTTGTTTTTTTTGAGACAGGGTTTCCATGTATTGCTTTGGAGCCTGAGCTGGAACTCTGTAGACCAGGCTGGCCTTGAACTCACAGAGATCCACCTGCCTCTGCCTCCTGAGTGCTGGGATTAAAGGCGTGCACCACCAATGCCTAACTTGTTTCACATTTTTAATGTGGGAAAAACTCTTTTTTAAACTAGTTTCTTCCTTTATGAATTCCCAGCAGACTTACTAAATCTGCCCACAATGTCAAGGAACTGTGAGGTATGGCGAGTCTGAATTGCAGAAGTAGCTTGTGGCCCTGAGAGTGTCAGCCTGAGGAGAGGGATTGTAGGGAGAGGGGAGTCTCGCAGCTCTGGCCGGGGTTGGCGGTCTAAAGCACACAAGCAAACAGCTTTCTTGCGAATTTGTACCTTAATGCTGGGCACTAACATTATTATGACTTATTAAAGCTTGCCTGAGGGCCTCAAACTCACAGAGATCGCCTGCCTCTGTCTCCCAAGTGCTGGGATTACAGGTGTGCACCCCCCCAGGCCATTTTCATTGAATTTTAAGAAATCTTTAATTTCCCTTTTTATTTGTGTCTCGACACGTAGACACAATAGAGAGTTGTTCAGTTTCCATAAATTTGTAGACTTTCTGATGTTTTTGTTGTTGTGGCTATCCAGCTTTAATCTGTGCTAGGATAGGACACAGTGGTTTACTTCAGTTTTCTTGTATCTGTTGAGGCTTGTTTTGTAAGAGTGTTCCATGAGGTGCTGAGAAGAAGTACATTCTTTTGTGTTGGGGTGAAATGTTTTGTAGATATCTGTTGGGTCCATTTGAGTCATAATGTCTGTTAGCACCAGTATTTCTCTGTTTAGTTTCCATCTGGATGACCTGTCCATTGGTGAGAGTGGGTGTTGAAGTCTCCCACTATTAATATGTGAGGTTGATGTGTGATTTAAGCTTTAGTAATGCTTCTTTTACAACTGTGGGTGCCCTTGCATTTGAGGAATAGATTGAATTGAAATGCCATATTGGTGGATTTTTCCTTTAATGAGTATGAACTGTCCTTTCCTATCTCTTTGGACTAATTTTGGTTTGAAGACTATTTTGTTTGATACTAGGATAGCTACACCAGATTGCTTCTTAGGTCCATTTGATTGGAAAATCTCTTTCAACCCTTTACTCTGAGGTAACGTCTGTCTTTGACGTTGAGGTGTGTTTCTTGAATGCAGTAGAAGGATGGCTCCTGTTTTTGTATCCATTCTGTTGGCCTGTGTCTTTTTACTAGGCAATTGAGTCCATTGATATTGAGAGATATTAATGAACAATGATTGTTAATTCCTGTTACTTTATTTTGTTGTTGTTGTTGTTGTTGTGTGTGTGTGTATTTGCATGTGTGTATGTGCACGTGTGTCCCTTCTTTGGGTTTTTGCTGGTGTGAGATTATCTGTTGCCTTGGTTTTCATGGTGTAGTTAACTTCCTTGGGTTAGAGTTTTCCTTCTAGCACTTTATGTAAGGATGTATTAGTGGATAGATATTCTTTAAATTTGACTTTGTCATGAAATAGCTTGTTTTCTCCATCTATGGTGATTGGAAATTTTGCTGGGTATAGTAGTCTGGGCTGGCATCTGTGGTCTTTTAGAGTCTGCAAGACATCTTGTTCAGCTCTTCTGGATTTTAGAGTCGCTATTGAGAAGTTGAGCATAATTCTAATAGGTACATGTTACTTGGCCTTTTCCTCTTTCAGCTTTTAATATTATTTCTTTGTTCTGTATGTTTAGTGTTTTGACTATTATGTGGCAAAGAAACTTTCTTTTCTGATCCAAACTATTTGGTGTTCTGTAAGCTTCTTGTATATTTATAGACGTGCCCTTCTTTAGGTTAAATATATTCTTTTTGTTGAATATATTATCTGGGTTTTTGAGTTGGGATTCTTCTATTTCTATTCTTATTATTCTTTGTTTGTTTGTTTTGAGACAGGGTTTCTCTGTGTAGCCTTGGCTGTCCTGCAACTTTCTCTGTAGACCAGGCTGACTGAACTCACAGAGATCCACCTGCCTCTGCCTTCTGAGTGCTGGAATTAAAGGCATGCACCACCATTGCCAGGGTTATTCCTGTTATTCTTAGGCCTAGTCTTTTCTTAGTGTCCCAGATTTCCTGGATGTTTTGTGTTAGGAGTTTTTTTTTTTTAGAAGAATCTATTTCTTCTATTGTATCTTCTTGCATCTCTTGTATTCTGTTGGTGATATGCTTGCATCTGTAGTTTCTGATTGCTTACACAATTTTTCTATTTCCAGGATTCCCTCAATTTGTGTTTTCTTTGTTGCTTCTATTTTGAATTTCAGTTCTTGAATCCTTTCTTTTACCTGTTTGTTTATTTTTTGGCTTTCTTTAAGGGATTTATTGATTTCCTATAGCTAGTCTTTCTCTGTCCCACCAACCAGCTCCCAAATCACGACACAGAGATTTATCATTAACTACAAAAGCTTGTCTGACAGCTTAGGATTGTTCCTAATTAGCTCTTATTAACCCATTTTTAAAATTAATCTGTGTTCTACGATGTGACTTTTACCTCTGTCTCAGTCTGTGTGTCCAGCTCATTCTGTGTCTGTCTGTCTTTTCTGCCCTTCTTCTGCCCAGCATTCTGTCTGCCCTGAAAATCCTGCCTAGAAGCTGGCTGTTTAGCTTTTATTAAACCACTCGCAGTGACAGATATTCACACAGTGTAAAGGAATATTCCACAACAATTTCCTCCAATTTTTTGGTTGTCTTTTAATCAATTTTAAGAGAGTTTTTCATTTTCTCTTCAAGGACCTCTATGACCTTTATAAAGTTGTTTTTAAGGTCATTTTCTTGTACTGCAGCTGCATTGGAATGCTCAAGTTCTGCTGTCATGGATAACTGGGCTCTGGTGGTGCCACATTTCTCTGGCTGTTGTTGATGGTGTTCTTATGCTGGCATTTAGGCATCTTGGTTTGGGGTGATTATAGGTCTACGACCTGATTTCTGAGTTTGTCTTTATTGGAGGGTTGAGGGTTGTTTTGTTCCTTGGTTTCTGTTTCCCCCTTTGTCTTTGTGGCCTGGATTTCTGGCAGCCGGTGTGACCTTTGATCTAATAGGAAGTCTCTACTAGGTGATAAACACATCATCACCCCTCACTTACAACCTATATAATCTCCATGCTTTAGTTCAGGTGCACAGCTTCTCTAGCCTTGATCTCTGGGACTGGAGATCCCGCTCAGGAGTTGCTTCACTCAAATAAACCTGTTGTTACTGCTTTTTCAGTTTGACTTGATCTAGCTTACTGCATTGGTGGAGAAATCTAGCATGTGTGTGTGGGGGGTGCAGAAAGCCTATTAGTAATGTATGGGTGTTTTGTCTGCCTGTATTTCTATGCACCTGGTGCCCGTGGAGGCCAGAGAGGGCATCAGATCCCTGGGAACTGGAGTCATGGATGGCTGTGATCTACCATGTGGGGTTGGAAGTTGAAGCCAGCTCTCTGCAAGTGTAGCAAATGCTCTTTGCCATCTCCCCAGCCCCTGCTCTTGACTCTTTGCTGCCATAGATGTGCACAGGGTACAAACACAGAAGCAAATTGTTGGGAAACATGTTTCATGTTTTGCGCATGTGGCAGGTCCTGTCCAGGATTCTTCTAAGAGGCTGTCCCAATTCCGGACTCCTGCTGGCACCAATGACTACAAGGGGTTCATTTCCTCAGCAGCACTCATTAATCACATTCATCTTGCCCATGTGGATAGACCGATGGTTTTTATGTAGTTTCCACTATTGTCTTATTGTTTATTATTAGCATGTCTATAGTGTGTGTATGTATGGTGAGAGAGAGGTGGGTGAACACACAACATGTTACCAACTCCTGAAAGTTGTCCCCCGACCGCCACACAAGCACACACTAGCACAACTCAGGTCATCAGGCTTGCATGACAAACCCTTTTACCGCTGAGCCGTCTCACTAGCCCAGTAATACTTAAATAGTTTATTTTTTTATTTTATGTGTATGTGTTTTGCTTGTGTATATTGTCTGTGTATACGTGTGCAGAGCCATGGAGGCCAGAAGAGGACATCAGATCCCTGGGAACTAGAGTTATGGATAGTTGTAAACTGCCATCTGCCATGGGGGACTGCATAGTGAGAATATGCACACACACACACACACACACACACACACAGAGACAGAGAGAGAGAGAGAGAGAGAGAGAGAGAGAGAGAGAGAGAGAGAGAGAGAGAGAGAGAGAGTCTAGCACTAGGGGGGCAGAGGCAGGCAGATCTATGTGGGTTCCAGGACAGCCTGGGCTACACAGACTGTACCACAAACACACACATCGCATCAGTTTTAAGGTACTGCTGTGTGATGTGGACCAAAACCCCTCCTCTCTGGACGTGGACAGAGGGGAGGGCAGAAGTCTGCTTTAACTACTCGAGAGAACCTGGCCCTGGGGCCCGGGTGACATTGGTCAGGAGAGGACGTGTGTTTCTGTGTGGTTGGGGAATGTAAGGACGGGGAGGTGCTGGCTGGACAAGCAGTTCAGGCGGTGCACAGATACCCTCAGAGCCTGAAGGCCAGGTGGGGAATCCGCCAGAAGGTTCTAGGAATGAGGACAGTACTCTGAAGTCACCAGGCCCAGCGGCAAGGGACACGGAGTTCTTGTGCCCTGGGGGTGTTCACTGGCTCTTGTCTTGCCCATGTTGAGGCCAATGTATAGGCTCTTTCATGCCCCATCAGCTCTGCGTGCCTGGATGGGAAAATGACACCGGGTTGTTGGTAGTACATGCTCTGCACTCTTTGTGCTTTGGGATCTGTTGGGCTGTGCTTTTCTCTGAAACTCTGAGCACAAGCCAGGGTGGAGGCTGGGCTGGTCCATGAGCTTGCTCCTCTCTTGTAGTGATTGTTGTGGCTCCTGGGTGACATCCCGGCCATCACCTCTGGTCGGGCGCTCTGAGTTAAGGTCTCTCCCTTGTCCATAGAGTCATGGCTGTGTGCTGGGGCCCATCCTTATTTCTGGGGCCACTGCCCCTGTGTGCAGATCCTAGCCATAGCACTTGCCTGTCCACACTGAGGCTCCCCCCCAGCAGCCTCCACACCCTCTTTCTCCAGGGCTCCCAGCCCTGTCTCCCCGATCAGCAGCACCAAGGGGAGTGTGTTAGGCACCCCAGCTGGCCCTGGCTGCTCTAGGCAGTGAACTCTGTGGCACCAGCTTGTTCCCTTGTGGCTCATTAGCTGGCACTTGTCTCTGTTGGGGACACAAATGGATGGGGTGGAGCCTCCAGAGTGCTCCCCATGCAGCCTCCCTTTGCTGCAAAAGCTTCTGATGGGAGTGGCCGCCAGGCCTCTGAACAAGCCAGTTTAGGCACTTGATCCTCAGGACACACATGGTGGAAGCGTGGCTACCCTCTGAGCCTCCTCCTACTATGGCACCTGTGCATGCACACACACACACACACACACACACACACACACACACACACACACACACACGAGTAAACACATACAGAGACAAAAGTTAAAATGACTGAGTGGGCCCAAGGGCAGGAGGGCATGGAGGGAGCGCTGACAGGCAGAGCATGCAGGCTCGCCATGTTTAAGTGAGAAGGCAGAAGGTGTGGGTGGGAGCCCCTTTTGGTGAGAAGTGGGGGTGCCCGGGCTGTCCTCTGTGAGAGGAGGCCAAACAGCTACTCGCTCCTTCAGAAATCTGCCCCTCCCCTTTGTGACTCAGATTAGGTCTGTGGAGAATTAGCAGGTGACAACGAAGTGGGTTTTCAACAGTCCCAGGAAACAGTCTAGGAGGGATGCTTCCCAGTCATGCTCCGACTTAGAGGCAGACCTGTGACAAGTCCTCAGGCTTGTGGATCCTGGAGACAGGATTAGAACAGCAACGCGATCCCTACCTTGGAAAAGGAGCCCAACAACTCCCTCACACCACTCCTTAGGCTCAGAGGGAGAAGTTCATCGGTGTGTGTGTGTGAGTGTGTGTCTGGGATGAGGTGCCTGGGAGAGAGAGAGGGAGTGTGTGTGTGTGTGTGTGTGTGTGTGTGTGAGTGTGTGTCTGAGATGAGGTGCCTGGGAGAGAGAGGGAGTATGTGTGTGTGTGTGTGTGTGAGAGTGTGTGTGTGTGAGTGTGTGTGAGTGTGTGTCTGAGATGAGGTGCCTGGGAGAGAGAGTGTGTGTGTTGTGTGTGTGAATGTGTGTGTGTGTATGAATGTGTGTGTGAGTGTGTGAGATGAGGTGCCTGGGAGAAGCCCCTGAATATTTCCTCTAGAAGAGACTTGGTCAGGGACTCCGCCATCTCTACTGAATCAGCCCAGTGCCTGCCCTTGACACTTAGGAACTTGTTTTTTAGAGCTTGAGACATGGTTCAGCAGTTAAGAGTACATGCTGTTCTCTGAAAACCCAGCTTGATTCCCATCACCCACACAGTCCTAAGTGATCTGCTGCCTCCTTCTGGCTTTCATGGACATTGCATGCACACTTATATGCAGGCAAAACACTATGCACAAAAAATAGAAATACAATCTTTTTAAAATTACTTTTTATTCATTTTACATACCAACTACAGTTCCCCCTCCCTCCCCTCCTCCTGCTCCCCCATCTTCCTCCAACCCACCCCCCCATCTGCTTCTCAGAAAGGGTAAGTCCTCCCATGGGGAGTTGGCAAAGCCTGGCACATTAAGTTGAGGCAGGGCCAAAGCCCGCCCCTCTGCATGGAGGTTGAGCAAGGCATCTCACTATAGGGAAACGGCTCCAAAAAGCCAGCTCTTGCACCAGGGACAGATTCTAGTCCCACTGGAAATAAATAGGATCTCTATGAAACTATTAGTGCCCCCATTGCATTAAAAGTTATTTTCAGGGGCTGGGAAGATGTCTCAGTTGCTAATCTTCTAAAGGACCGAGTTTGGTTGTCAGTGCTCACATCTGGTGGCTTACAGTGACCCATAGTGCCAGTTCCAGAACTCTCTCTAGGCCTGCATACGCATGCCCTGCATACACGTGCCCTGACCAGCAGGGCACAACGGGATTCGAGCCCAGGGAACCTGGAATGAACGAGACAAGAAACAGGAGAGAGATGGACAGCAAGACAGACTTTCCGATCAAGCTGCCGTTTAATGAGAATTCTGTACAGTATAGGGAAATCAGGTAGGGGGATAGGGCAGAAGCATGCAGGACAGTGAGGGAGGGGTCGGTGCCTAGTGATGGGCTGAGGAATGTCCTTGGTCACGTACCCAGGAGTGTGATTTTGGTCACATACGAGGGGTGCTGGCAGACCACCACTGAGGCTGAGCAGCAGGAATGAAGAGGTGTCAGTGCTAAATAACCTAATTGCAAGGAGGAGGGTTGAGTAACCTAACTGTAGATTGCTGTCAGCTATTCCTGTGTGCCCAGGTTCTGTTCATTAGGAAGCTGGGCAGGGGACGGACTATTCTTTAAAAAGACTGAGAGTATTTACAAGAGGTTCTAAATAACAATGATCGCTCCAACATACACATGTCATACCACACACACACACACACACACACTCACTCTCTCACACACACACACTCTCTCTCACACACACACTCACTCTCTCTCTCTCTCTCTCTCACACACACACACACACACACACTCACTCTCTCACACACACACTCTCTCTCTCACACACTCACTCTCTCTCTCTCTCTCTCTCTCTCTCACACACTCACACACACCCATGCATCTTTTTTTTCCGAGACAGGGTTTCTCTGTGTAGCCCTGGCTGTCCTGGAACTTGCTCTTGTAGACCAGGCTGGCCTCGAACTCACAGAGATCTGCCTGCCTCTGCCTCCTGAGTGCTGGGATTAAGGGTGTGCGCCACCAATGCCTATACCCGTAAATCTTACATATTTTCTGTGGATACGCAGTGGACCACGGATGATCCTCACATGAAGAGATCAAGACTGACTTGGTGAAGCAATTGGTCAAAGAAAAAGTGAAGAATGAAAACGAAGCAAAGCAACAGAAAGAGAAGATTGAAAACAAGTTGAAGGCGATGGAAACTATGCCACTAGGGGGCAGCAGAGGGGCTGGAGAGACGCTCAGTGGTCAGGAGCACTGGCCACTCTTGCAGAGGACCCTGGTTTGGTCCCCAGCTCCCACACGGTGGCTCACAACCTGTAACTGCAATTCCTGGGGATCCAATGGGCTCTTCTCGACTCTGAGGGCACTGCATGCATGTAGTGTACATACAACACGTAGGCAAAGCACTACTCATACATATGAAGTAGATAAATCTGTGTTTTTGAGACTGGGTTTCTTTGTGCAGCCTTGTCTGTCCTGGAACTAGTTTTGCAGACTAAGCTGTCCTTGAACTCACAGAGATCTGCTTGCCTCTGCTTCCAGAGTACTGAGATCAGAGGTGTGCACCACCACCACGTGGCTAAATCTATCTTTTTTGTAAAAAGCAGGCAGAAGACCTGGGTCATGACCCTGGAGCCCCAGAACAGGTTAGAGGCAGTATATTCTGATCTTCAGTGGATGTTAGAAAGCGAAAAAGAGCGGTTGGAGAGGTACCTCAGCAATTAAGAGTGCCGGCTGCTCTTCCAGGGGACCTGGGTTTGAGCCCCAGTAGCTACATCATGGTGTCTGTAGGCTCCAGGGGATCCAACACCCTTTTCTGGCCTCTGAGGGCAGCAGGCACACAAACACACAGGCAAGACACGCATACACATTCAAAATGCCAGAAAAGAAAGAGGAAAAGACTCAGAGGAATGCAAGGAACACAAAGAATCATGGGTAATGCGGGAGCCAGTGAAGCCAGGCGCCTGAGAGTCTTCTGAAAAGCATGTTTTTGAATGCATCCCAGAGACCTTTCTACAATTCATTATTGTTTTTTTTAAAGATTTATTTATTTATTATGAATACAACATCCTGCCTCCATGTATGTCATATGTCTACACATCAGAAGAGGGCACCAGATCTCATTACATATGGTTGTGAGCCACCATGTGGTTGCTGGGAATTGAACTCAGGAACTCTGGAAGTGCAGTCAGTGTTCTTAACCTCTGAGCCATCTCTCCAGGCCACAATCCATTATTTTTGACGCTGCTGTTACTGAACTTGGGGGTCAGAATCTGTGCCCTAAGTCAGGTTCAGCCACCTGTCCTCAGTAAACCACCCGAAAAGAGCCAGCTTAATAGGGGAGATTTACTCGATGTGGCAACACAGGGAGGAAGGACAAAAAGACTCAGCAACTCCCCCCAGCCCAGTCCAGTCCATCTTCAGGAACTGAAGTTTAAGTAGCTGGCCCAGGGTAAGCATGTGTGGGCAGCCCCTGTGAAGTGTGGCCCCGCCCACCACTGACCTGTGTGTGGGCTACAGTCTCACCCTGCAAGGTGGGCTGACAAGTTGTAAGAATCGTGTGGGATCTCTCCACTTCCTCCTCCCAGCATAAGATTGCCAGGGAGAGTTCCCTTTCTCTGGGGTCCGCTGTTCAGTAGTCACCTACTCAGGCCGAGAGACACCACACCTCTTTAGAATCTCTTTATTTCTTCAAGACCAGTCATGCTCCCACCTAGTAACGTGAGAGTCTGATTGCATATATTTTTCTTTGCATAACTTAGTGGTCAACAAACAAGCTAAAAAACAAACAAACCTTTGCTGATATTGAAAGAATTGGGAGACAACCCATTAAATTCTTGCTTCCTAGGCTGGAGAAATGACTGGTTAAGAGCGCTTCTGGCTCCTCCAGAGGATTTGAGTTCAGTTCCTAGCACTCTCATCACACAGCTCAGAAACACCTGTAACTCCAGCTCATTGTCACCCTCTTCTGGCCTCCACGGGTGCTGCACTCGCAGACACACACACACACACACACACACACACACACACACACACACTTTAAAGCAAACATCTTCAAACACTTGCTTCCTGTATGAGAATTAACAAAGACCATCCAAATGAAGAAAGGCCATTGGTTGACAGAGGGGCTACCACAAAGGGCTAGCCACCTCCCTGCGGTGGGTAGAGTCCCAGGCAGCCAGGGGAGATGGCTGCTCCATAAGGGAGCAGGGCCCCTGCTGCAAGCTGCTTGGAGAGGTGGTTTCCTCTGATTGGTCCCAGGTTGGAAGTAGGACGAGAGAATCTGAAAGCTGTCAGTTGCTAGCCCAGTTCTAGCTATCTGAGTGTTTACTGGGTTGTTCTGCTTAGTGATCACTGTGATAGGATGGTGTGTCTTCCTGTAGGTCTGGCTTACACAGCCTGGGGCTGGTCTGGGTCAGAGTCCGGTTATTAGGTGTGACCTGGCCTGTAGGAAGTCAGAAGACAGTCAGTTAGGCTCAGTCTCCCCTTTGGGAACCAGTCTAAGAAGCCAAACAATGGCTAGACGCGGGAGAGAGGAACCTGAACCGAGGTGCTCTGTGGGCATCTTCACCTCGCCGCCCTGGAGAAGAGCTGCTGCTTCCTGTCTCCCTGTTGGGCAGGCCAGGTAGACAGGGAAGGAAGACACATGGGCTCACACCCACACGGCCAGCTTATTGCTGGTGGTACCAGCTTTGAACAGTCCTTGCCAGGCGTTTCCTCTGCTGAGAAAGACCAGTGGCCCTGACATCTCAAAGCCACGACTTCGTTCCTCTTGCACACGGACCTCAGACAAAACCGCTGAGCAGTCCCATCTGAGTCCGAAAAACAAGCAAACAAGATTAAAACAAACAAAACAATTGTGTGAAATTTCAAAACGGCCAACAGCCCCCTCTCCTGGCCCATATGAATTACTGCCGCTGCTTTATCAATAACAGCTTCTGGTCCCTTTTTCAGGGTAAGCCTCCATCCTCCGCGGAGGCAGAGATGGGATTTCTTTCATCCTCCCTAGGTCAAGGCCAAATCCTGAGCCCGGGTTCTCCCTGCTTTCCCCACGATACGCGTTGTTCCTGTTGGCACACCTTGTTCAGCCACACCTGTTTCCCGATGGCCCTCTTGCGAGGACCCTGACTCTGGGATCAAGTGACTACACTTTGTGGCTGTTATTATGGAGAATATAATTGAGATTAGGCAACTATCCTTGTAACACTAAAAGCTGTGTGCATTTTAACAAATGTCGGTGGCTGTCAGTTTCCCCCCTGTGTCCTCAAGGCCGTTGACATTAACTTCGTTCCCTTCCTCTGAGTATTAGCCGTGACTCGATTCTATGCCTGTAGAGAATTTGTGGTTTCTGGGCTCTGGCCCAGGTGGAACCAGTGCTTCTGGATCTGACAGCTCAGGAGAGTTTGTCACCAGCTCATGTGGCCCTCCAGCTTAAGAGGTGCAGCTGGGGAAGTGCCTTTTTATTAACATGCCTCAATATATACTAATTCTTATATTTAAATATATTTGTCCGTGTGTGTGTGTGTGTGTGTGTGTGTGTGTGTGTGTGTGTGTGTGAAGGTCAGAGGGGAACCTCCCCGAGATGTTTCTCTCCTACCACGTGGGTCCCAGGGATCAAACTCAGGGCATCATCCTCGGAGTCTTTGCTCTCTGAACCATCTCGCTGCCCCTCCTCCCTTTTAGACAGGGGCTTGCTTTGTAGCCTGCTGACCTCAAAGGCGTGATCCTCCTGCTTCTGTCTTTCAAGTGCTGTATCTTTTCCAAGGGATACAGGCGTGAGCCTGCGTGTGCTTTTCCAACCATTAAAACAATGGCTAAGACAGATCCAGGATTTCTATCTGAATTGAGATGAATTTTAAATGTTAAATTAAAAGCAAAATTTAAGGACAGTGCAAGAAAGCAACGTAGAATATCTCATTAATAATTTTTCATGCCAATTACTTGTTGGAATAGTACGGCACCAAAAAGGGAAAGAAAAGTACTGCCTCAAGTGTAATGAACTAGATGATTTTTAGTTAACACTAGGGTTTCAGGTGCGGGGTCATAGCTCGACGATAGAGAGCTAGCTTAGCACGTCTGAGGCGCCGTGTTTACTGCGGAACAAACTGAAAAGCTTACTGGGGTCATTAGCTTTCCTCAGCTGGTTTCAGGATTGATGTGTCTACGTACTTACACCGCAATTTGCATCATAGTCTTTCCTGACAGCTGTCCTGTGAGGAATGCCACGGGAGCCACCTCATGCTGCATCCGCTCAGCAGATGGAAAATGCTGGCCTGAAAGAACATGCCCGTGCTTGCATCATGCTGTCTGAGTCTGCCCCTGTGGGGACATGAGCAATTGTCTACGGCCCCAGACAGATGGGAGAGTGGTTATCACCGAAGTCCATCTTTATGAAACAAGACTTCTAGTGGGGCTTCTTCCAGGAGAGAAATGGCTCAGAGACGACTGTGTCACTACCCCCAGGGAAGACAATTTACAAGAAGCTGGAAACCTGGAGCACACCGTACAAACTTCAGGTAGCTTGAAAGTTTGTTCTTTACGGGTGGCTCACTTGGTTTGAGCCTGTGCCAGGAGCTCAGCTTGTTTGAGAGTCTGTCAGCATTCTTCACTGTTCATATCTACAGGGGGCGGGGCTTAGTGAATCTACTCAGCTTCAAGGACTTCCTGAAGCTATTGAGTTGTTTACCTTTTGAGCTTAATGAGCTTCCTTGCAAAGTGGAATGTGTGTTCTCAACCTTCCTAGTGCTGTGACCCTTTAAAATAGTTCTTCATGTTTTAGAGACCCCACCATAAAATTTTTCTCATTGCTACTTCATAACTGTAATTTTGCTACTGCCATGAATCATTATGTAAAATATGATACTCAGCGTTGGGGGGGAAGTCCTGTGCATTTGTCAATAAAGCACTGCTGGCCAATAGGAATCTAGATAGGTGGGACTAGGAGTCCAGGAGAACTCTGGGAAGGAGAAACACAGGAGTCAAGATGTAACGCCATGGGGTAGGAAGCCCGGAAAGTTCTCCGGTAAGAGAAATACTTAGATTAACAATTATGGGGTAAATACTTAAGTCAGAGCTAGCCAGTAAGAAACAAGCAAGGCCAACAGCTTCATAATTAATATAGCCTCCTGTGTGTTTATTTGGGACTGATGCGGCTCTAGAACCAGGCTGGCGGGAAGGCTTCTCTCAAAGAAAAAGGCTTCTCTTTACAACTCAGGATATCTGATAAGCAGCTCCTGTGAAAGGGTCGTTGGACCCTCAAAGGGTCTTGACCCACAGGTGGAGAACTGCTGCCCCAGAACGCCCTGTTGTCTCACTCCACGTCCTTTTAACTTCCTTCCAGGGTAGGAGCTTTTATTCTTGGAGGAAACTGCTACACAGCAAGGCACAAAAGCAGTTTTCTTTGCTTGTAGCCCTGGGCAGGGAAGGGCGGCGCTGCTCCTGCCCCTCACGCAGGCACGAGCAGGGTTGGTAAGTGAAAGGTCGCGTTGCATAGAGAAGGAAAGTGACCTCGACAAAGTGAACGTGATTGCTAGTTTTGTGTGGCTGGGGCCAACGAGGCTCTGTTTGAACCCTTACGTGTGACACACACACTCACACACACAATCACTCAAATCACACACACTCAGGCACACCACAGACACACTCACACACACAGACACACACTCACACACAATCACTCACACACTCACACCACACACACCACACACTCACACACAATCACTCACACTCACACACTCACACACACTCACACCACACTCACTCACACACACCACAGACACTCACACACACTCACTTACACTCACACACTCACACCACACACTCACCACAGACACAGTCACACACTCACACACACCCACACACTCACACACAATCGCTCACACTCACACACTCTCACATACACACTCACACTCACACCACACACTCACTCACACACTCACACACTCACACACTCTCACATACACACTCACACACACACTCACACACACCACACACTCACACACTCACACACACTCACACCACACACTCACCCACACTCACACACTCTCAATACACACTCACACACAATCACTCACACTCACACACTCACTCACACACTCACACACTCACTCACACACACTCACACCACACACTCACTCACACTCACACACTCTCACATACACACTCACACACTCACACAAACTCTCACATACACACTCACACACACCCACACACTCACACACAATCGCTCACACTCACACACTCACTCACACACTCAACCACACACTCATACACCACACACTCACACACTCACACACTCACACCACACACTCACACACTCTCACATACACACTCACACACTCACACACCACACACTCACACACTCACACCACACACTCACACACTCACACACACTCACACCACACACTCACTCACACTCACACACACTCACACCACACACTCACTCACACTCACACACACTCACACCACACTCACTCACACACACCACAGACACTCACACACACTCACTTACACTCACACACTCACACCACACACTCACCACAGACACAGTCACACACTCACACACACCCACACACTCACACACAATCGCTCACACTCACACACTCTCACATACACACTCACACTCACACCACACACTCACTCACACACTCACACACTCACACACTCTCACATACACACTCACACACTCACACTCACACACACTCACACACCACACACTCACACACTCACACACACTCACACCACACACTCACTCACACTCACACACTCTCAATACACACTCACACACAATCACTCACACTCACACACTCACTCACACACTCACACACTCACTCACACACACTCACACCACACACTCACTCACACTCACACACTCTCACATACACACTCACACACTCACACAAACTCTCACATACACACTCACACACACCCACACACTCACACACAATCGCTCACACTCACACACTCACACACTCACACCACACACACTCACACACCACACACTCACACACTCACACACTCACACCACACACACACTCTCACATACACACTCACACACTCACACACCACACACTCACACACTCACACCACACACTCACACACTCACACACACTCACACCACACACTCACTCACACTCACACACACTCACACCACACACTCACTCACACTCACACACTCTCACACCACACACTCACTCACACTCACACACTCTCACATACACACTCACACACTCTCTCACACAGACACACACACTCACTCACACTCACACATTGTCACAGACACACTCACACACTCTCTCACACAGACACACACACTTACTCACACTCACACACTCTCACAGACACACTCACACTCTCTCTCTCACACACACACTCACTCTGCCATAACACACATTACTTGCTGCACACATTCAATCACTGTACACACATTGCAGCTTCATAACATGAAGGCACCTCTCACATGCATATCTCACATGTGTAAGAACCATACTGCACTCACAGGTGTAGACACACGTCAGTACACACCCATAAACTCTCACTGAGCAAATACGACGAAAGCGTCAGGCCCCGAGAGGCTGACACCCCAGCTCTGCCCACAGTTGGCCAAGAGAAACAGCGGGGCGTGTCTCTATCCACAGATGTGCTGCAGAGGGTCCGTGCAGTCACCCATGCAGCTTTCAGAACTGACAGGTGTTCCGTTTCCACCCCCGATGTGGTTGGTCCTCACATAGCTCTCAGACACTGACAGGCCCCATCCAGCCATGAGGAATGCTGTTACATCCATGCAGGCCTGACTGGGCGGTCCCACACGCAACTCAGCTTGAAGAGACTAACACGTGCACCATGCCCATAGTTGTCAGCATTCTCCTTCCTCCTGAGGAAGCTAGGTCACCAGTAGAGGTGCAGTCCCACAACCCCCAGTCTAGGCCACGGAGGTACCCTCAGACGTCACCCATGTGGGTTGTCTTAGTTACTTTTCTGGTGCTGTGATAAGCATCATGGCCAAGCAAGTTCTAGAAGAGTTCCAGTTCCAGAGGGTTAGAGCCCGTTATGGCAGGAAATCATGACAGCAGGCTGCAGACATGGTGGTGGGAACAGCTGAAAGGCGCACACTGAATTACAAGCAGGAAGCAGAAAGGGAGGGAGGGAGGGAGGCAGGAAGAGAGAGAGCTCAGAAATGACACAAGTCTTTAAATCTCAAAGTTTATTTCCAGTACATACTTCTTGATACTTCTTCTAGCAAGCCACGCCTCCTAAGCCTCCCCAAACAGTGCCACCTGCTGGAGACCAAGGACTCAGATGTCTAAGACTATGGAGGACATTTGTCATAGAGACTTCACGTGTAGTACCCTGGCACCCCCACCTGGAGCCAAAGCCAGCACCGCTTAGCCAGTCAACAGCTGGGACCCATCTGCCTCTCCAAGTCTTTCCCTTTATAGCACACACCGTAAATCTGGTAAAGGCGGTGTGGGGTGGGGGTGGGGCCGTGCATGCATCTTCAGTCCCAGCCCTCGGAGCCAGAGGCGAGGGAATCTGTGTACTCTGTGAGTTTGAGGCTAGCCTGGTTTACCTAGAGAGCGCCAGGTCAGCCAGGGCTACACAGTCGGATCCCATCTTAAAAAACAAAAGTGTCAACAACCCCCCACAACACTGTTAGAAACTGTTGAAGACAATTGATCTACCAGATACACAGACATCAACACAGGGACACCAGCATGAAAAGGGCAAGGGGACATGACGCCTCCAGAGGGAGGAGGGGAAACTGCCTGTTAAAGCATTCAAAACAACGATAAATTCAGCAGAACTGGAGATCATAAAAAACGGACAGTCAGAAACCCTGAGCCAAATAATTAAAAAAAAAAAAAGCACTGTGGAGAGCCCCAAGAATTGTGCAGTTGATTGGGCAGAAGAATTTTGAGCCTGAAGGCAGGTCTTTTAAAATGATATATAACACACACAGAGAAACACAGACAGACAGACACACACACAGAAACACGCACACACAGACATACACACACACAGACTCATATACACACACAGACACACACACAGACACACACACAATCATGATAAAAAAGGATGAAGACAGTCTTTGAAAGCAAACCTTAAAATAACAAGTTATTTTTGGGGTCAAGAGATGCTCAGTCATTAAGAGCATGAGCTGCTCTTCTGGAGGACCCCGGTTTGTTTCCCAACACCCACATGGCAGCTTACAACTGTCTGGAACTCCAGTTGCAAGAGGATCTGATGCCCTCTTCTGGTCACCACACTCACTGCATTCATGTGGCACACAGACATAACATGCAGGGAAAACAGCCGTACACTTAAAAATAAGGAAACCTAAAGACAAAGGTAGTCCAGAGGGAGAAGGGACATGGCAAGAGCAACCACTCAGTGACTTGAGGACTGTGTGCTGGGAACGATACCGACGCCTAGGACCAGGAAGGGGACCAGTGACAGAGTCAGTAAGAAAGACTCTCGTGGCAGCCTGTGACTGCCGGAAGCATGGTGAAGAGGGGATGGAAAAGCAGCAAGACGAAGACTCAGGCATGGGGGCTCCCTCCTCACCACCAGCAGACCGCTCAGCGGAGACCTTGCAGGGTGGCCGGAGTGGGGCGGTGCGTTCATTTCATTTATTTAATTAATTTGCTTGTTTGTTTATAAGCAGGGTCTCACTATGCAGCCCTGGGTAGCCTGGAACCCCTGATATAGACCAGGCTGGCCTGGAACTCACAGAGATTTTCCTGCTTCTGCCTCCTGAGTGGGATTAAAGGTGTGCACCACCTGATAAATTCATTCTAGATACATACAAACTATTAAAATCAAAACAGGAGGGGCTGGAGAGATGGCTTAGAGGTTAAGAACACTGACTGCTCTTCCAGAGGTCCTGAGTTCAATTTCTAGTAATCACATGGTAGCTCACAACCATCTGTAGTGAGATCTGGTGCCCTCTTCTGACCTGCAGGGATACATGCAGTCAGAACACTGCATACATAATAAATAGATCTTGAAAACAAACAAATACAAAACTCCATGAAGACAGAAAACCCAGCAGGCTGGCAAACAGAATGGAGTAAGTAATAAAAAGGCTTCTAGCTAAGGGAAGTCTGGCTTCCATACTGGACCCGAGCAAACTTTGAAAGAACCAACATTCATCATTCCAAACTTAAATGTGTTTAGAGGGAGTCCTTCTAAACATATTTACATAATGTTGCTTTGATACCGAAAACCAGACGAGGACACAGAGAAAAAAAGAAAACTACAGATCAACATTCCTTATGAATATGGATATCAATAAAGCACTAGTGAATACACACATATAATTAAAAAATACCAAATAAATCTTTAAAGAGTTGTGTATGTGTGTGTGTGTGTGTGATGCTTCAAGACTTTGCTCTGAGAAAATATACATATCATATTACATATATAATGTATATTATAAATATGATTATATATATTTGGATTCTGACCACAGAACACAAAGAACAAAAGTAAAATTGAAAGATGATATCATAGTAAAAGAAACTAGTTGAAATAACAATCCAGAGAATGGGAGAAAGATGTTTTCTATTAATCCTACAAGGAATTAATTTCAGGAATGTGTATGCAACAGCAAGTCATATAGTATGATTTAAAAATAGAGTGACCTATTTTTCAACGACATTTGCTTTCTTCAAAAGAGAGTAGACAACTGGCCAGAAAGTGTAAAAATACTCAACACTCAAAATATCAAAGACCCCACTGTCTCAATAAATGATGCCGACTAGTATGTGAAGAACTCCCACACACTGTTGGTGAGAGAGTGAGTTAGCACAGCCACAGAAAAGCAGCTTGGAAGGTCCCCCAAAAGCTTGAAATAGAGCTATCACGTGACTCAATGATCCCACTCTTGGGTCTCCCCAATGGAGTTGGAAGTTTCAGCATGGTGAAGACAGGGACTCAGCCACCAAGGCTGAGATTAAAAAAAAATGTGGTTCACCCACACAACAGGCCAGCGCCCAGCCATAAGGAGAGATTCTGCAGTCCTGGAAGCAGGCATGGAGCTGGGCATGCGAGATTAAATAAAATAACTTTGCTCGCAGAGATCCAGAGACTGGAATAGTGATTCTCAGAGAGGCTGGTTAACGGGTGTAAGTGCTCTCAGGTGGTAGAAGTCTAGTTTGCTTTTCTGGAGCCGTGATAAACACCATGATCAAAAGCCATGTGGGGGGAGGGAGGGTTTATTTCGTCTTACAAGCTTACAGTCTACCACCAAGGGAAGCTAAGGTAGGACCTCCGGCGGGAGCATGAAGCAGAAACAATGCTCACTACCTTGCTGGGTACCTCACTCACCCGTGCTGGGGTGCCACTGTTCACAGCAGGCTGAGCTCATCGACCAGCAAGAAGGTGCCCCATGGACATGTCCACAGGCCATCTGATGGAGGCAATTCAATTCCTCAACTGGGTTTGTGACAAGTTCACAAAACTACTGACAGGCAGGAAGGATAAGTTTGCAAATGCTCTACTATAATCTTAAGACATGCTTATTTTGTATGACTGCTTTGCCTACAAGTACATGCCTAGTGCCCACAGAGTTCAAAAGGGAGTGTTGGAGCCCCTGGAACTGGAGTTACACAGTTGTGAGCTGCCATGTGGGCACTGGGAATGAAACACACGTCCTCTGCAAGGGCAGCCAGTGTCCTAACCAGAGTCACCTCTCCAGCCCCTTCCTAATGCTTTACAGCATAGACTTACTACGATGGACAGTAATTCAAAGAGAACATTTCACAGTAACCAGTAGAGTGGGTGTCGAAGGTTCTCAACGGAAAGAAATAACATCTGTCTGAAGCACGAGATAGGACAGTTACCCTGACTTGATCATTACACTGTATTGTGTAATGGACATAAATATGCATGTCCTAATACATATGTGTTATTACTATGCATTAATTAAAATACACTTTAAAAAGAAGACAAACTTAGGTATTGAGTTGTGTGCTGGGTTAGAAACATGCCTTTCTTTTTTTTTTGTGTCAATGCTAAACTTTATTTTATTTCGAGACAGGGTTTCTCTGTGCAGCCCTGGCTGTCTTAGAATTCCCTCTGTAGACCAGGCTGGCCTTGAACTCACAAAGACCCACCTGCCTTTTGCCTCCCAAGTGTCAGGATTAAAGGTGTGCACCACCACTTCCTGTCTTTTTTTAAATTACATTTTAAAAATTTATTTTATATACCAACCACAGGTTCTCCTCCCTCCTTTCCTGTTTTCTCCTCCACCTCCTTCTTACCCCCCATCTACTCCTCAGAAAGACTTCTATGGGAGCCAACAAAGCCTGGCTTATCAAGTTGAGGCAGAGGCCAAGCTCCTTCCCCTGCATCAAGGCTGGCTGAGGAATCCCACCATTCGGAATAGGTTCCAAAAAATCAGCTCACATGCCAGGGGCAGATCCTGGTCCCACTGCCAGGGTCCCCACAAACAGACCAAGCCACACAACTGTCACCCACATGCAGTGGGCCTAGCTCAGTCCCATGCAGGCTCCCTAGGTGTCTAGAGACCAGGAGTTCCCACTAGCTCGGGTCAGCTGTCTGCTGGGTTTGCCTGTCATGATGATCTTGGCGCCCCTTGCTCCTATAGTCCCTCCTCCCTCTCTTCAGTTGGACTCCCAGAGCTCCGCCCACTACTTAGCTGTGGATGTCTGCATCTCCTTCCATTAGTTATTGGGTGAAGGTTCTGTGGTGACAGTAGGGTAGTCACCAATCTGATTACAGGGGAAGGCCAGTTCAGGCGCCCTCTCCACTATTGCTAGGGGGTCATCCCATAGTTTCCTGGTCGTTTCCCGGGCACCAGGAAAAACATGCCTTTCTAGAATTCCCCCATCTTCTCTAAATTGTGTCACTTCAAGACCAGCCTCATCTGTGTGAGAGGCTGTGTTATTTTAGTGTTATTCCAGCAGGGGACGCCAAATCACCAGGAATGTCTCCGAGGCACTCATGACTAAATTGGGAGAAGAATCTCTGAAATTTCAGTTCCTTTGATGCTTCTTGAATATGGGTGCGATGCATGTGTGCATGCGTGTGTGTGTGCATGTGTGTGTGTATTTATGCATGATGTATAATGTATGTGAGTGCTTGTATCATGTATACATGCATGTGTATTGTGTGTGTGTTGTATGTATGTGTCTGGGTGTATTATGTGTACGTGTGTGGCATATGTGCAATGTGTATGCGTGTGTGAGCGCATGCACACGTGCCTGCGTCTGTAGATTCACGGCAGCCGTGTCTAATTCCAGGAGTGCCAGGCAGTAGCTGTGTGTTTCTCTCAGGTGGAAACGGGATGCCATCTGGTCACGATGCCCTCTTAAAGCTGAGTGTGGAGGACAGCTTACTTCCTATCGATTGCCTGGGCACAGAGACTTGAGCTGGAAAGCTGGTTTAAGGATCGTGAATGATGATGGGGTGAGAGAAACAGAGCCCAAGGTGCAGACGCAGGAGGGCTCAGCCCGACAGGCCTGAGGGTATAGACGTCCACACGCATGTGTGAGAGGAGTGGCCATTCCTGTAAGGTCAACAGCTGAACTCCTTTGTGGCCTGGCTGTGGGACCGAGAGGCATGCGCGGGGTACCCCCTGTCCAGGATAGCTGCAGGAGCTCAGTGTCCCAGGCTGATGTCTCATTGTTTCCAGAGCTGTTGTCCTCAGAATGATGGCCTCAGCTGATGGCCAGCATCCCCACCACTTACAGGGCATCCACCCCGCAAACACTCTGACTTTGGGCACCAGCCAGGAAACTTGTCCTGCCCTAGAGTGAGGCAGGTCGTGTTAGCATTGCCCTCAACACGTCCCTGGCGGATCTGGACCATCAGCTGAGCCCTCTGCCCTAGGGCTGCCATGGACAGTTTGGGTTTTCTTGAAGAAGCCCAGTCTTACCAAGCATTGAGCAAGAAAACGAGGGCTCCAAACTGTTTAGTCTTAGCCCAGGCCTCTCCGGCCCTAGCTGCGGCTGAATTTGAGGGGCCACAGCCCTCAGAGATGCCTGGTTTAGGCCAGGAGTCAGGATATTGTGGGAGAACAGTGGGAGTCTGTGACAACAATGAATCCCCCTGCATGTCCCCAGCCTACTTTTCCACAGTGGCTGCTGTCTTCTCAGAGGGAATTCTGCCTCTCATCTCCGTGTCTTATGGTCCCAGGATCTCTGTGGGTGGACCACCAAAAGCAGCCTGGCTCTGACTGCCCCTGGCTCACGCCTGTCCTGGGTACCCCGCCTGACTCTGCTGGGGACCCAGAGGCCAGCATCTGGGCGTTAGGAGACTGTGTAGCAGGGTCTGGAGAAGTGGGGAGAGAGGAGGCCCCGGGTGGAGGAGACAGGTCTGTGCAGATGGGATACATGTGCGGTCTAGCCAGGGCATGGGACCGGGCGGGAAGGGCAGGGTGGCCCCTGTGCCAGGCTGAATGGTGGCTGTGGCGCTGACTCTCATGGCAACTGTCCCTCACAAACCTGTGCCAAATCAGCCTGTAGGTAGTGCAGTCCTACTGTGGGGAGCCTTTGGGCTGCGAAGGAAGGCAAAGGCGCTGTCTTGTAGAAGTGGCATAGTGACAGAGGCTCCTGAGGAGATGCGGGGCGGGGGGGTGCGGGGGGGGGTGCGGGAGGCGCGGGGGGGGCGGGGTTGGGCAGCCCTGTGGAGCTGGGGTATTGTGACTCACCTCTGTGGGCTGGACCGGGGTTCCCGCAGCAGACCCAGCAGGCACTTCCTGCACAGGCCAAGGAAGCAACAGCAGCTGCCCTGAGCTGGTGCCCGCAGGTAGCTGGCGCATGCTCAGGAGGCACTTCTGCACGCCCACTGGGCCATGTGCTGGCCATTGCCGAGCCATAGGCAAGCGTATGGAGCCCGTCTCCCCGTTTCAAGTCTCTGGGTTGTGGGACAATCAGTCTAAACTTCCTGACGGGTGCAGGGATGTGGGGTGGCATGTGACTCTGGGTTATCCTTTTGGTCCTGATTAGTGCCCACCCCTTGGCATAGGGGAGGGTCTCACTGACCTTTGGTTGGGGGTCCTAGGTGTTGACCCCTCTAGAACTGTCCTTCGTTCCCTCAGGCAGAAGCAGGATGCCTGATCAATTTAAAACAATTTTAATTTTAATTAAAGTTTTGTGGTTTTTTTTTGTTTTTGTACTAAGCCCAAGTGCCCTAGTCTTCCTCTGGTTTTTTCAAAATATTAAATTTTTTCCTTTGAGATAAGTCTTGGCTGTCCTAGAACTCACTTTGTAGATCAGGCTGAACTCACAGACAACCACCTGCCTCTGTCTCTGAGTGCTGGGATTAAAGGAATGCGCCACCACCACCTGGCTATGTTAATATTTTTAAATCTTAAAGATTTACTAGTGTATGTGTGTGGATGTGCACAATGTGTATGCATCTCCCTCAGAGGCCAGAGAGAGGGAACGGGATCCCACGGAGCTGGTTACAGATGACCACCACCTGCTGCTGGGTACCGAACCCAGGTTCTCCAAAAGTGCTCGTAAGCCACTGAACCATCTCTCCAGTCCTAAACAGTTAAAGTTTAATTTCATGTGTTGTCTCCTTGAATCAGTCTGGCTTGGACCAGAATCTTCTCAGTGAAAATTCACTGAAATTTGTAAATGAGCCCTTGCAGGTCAGGAAAGGTCAGCTGGGCTCAGTGATGGGGGCATAGCTTCTGCCCAGAGAGGGGAGTGCTTGTCTAGGTGGGGAAGCATCTTCCCAGGCCCACGCCTTAGCTTGCGGACCAGCATGGGCTCTCTAAGGGAATGGTTTGGAGGCTGAAGGGTTCTGTTCACCTGTGTCCCAGCCATGGCAATCAAGAAGTTGTTCTGGGGCCAAGAGTGACAGATGCGTTCTGTTTTGGTTAAGTGGCCTGTGGTGAGAGGAACTGAGGCTCTCTCTCTTCTTTCCTTCGGACACTTTTTCAGAAGCCAGGCCCTTGAGGGCCCAGCTCTTCACCAAGTCTCGAACTGCTGTCTCGCCTCAGTGTGGCTGAGAACAAATGTCCCTCTGAGACCTTGCTTCTGTCTTATATACTTCCCTAATGTTGGGATTAAAGGTGTGAGCTATAATTCTCTTTTAGACTGATTTGCTCTCGTGTAGGTCTAGAACTCACAGAGATCTGTCTGTCTTTTAATCCTGAGTCCTAGGATTAAACCTTCTGGCTGCTGGGATTAAAGGTCTGTATCACCACTGCCTGATCTCTGTAGCTTGAGGCTGCCTTTGCTTTTCTGAATTTATGATTTAATAAATCATAAATAAAATATAACTACACAGGGCTCTCAAACTTGTCTCTGCTTACATTTATGGGCTTCTCTTACAGGGGTCCCAGATGAACACTGGCCTCCTCCCCGCAAGGCTGAACCCCAGGTTTCTCTAAATCCAGCCTCTTGTCTTCTGCCTGTTCCCTGCTGCCCCCATCAACCAGTACTGCATCCCATCATTTCTCCAGCTTGCTCCCCAGTTTGACTCTAAGGTCTGAATCCACTTCATCCCCAGCCTAAACTGCAGCCTTCCGGTCACCCCGGACTCGGTTTCCCAGCCCGACTCCACACTTTCTTCCTCCGTTCCAGTCCAGACCCCACGCGCCTCACACGCATCTGTCCACACCACCTGCCCCTCCACAGTAAGGCTAAGAGGATTCTAGACTGCTATTTCGAGAGAGTCTTGGGCGGGTGGAGGCGTGGCCTAGGATAGGGCTCCCAGGCCCCGCCCACCCGCCCCGCCCCGCCCCGCGCCGCGCCGCGCCTCCTACCTCCGTGTGCTGCTGCGAGCCCGGAATAGCCAGCCTAGTTGGCCATGGAGACCCCCGTGCGGCTGCTGCACCTTCTCCCCCTGTTACTGCTGCTTTGTGGTAAGAAGGAATCTGGCTTGGGGGTACTCCATCCCCTCGGGGCCTTGGGACCCATGAGGACTCTCATCTTCCCGCGTCGAGCCTAGGCTGCGCTTGATTTTTTTAACCAGAGTTTGGAAAGGACGCTCATTGACTCCAGCGCATCCCGCAGGTTTTGCGGAGAGACCTCATGCCCCCTCCACCATTAGAGGAGCCCAGGGGAAAGGACTTGGGCTGTAAGGGACGCACACGGTCCTCCGAGGGGCTGTGATGTCCTGGTGCCTAGGGAAGGATCTCAGGTGAGGTAGTGAGCCTCCCATCCTGCCCTGCGCACATGACACACAGGTGCGGGTGGCTAGAATTCCTAATTCTTTTCCAGGGAGAAAACAGGACTCAGGGAGAAACATTGCTCTCACGAAATAGAAATGGGATAAATCTCAAGCTTGTTTTGAAAGGGGTGGGAAGGGAATAATGTTGGTGGGGAGACATGTTGAGGGAGCCTGTGAGGAGCTTAATGGAGGAAGTAGGATGGATATAATAATATATATATATATATATATGTGTGTGTGTATATTCAAAGAATAAAAATATTAAAAATACTAAAAAAAGAAAAAAAGTGAAGTATTTTACTGGAGAAATTACCCAAGGATAAATAAGGGTACATTTTGCCAGGTGGTGGCGGCGCACACCTTTAATCCCAGAATTTGAGAGGCAGAGGCAGGTAGATCTCACTGAGTTCAAGGCCAGCTTGGTCTACAGAGCGAGTTCCAGGACAGCCAGTGCTAACAGGGAAACAAAACAAAACAACAACAAAAAGCCCCCCCCAAAAGAGGGTACATGTATGTGTGCATGCTTGTGTGCATGGGTATGCATGTGTCTGTGCCCCTGCGTGTGCATGCTTGTGTGCATGGGTATGCATGTGTCTGTGCCCCTGTGTGTGCATGCTTTTGTGCATGGGTATGCATGTGTCTGTGCCCCTGTGTGTGCATGCTTTTGTGCATGGGTATGCATGTGTCTGTGCCCCTGTGTGTGCATGCTTGTGTGCATGGGTATGCATGTGTCTGTGCCCCTGTGTGTGCATGTGTATGTGTGTGTCTGTGCCCCTGCGTGTGCATGCTTGTGTGCATGGGTATGCATGTGTCTGTGCCCCTGCGTGTCCATGTGTATGCGTGTGTCTGTGCTTCTGCGTGTGCATGCTTGTGTGCATGGGTATGCATGTGTCTGTGCCCCTGAGTGTGCACGCACATGCATGTGTCTGTGCTTCTGCGTGTGCATGCTTGTGTGCATGGGTATGCATGTGTCTGTGCCCCTGAGTGTGCATGCTTGTGTGCGTGGGTATGCATGTGTCTGTGCCCCTGCGTGTCCATGTGTATGCGTGTGTCTGTGCTTCTGCGTGTGCATGCTTGTGTGCATGGGTATGCGTGTGTCTGTGCTTCTGCGTGTGCATGCTTGTGTGCATGGGTATGCATGTGTCTGTGCCCCTGTGTGTGCATGCTTGTGTGCATGGGTATGCATGTGTCTGTGCCCCTGTGTGTGCATGCTTGTGTGCATGGGTATGCATGTGTCTGTGCCCCTGTGTGTGCATGTGTATGTGTGTGTCTGTGCCCCTGCGTGTGCATGCTTGTGTGCATGGGTATGCATGTGTCTGTGCCCCTGCGTGTCCATGTGTATGCGTGTGTCTGTGCTTCTGCGTGTGCATGCTTGTGTGCATGGGTATGCATGTGTCTGTGCCCCTGAGTGTGCATGTGTATGTGTGTGTCTGTGCCCCTGCGTGTGCATGCTTGTGTGCATGGGTATGCATGTGTCTGTGCCCCTGCGTGTCCATGTGTATGCGTGTGTCTGTGCTTCTGCGTGTGCATGCTTGTGTGCATGGGTATGCATGTGTCTGTGCCCCTGAGTGTGCACGCACATGCATGTGTCTGTGCTTCTGCGTGTGCATGCTTGTGTGCATGGGTATGCATGTGTCTGTGCCCCTGTGTGTGCATGCTTGTGTGCATGGGTATGCATGTGTCTGTGCCCCTGAGTGTGCACGCACATGCATGTGTCTGTGCTTCTGCGTGTGCATGCTTGTGTGCATGGGTATGCATGTGTCTGTGCCCCTGTGTGTGCATGCTTGTGTGCATGGGTATGCATGTGTCTGTGCCCCTGAGTGTGCATGCGTATGTGTGTGTCTGTGCCCCTGTGTGTGCATGCTTGTGTGCATGGGTATGCATGTGTCTGTGCCCCTGTGTGTGCATGCTTGTGTGCATGGGTATGCATGTGTCTGTGCTTCTGCGTGTGCATGCTTGTGTGCATGGGTATGCATGTGTCTGTGCCCCTGTGTGTGCATGCTTGTGTGCATGGGTATGCATGTGTCTGTGCCCCTGTGTGTGCATGTGTATGTGTGTGTCTGTGCCCCTGCGTGTGCATGCTTGTGTGCATGGGTATGCATGTGTCTGTGCCCCTGCGTGTCCATGTGTATGCGTGTGTCTGTGCTTCTGCGTGTGCATGCTTGTGTGCATGGGTATGCATGTGTCTGTGCTTCTGCGTGTGCATGCTTGTGTCCATGTGTATGCGTGTGTCTGTGCTTCTGCGTGTGCATGCTTGTGTGCATGGGTATGCATGTGTCTGTGCCCCTGTGTGTGCATGCTTGTGTGCATGGGTATGCATGTGTCTGTGCCCCTGAGTGTGCATGCGTATGTGTGTCTGTGCCCCTGTGTGTGCATGCTTGTGTCTGTGCACCTTTGGGCATGTGTGTGCATGTGTGCTTTGTGCCTCTGTATGGACTCTGGTGGGGGAGTTTGCCAAGTTCTGGAGCTGCGGAGCCTGACCAGAGCTGGGAGGGAAGCTGTTGGCAGGAGGGTGTGTGGGGTCTGTCCCCCAGGGCTGTGGCCCCTGGGTCCTTTAGGATGTTTTCCTTCCCCTCTGGCTCTTCCTCCTCGGCTGTAAGATGAAGCTGGACTTGTTTGCAGTATCTCCCTCAGCGCTGATGACTTGCGAGTTGGGACAATGGTGGGGCAGACTCAACAATTAGTTCTCTTCCTTTGAAGAGGCCTTTGGGTACCTAATGGGCTGTTTCATGCTCTAGAATGGGCGCCTAGGCTGCAGTGGAGTCTTCTGTTGAAGGGCTGGGACTATGGCCACTTCCAGAAGTCAGCGTGCTGTTTTGGGATTTCGGCAAGCCTCTGATGCAAAGCTCCTCTGACGGGGATCTTGGTGTCTAAGGGAAAGAAGGAAACTGTATCTCTCCCGATTGCTTCCAGTGTGGAACTGGGAAGTACCAGAGCCAGAAGCCGCACGAAATCCCCATTAGTAGACCTGGTCTCCCAGGGTCACTGTCCCACCTTCCTATCCTGCTTTGGCCCCTCTGTCCTCCTCACCCAGGGGCCAGGCAGGACAGGCTCAGCCTTCTCCCAGCCTAATAGTGTGAGTCTGGCCAGACCTAACGACCCAGAGTCCGAGGTGAAACCTGTCCTGCCGCCACGGTGGGCCCCAGCTCTGCCGACCTTCTGGAGGGGAGGAGCTGAGCTTTCTGGCTCCGGGAACTCTGGCCATCTGTGCTCTGCTGACACCGTGATGTCTGGCACTGTCATTGGGCTGCACAGAGTCGGTCACCACAGAAAGCTGCGTCAGGAGAGCCTCCGTTTCCAAACAAGAAAGGCCTGGGCCTGAGGGCTTCCTTGAAATTCTAAAGCCCTTTACAGGAAACCTTTACAGGGTTCTGGGATGAGGCATCCAGCAGGTGTCCACTTGTTGGCTCTTGGCCTCCGTCTCCCTAACTGCAGCCGGGGTGCAGCTGTGGAGTAGTGCAGTGCTGGTTGGTTTGACTCAGTTCACTGGGGCCAGCCGCTCCGCGCTGTGGGGTCAAAATGTTCACGGTAAAGCAGAGGTCTGCATGCTCTCACGGCACCCCGGGGTCTGTGTGTGCCCACGTGTGTGCCCATGGGTGTGAGCGTGGTGACGCAGTGTTTGTTTGTTTTTTTTTTTTTACAATGCCTTTATTAGCTCTTTCTTTTTAAACTTTATTTTATGTGTGCTGGTGTGACGGTGTCAGATCCCCTGGAACTGGAATTACAGACAGCTGTGAACTGCTGTGTGGGTGCTGGGACTTGAACCCGGGTCCTCTGGAAGAGCAGCCATCTCTCCAGCCCTCAGTGCCACAGTTTTCACCATGAGTTATAGTAACGGTGCCAGCGTGTCACCCGTCACGCCGATCTTGAGCCGAGGAGGCAGCAAGCAGTGCCGGGGACTTGAAGGGGGGTGGTTTGTTCAACACAGCTGTAGAGTTTTTAGTGCTGGAGCTGCCTTGGAGGTCATTTGGCTCGCTTCCCTTAGAGATGAGGGCCTTGAGGTGGGGGGACAGGGCGAGAACTGCCCTGATCATAGTCACAGGGGACAGAAATGTCCGGACAATGCAGTCTCCCCCTTGGCTGACCATGGCCTTTGGGCCCCAAGTCTGGCTGTGCTCATTCCGTGGAGGATGAGAGAGTGCTTGGCTTCCTTTCCAGATGACTGGCAACAAATGCCTTTCTCTAGGAAATGCATCTACTCGGCTGTTTGTCATCGCAGCATCTGGGAGCCACTGAGACAAAGGATGCACAGGCCTAAGTGCTCTTTGGTTCTGAATGGAACCATCCGGAAGGATCTCTGCTTTGGTTTGGTTCCTGAGAGCTTGACAGATCAGCTGGTGGCTTGAGTGGCCGAGACCCACTTTTCAGGGCAATCTAGGGCTTGGTGTCCTCGGCTGGGTTGTTGGGGAGCTCTGGAAGCTCTTTAAGCCTTGTTTCCATCCGAGGTGGTCCCACGCTGGGGTCCCCGGGGAGGGCACTGCCTGTGACCCACACGTGCCTGCCTAGGCTGGGCCCAGAGCATTTCCACAGTATCCCTGAGGTGGGGAGTGTGTCAACAGGTCTGCCTGAGGGTGACATGTTGTCCTCTACGACATCTCACAACTGCATGGGCCAGGCTCTTGCCCTGTCATGTTCAGGGGAGTTCAGGAACAAACAAGGATTTGAGAACAGGCAAAGATTCTGGAGTTCACGGTAATTTTGTGGGGGGTGTTTGGAGACATTGGGATTTTCAGAAATCTGGGGCACATGGAGATTCTGGGGAGACTCTGGAGTCCTCACCTCACGTATGCAGTAGGCCTGGGCTGTGGCCTGGGTGCGTTTAATGCTCTCAGTCAGCTGTTTTGTTCTATGTCATGTGTTTACCCTGAGATAGAATTATCTAGAAGGGTTGGGCTTAGAGCCCTTAGCCTCTGTCCTTATGAGGGTCTCATTATGGTGGCCCCCACTTATATCAGGGAGGGGTATCTTGGCCTGGCCTTCAAATGATTTATGTGATGGCTAATCTTGGCTGTCAGCTTGACTCCCTGGGAAGAAGGAGCCCAACTGAGGGGCATTTTCTTGATTTCTAATTGATCCAGGCGGCTCTCGTCCGCAGTGAGCAGTGCCACCGTTAGCCAGGCGGCTCTCGTCCGCAGTGAGCAGTGCCACCGTTAGCCAGGCGGCTCTCGTCCGCAGTGAGCAGTGCCACCGTTAGCCAGGCGGCTCTCGTCCGCAGTGAGCAGTGCCACCGTTAGCCAGGCGGCTCTCGTCCGCAGTGAGCAGTGCCACCGTTAGCCAGGCGGCTCTCGTCCGCAGTGAGCAGTGCCACCGTTAGCCAGGCGGCTCTCGTCCGCAGTGAGCAGTGCCACCGTTAGGCAGGTGGGCCGGGGTTGTACTGCAGGGAGGTTTAGCAGGCGGGGAAGCTAGGCATTGACAGCTCTCCTCCATGGTGTCTGCCCCCAGCTTCCTTCTTGCCCAGGCTTCCCTGAGCCTGTGAGCTAACGCAAACCACCCCCTCCTCTGAGTTGGTTTTGGACAGTGTTCATCACGGCAACAGAAAAGCAAATGCGGACACCTTGCAGTAATTGTTTAAGCAGTTCAGCACCTAGCATGCTAAAGGAGACCATGGCACCAGCGTCCTGAGACACACAGAGCACACACAAGTGAAGGGGAGCACTCTGCAGCCCCAGGACCCCAGAGGGGTGACTTGTGGCTGGGAGCAGTAGGAACAGAGACGAATAGGAAGCTGGGCCCCAGTGCTACAATTATTTTTTTTTAAATTTAACTTAGAAGCAATCTTATATATCAATCCCAGTTCCCGTTCCCTCCCATCCTCCCATGCCCCCTACCAACCCCATCACATCCCTCTTCTGCTCCATAGAAAGGGTGAGACCTTCTATGAGGGATCATCAAAGTCTGTCACTTCATTTGGAGCAGGACCTAGCCCCTCCCCTGTGTGTCTAGGCTGAGAGAGCATCCCTCTATGTGGAATGGGCTCCTAAAGTCCATTCGTCTGCTAGGGATAAATACTGATCCACTACCAGAGGCCTGCTGAGGACCCAAACTCAGGTCCTCATGATTGCATGCCAGATACCAGCCGAACCATCTCCCCTGTCCTACATCTCTTTCTTTTTTTCTCTTCCTTTTCATTTCGTGTGTGTGTGTGTATCTGTATCTGTGTGTGTCTGTGTGTGTGTCTGTGTGTGTGTATCTGTGTGTGTATATTTGTGTGTGTGTGTATCTGTGTGTGTGTATATATTTTTGTGTGTATGTCTGTGTGTGTGTGCGTGTGTGTATGTCTGTGTGTGTGTATCTGTGTGTGTCTGTGTGTGTGTGCGTGTCTGTGTGTGTGTATCTGTGTGTGTATGTGTGTCTGTGTGTGTGTGTCTGTGTGCGCGTGTCTGTGCGTGTGTCTGTGTGTGTGTATCTGTGCGTGTGTGTGTGTGTGTGTGTGTGTGTGTGTGTGTCTGTGGAAGCCAGAGGTTAATGTGGGTTGTCTTCCTTGATTGCTTCTCTGCCTTACTTTTTGAGAAAGGATCTCTCCTGAACCAACTAGTTAGACTGACTGGCTGGCAAGGCTGTGGGATCTTCCTGTGTCCACTTCCCCAACTCTGGGGGCATAGGCACACGGCACTGTGATGCTTTGCCTTTTATTTTCTAAAGATTTATCTTGTGCCTATGTGTATGTACGTGCAGGTCCCTGAAGAGGGCGTTGCAATGGCAGCACCTGGAGTTGCAGGCAGTTGTGAGCTGCCTGATGGGGGTGCTGAGAACTGAACTCAGGCCCTCTGCAAGAGCAGCGTGTGCTTCTAACTGTCACGCCGTCCCTCCGGCCGCCAGCTTTTCTCTGTTTTAAGTTGGTACTGAGGGTTTGAGGATCTGAGTGGGTCTTTGTGCCGGCTCTGTAAGCACATCACTGAACCATCTTCCCAGGCTGGTTTTGGCTGGTCTTACACTCTCTATGCAGCTGAAGATGATGACTTTGAGCCCCAGTCTTCCTGCCTCTACCTTCCAAGTGCTGAGATTACAGCTGCGTCCCACCACACCCAGCTGCCACTCTGTTGAACTTGAAGGTCAGTTTATCAGTTACCGCAAGGGACTCATGTGATCTCTCTTGTGATTGCACTGGGTTTGTAGAGAATTTTAGACAACAGACTTAGTCAGGGTTCTCAAGAGGGACGAATTGTATGACTGTGTGTCAAGATGGTTGAATATATATTGAAGGGGAGATTTATTAGATCGACTTATAGGATAAGGTCTGGGCAGTCCAACAGTTGATGCTGGAGATGCAGTCTGTGAGGTCAGACACTCAGCCCTCCCAGTCTGGCACTGGATGATTCCAGAGAGCCACTGGTTTTCAGTTCATGCTTGAAGCTGGAGACCCTGAGTTCTGATGGCGGTGAAGGGTGTTGGCAGCGGTGGCAATGGCGGTGTCAGAGCAGTGAGAGGCAGAGACAAAAGGCAGACTGCTCCTTCCCCTGGGTCCTCTGCCGCTGATCCTCCACCGGAAGGCGTGTCCACACGAAAGGCGGGTGTTCTTACTTCAGTTAACAAGAAACCCATCCCAGGCTCCCAGAGGCTTTTCTCGTGGATGGGTCTAGATCCTGTCAAGCTGAAATCAGCAGTAGCCATGACAGTAGTTGGCGTCTTGATGTTTGGTTGTGAGCCGAGGCTTTACCAGCTGAACCATCGCTCTAGCCCAGTATTAGCATCTTAATAATATTAAATACCCCAACTGATAAACATGGGTTATCTTTCCATTTATATAGATCCTAAGTTTTATAATTTTCAGAGTACAGGTTTTGGCCTTGATTAGTAAGTTGAGTGCCAAGAGTTTAATTCTTTTTGACTGTATTAGTCAAATGACTTCCTTTATTTTTGGATTTATTAACACCTTTAAAAGAGCTGTTATTATTTTTGTGTGTATGAATGTTTTGCCTGTATGTAGCAGGTTAATGATACCCAGGGAAGCCAGAAGTGGGTGTTGAATCTCCTGGAACTGGAGGAAAAGATGGCTGTGAGCCACCAGGCGAGTGCTGGGAACCAAACCTGGATCGTCTGCAAGAGCAGTGCTCCTAACTGCTGAGCCGCTCCTCCAGCCCCACCCGATGTGTTGGTTTGTCCCTGTGTCTTTGCAGAGCTGGTGGAGTCACGCTTTCAGTGCTGGCTCCTCTGGAGCTCCCTGTCTAGAAGACCATGCCATTTGTGAGTACAGATTCTTCCCCGTCTTCCTTTCCAATCTGAGGCTTTTGTTTCTTTCCTGTCCACTGCTCTGGGTTGGATTTCCAGTTCTGTGTTGAATAGAAGCACTAAAAACGGACATGTCTCAGCCTTTTACCCCTGAGTGTGGTATTAGTGCTGAGATTTTCCCGTATGGCCTTTAATGTCTTATGAGTGTTCTCTCTTGCAGGTTTTTCCCCCCATTGCAAAAGGTCATTTTATTTTTTCAAATGCTTTTTCTGAGCCACGTGCTCCCTTCTGCCAGTGTGGCCCACTGCATTGATTTCTGTATGCTGAGCCGTCTTTGTGTTTCTAGGAAACCTCCCTTAGCCGTGATGTGCATTCGTGCTTGTGTGTTGCTGAGCTTGCATAGCTAATGTTTACCTAAGGTTTTTGCATCTGTATTCCTGAAAGGTATTGCTTCTTCCTAGGAATGACTTTGGCTTTTGCTATCAAGGTAAAACTGGCCTCACAGAATGAGTAAGGAAGCAGAGAAGTCAGGATTTCCTGTTCTATTTACCTGGAGAGTTTGCGCATGATTTCTGTTAATTCCCTAAACACTTGGTAGACTGGCCAGTTCAGCCTTCTGGACCTGGGTTATTTTTACAGATGGTTGTAGTCACTGAGTCCGCCCCATTATCCACTGCGGTTCTTTTCAGAGTTCCCATTTCCTCTGGAGTGAATTTCAGTAGTTCGCATCTTTAATAGTGTCCTAGAGCTGTTGTCACTAAGAATCGTAAACCAAGTGGCTGGAAGCAGTGGGGGTTTCTCTTAAGTCTGTAACCTCACTGGGCACGTGCTCTTTCGCTGCCTCTGCCTGGCTTCCAATGGCCCCAGGCATTCCTTGCTCTGCGGTGGCGGTATTCTGAAGTTTGCCTTTGCCTTCCAGTGACCCACCTCAGTGAGATTTCACACCGCTTTCCCTGTGTGTGTCCCTGTGTCCCAGTGTCGCTTTTCTTTTTGTGTAGTACTGCTCATGTGGACTAGGGCCCACCCAGATGGACTCATCGTAAATTGAACGCTTCTGCAAAGAGGCTGGGGTGCTGAGAGCCAAGACCTCAGCATGCCCACGCCTTCCCCCAGGGGACTCGGTGTAACCCACAACACCGTCTCACTAGGGGTCTTCTCTCTTCGTCTCTCACCACAGGGATGGCACAGTGTCTGCTTAAGAACTTTTCGTTTTGGAAGGTGGGTGTGCCTTCCAGTGACGTACCCACGGCCTTCTTTCAGCATCCTTCTTCCCTTCTAGGTACCCGGCACAGGCTCCACACTGGATGTAAGTGCTCGTAGTCTTTTGTTAAACCTATGAGCGAGGGCTGGAGAGAGGCCCAGCAGCTAAGAGCACTGGCCACTCTTGCAGAGGATCTTTGTCCAGTTCCCAGCACCCACGTGGTGGCTCACGGTCTGGACTTCCACTTCCAGAAGTTTCTTTCTGGCCCTTGTGGGCACAGAGACAATGCATGCAGGCAAAACACCCACACACAAGAAATAAAGATAAATCATGTGTACTTTTTAAACTTCCGGGTGAAGTGCTTTGCAGTGACAGCAGATTTAGTGGGGCCAGCCAGGGTCCTGTGCTACAGGTGGGTATGGGACACTAAGTATGTGACTGTTCTGTGTCCCAGAGGACACAGGGACTCAGACAGGGGCCAGACCCTGGCTGTGATAGTCTGGGTTCTCAGACGAGCCAGGTCTGCAGTGGACAGGTGGACGGGTGAGTGTGTGGGTGAAGGGGTAAGGAGCCAGGTGAGGGGTCAGGAAGCCACAGGTTGCTGCTGTGGGAGAGACGGGGATGTCTGTGTCCAGGGGCTGTCCTGGGAGAATGCAGTCACCCTCTGCCGCACCGTCTCTCACACACAGCCAGGCTTGTGAGCCCTTTCCTTCTATCGACTGCCGTCCCTGGGGGCTCCAGAGTCAGAAAGGGAGGTGCACACACGCACACACTGCTCCTGACTGTCCAGCACCCCTGGTGACGAGCCCTGGTGACACCCAGTGTTGTCAGCCTGGGCACGTAGGTCTAGGTTTGGACAGGCACAGAAGGAAGGGCATTCTAGCCTCATTCACTCTCGCCACTCATCTGCTCCTAGAAGACTATTGTGTGGTTGGAAGGGCCACCCACAAGGTGAGCTGGAGAGCCCACCCAGAGCCAGACCACCAGGCTTCCTGCCATAGGTGGGGCAGACTGAACCTTGGGTTCTTGTCTGTAAACCTGGGGCCTCTTGGGTCTTCTCCCTGGGAGCATTCAGAGGACTGTGGATTCCCTTCTGAAATCTGGTGGGCCACTCCACCAGAAAATGCTTAGGTCTGGACCTACTGTTTCCTTTAGGTGGTGTAATTAGCAGGTCTCAGTGCCCAGTGCTTGCTGTGCATGGGAGAATGCGGGACCCTGACTGACAGGCTTGACCGACCTCTCAGAGTATACCATGCATCTATTACTTCCACAATATTTTGCAATAAGACTTAAACATAGCTGTGGTGGGCACAACTTGAGAGCCTTGTAGATATTTACTTTGTTTAGAAACTGAGTCTGAGCTGATAATGGGTATAGCCAAATCTACCCCATTCCAAACAGAACCTTCTCTCCTGCCTCCTCCAGCTCTTCACTGGCTTCTAGGACACAGAGCTGGGTCATACACACCCCAGGATGTAGATAGTAGGGTTGTCTATTCAGAACATCACACACACACACATACACACACACACACACACACACACACACACACACAGACTCACAGACATACACCACACAGACACACATACCATACACACACACACACACACACACACACATACACACCACATAGTCCCACACACAGACATACACACAGACAAGCCACACATAGACTCACAGACACACACACAGATACACACACCACACACACACACACACACATGTGCACACACAGAGTAGGGCTGTAAACTTCCCACCCCCACTGTGTTCAGTACACAACAGGGTTGTACACATCAGCATACAGTTGGCAGGCCACACAGAGCTGTGTTTCCCTGGGCTATGTGATGGGAACCAAGTAGGGGTAGGCAAAGGAAGTTTAGGAGCAGTGTAGTTATTCCACCAGGAAGTGGGATGGCCGTGGTGTGGGTGAGTTCTGCCTGGTGGGAAGTAAGGCGTTTCTGGCCCCTGCTAGGACCGGGCTCACAGAATGGAGGCGTGAGGTGAAGGGGATGTACCGTGAAATTCTGGGCTGACAAGCAGAGTCAGGCCCGAGAGTTTCACGACCCTCTCATTGCTGGGAGCCTGAGTCCCCATGGGGCCTTGGCCTCAGGAGTCCCAGTACCAGAGCAGCTTATGAGGACTGGGAGGTCCACACCAGCTCAGCGTCTTTCCCAGGACTGTTTCGGGCACCCGGGGCCACTGAGCGGAGGTGAAGGCTCTTGGATAACTCAGGACCTCCGCTTGCTCCCGAGGACTCTGGCCCTGGGCTTCCCCATGGCTCCCTCCATGTGACAGAGCTGTGGAGACATGCTTGTTTTACCCCAGGGTCAGGAGGAGGGGCTGTGCTTGTCAGAGTTCCCTGGACATCCCCCCTCTCACTTTTGTCCCCTCTAGGTGAGTGTGCCCACGTGTGTGCCTGCAACGAGACGGGAATGCTGGAGAGGTTGCCCCGCTGTGGGCAAGCCTTCGCGGACATGATGCGGAGGGTGGATGTCTGGAAGTGGTGCAACCTATCCGAGTTCATCGTGTGAGTGCCCCCTGCTGGTCTCGGGACCCAGTCACGTGCCCTTTGCACTCTGCCTGGCCCCTCCCACTCTTCTGCTCGAGGTCCAGGGCAGGTCCGCCACAGCCCTCCACAGTCCCCACCAGCTTTGCCTACACCCTGCCCTGGACTGTAGGGGCTTCTGGGGTTTGCCTGGCTTAGCCACATGGAGCTGTGAGGGCAGTTGCGGGTGGTATTTCTGGGCCTTGGAAACGTGGAGGCCATAACATGTGGTCCTCAACACACATAGAGGTGAGGGGCCTTCTGAGGCAAAAGGTTTCCTGGGGTGTTTGTGACTCCCTGTCCCAGATGCCCTGAGGGTGAAGCTGGTGGCCTCTGAGTCTGGCAGGATTCCGGGCCTCTCTGCTTCTGGTTCTTCCTTGTAGGTTCCGACCTTGGAGGCCACAGGTGTGTGGCTTGGGCTTTGAGAAGTGTGAGTCAGGAATCTGGCTGAATGAGGATTGGGACCCCGTAGTCCACCCCCCCTTTTCATCTTTACTCTGATGTTTCTGGCAATTCAGATCGCAATGATGTTTTTGAAGCAGCCTGTTGGAAGTAGCTCCTTCCTGTTTATGGGCAAGCCCCCACTGCTTCCTGGAACAGCACAGGAAGGAGGAGGTGGGCCCTGCCCTGATGGGGAGCAGGGCCAGGATCCTCTTTCTCAGTGCTCGTCCTTCCTCTGGACAGGCCTGGGAAGTGCTGCCTGGGGAGAGATGCTGGCTTTGGGCAGACAACCATCCTCTGGGTTTCCTCCAGAGCTTCTTAGCTGACCTTGGCCTCAGAGACCCCCAACAGCAGGGAGGTCACCACCTCCAGAGGCTGCCTATTGCATCCTAGACTAGGCTCTACTTGGAAATCCTTTACATACATCCAGCTGAACTCTGGTTCCCGGTAGTGGTAGCCCCTGGGCAGCCTACAGAGCCAGTGCAAGTCTGGTTAGGTGAGGCCCTTCTCCGGAGGCTCTCTGGGGCCTCTCCCACGATTACTCATGGGAGCAGTTCCCTCGCACACTGTCAGACGGGGCAGACGGGCAGAGGCTGGGCCTCGTAGGTTCACCTGGCGTGTGGGAGCGGATTGGTTTGGTTGGGAGGAAGCTGGCCCTGGACACGGGCAGACTCTTTTCTCAGGCCTTCTGGATGCTCTGATGGTGAGAGCCTTGCAAGTCCGTGTGGCTGTGGGCCTGGGCTCCACGTCTTTTGAGGACACGTGTAGCGTGTTGGGGAGGTCAGTTGCTGAACAGCCATCGTGGGCCCTGGGAGCTTACAGCTTCAGGGGATCAGATAATGGTCAGGGGATCAGATAATGGCCACAGATGATGGAAAATGATGTGGAGAAAAGGCCACAGGTGTACAGATGACCCAGTTGGACTTGACTTCTAAGGCTGCAGTTTTGGCAGGCGGCCAAGTGGGACTGAGCCCAGACCTCTCTCTGTTTGTCTGTTGGGTCCCGGGCAGGGAGGCGTGAGGGGTGTTGGGAGTTACGGTCTTACCCTCTGCCTCTGCAGGGAGGCGTGAGGGGTGTTGGGAGTTACCGTCTTCCCTCTGCCTCTGCAGGGAGGCGTGAGGGGTGTTGTGAGTTACGGTCTTACCCTCTGCCTCTGCAGCGAGGCGTGAGGGGTGTTGTGAGTTACGGTCTTACCCTCTGCCTCTGCAGCGAGGCGTGAGGGGTGTTGGGAGTTACCGTCTTACCCTCTGCCTCTGCAGGGAGGCGTGAGGGGTGTTGGGAGTTACGGTCTTACCCTCTGCCTCTGCAGCGAGGCGTGAGGGGTGTTGGGAGTTACCGTCTTCCCTCTGCCTCTGCAGCGAGGCGTGAGGGGTGTTGGGAGTTACCGTCTTCCCTCTGCCTCTGCAGGGAGGCGTGAGGGGTGTTGGGAGTTACCGTCTTCCCTCTGCCTCTGCAGGGAGGCGTGAGGGGTGTTGGGAGTTACCGTCTTCCCTCTGCCTCTGCAGGGAGGCGTGAGGGGTGTTGGGAGTTACGGTCTTCCCTCTGCCTCTGCAGGGAGGCGTGAGGGGTGTTGGGAGTTACCGTCTTCCCTCTGCCTCTGCAGGGAGGCGTGAGGGGTGTTGGGAGTTACGGTCTTACCCTCTGCCTCTGCAGCAAGGCGTGAGGGGTGTTGGGAGTTACCGTCTTCCCTCTGCCTCTGCAGGGAGGCGTGAGGGGTGTTGGGAGTTACCGTCTTCCCTCTGCCTCTGCAGGGAGGCGTGAGGGGTGTTGGGAGTTACGGTCTTACCCTCTGCCTCTGCAGCGAGGCGTGAGGGGTGTTGGGAGTTACCGTCTTCCCTCTGCCTCTGCAGCGAGGCGTGAGGGGTGTTGGGAGTTACTGTCTTCCCTCTGCCTCTGCAGCGAGGCGTGAGGGGTGTTGGGAGTTACCGTCTTCCCTCTGCCTCTGCAGGTACTACGAGAGCTTCACTAACTGCACGGAGGTGGAGACCCACGCCGTGGGCTGCCACTGGCCCAACCCGCTGGCTCAGAGCTTCATTGCTGGCATCCACAGGCAGTTCTTTTCCAACTGCACCGTGGACAGGCCCCACTGGGAAGACCCCCCGGATGAGGTGCTCATTCCACTGATCGCAGTGCCCGTCGTGCTGACCGTGGCCATGGCTGGCCTGGTGGTGTGGCGCAGCAAGCGCACGGAGCAGCTCCTGTGAGGGTCTGCCCGCCGGGAGCAGCTCCTGTGAGGGTCTGCCCGCCGGGAGCAGCTCCTGTGAGGGTCTGCCCGCCGGGAGGCCCTGCCCGGCGAGCACGCTGAGAGCCGTTGGACGCTTCCTCTGTTTGGTCTGTTGAGGCACACCCTACCTGGTCACGGCAGAGTCCTCCTGCCCAGGCTGATGTAGCCCCTGCTGTCTAGCCTGCTGCCCGACAGAGCTCAGGCTGGCCATAAAGTGGGCTAAAGGAAGGGACAACACTCAAGTCTGTGTGCCGGATGCGGAAGTCACCTGCCCACCTGGCTGGGTCCCACATTCCCCGGGCCAGGATCCCTAGTCTCTAGCCATTTCTTGGCAAAATCTTGTTCATCCTCGACCCCGGCCAAGGTCCTGACCCTGATCCCTGCCACGCTTGGGCAGAGACGGCAGGCGAGGCCATCTGGAAGATGTGGAGCCCTGAGCCCTTCTGACTGGGAGACTGAGTATGTCTTCTGTTGGACATGAAGGACAGCCTGGGGACTGGGGAACGGAGACGTGAGGAACCACGCATCACCTGGGGGTCTGCCTGTCTCCTGTCTGATCTGTCATGGTTCTGTGTCCAGTGTGGCCTGGAGCTGGGGATTGGCCAGCCCTTCAAAGTCTCCTGCCCTGTAGGTGAGGCGTGGACCTCCGTCTGGAGGGGGCTGCCTGGCAGGAAGGCACACTCTGAGGAGAGTGCATGGTGTTCTGTCTGTGGATGTCTGCTCTTGGTCATTAAAGAGTCTCCTAACTTACATCTGGCCATTTCTTGTTTTATTTCAGGGCATTCAGGGTTAGTGGGTGGGTCTCTCAGGTGTTCAGACTGAAGTCACAGGGGTCGTGGCCACAGGAGAGGGCCTTGGGTGGCCTGCTTCAGCATCCTCTCTCCTCTCTTCCCTTGTCAGCTTTTGCCAGAGGCCCTGCTGTGGGTTTGAGGGAGGAGAGGCCCTGGCCAGATATGACCAGCCAGGTGCTGGTCAGTAGGTGGTGCTGGACCGTCTTCTGGCTTCGTCCGTCTTCCAGCTGGAGGACCTGCATCGTTGGGTATAGGCTGCTGACCTCACTGTCCTCTGATAGTGTGTTTCCCTACTGCACCCAGATTGTGGCCTTGGAGACCTCTTGGCAGACACCATGGGATTGCAGGTCTGGGTGCCTGGCTGAGCATAGCCAATCGCAGGATCGGGGGCCATTCCTTGTTTCTGAGGAAGGCCAGAGTGTGGAAGGTTGCCACGTGAATGAGAGCCCGCTTTGTGACTCCTGGCGAACCTCCTGCCACCAGCGTAGCGTCTCTGAGATGAGATGCCGTCTCTGAGATGAGATAACCTCCTGGATCCTGCAGTGACAGACCATCTCGTCCATACTGGGGGCCGCATAGAAGATTAGACGCGGAGCATCACGTGATTCTGGGAGGCCTGGGAAGGGTGCATCTCCAGTACTGTCTTGCTCCCCCAGTTTGAGCACCCCTGAGCCATCTTTCTGAAATGTGCTGGAGAAACCCCTGCCTCCTCCCTTGGGGAAGTCACCTCCAGCCATCTCCTGGGTTCCATAAGCCAGGGTTGCTGATAGCTTCCCAGACAGGAGTTACTTCCCAGCAGGGGTGAGCCTGGGCCTCTCTGTAGATGTTGGGCTCTATCACCCAGTCTCCCATCCCTGTTTCTGTCAGCAACAGTGAGGCCTCGCTCTTGGAGCTGAGTGGTTACAGTTCACACCTGTGCTCAGAGGAGCCACCTATGGGAGTCCCTGAGAAGGGACAGGAGAAGAGGCATAAACAGAGGTAAGTACTGGGACTTGGTGGCACTCCTTTAATTCTAGCATAAAGACATTCGAATCTTTGTGAATTTGAGGGCAGCCTGATCTACATAGCAAGTTCCAGACCAGCCAGAGCCACACAGTGAGACACCGTCTCAAAAGAACAAAGGAACACAACACAACAAAAGTTCCTTTGTCAGAGATGCCTGAAGGAGCAGTTCCCAGGCCCCTGGGGTGGGTCTCAGGGTCCTCCAGGTTGAAGCAACCATGGCAGGGGTGAGGGCCTGGGCAGGCAGCTGAGGCCTGGCCTTTACTCCAGGGCTTTGCTGCAGACATGAACGCTCCTCATGGGATCCTGTAGGCAGGTGTGGGCCCCACAGTTGATTCAGAGCCCATTCCTGCGGGAAAAGTGTCTGCCCCAGCAAACCCCCAGGGTTGGGTCAGAGGCCAGAGGCCTTCTGGAGCAGTGGCATGGTAAGAATGCGGGGAAAGGCCTGTGAGTGCTGAGGCAGGCGGGCAGCTACTCAGCGTCACATCTGGTCTGGCATACGAGGGACTTCCAGTTATGATGGGGGATGCGGGGTCAGTGGCAGCAAAGGACACAGTGAGTGACCCTGTGAGGTGTGTATGGGGTCAGGCTGGTGCTTAGCAGTCTGGTGTCTTTTATGCATATATGTCTTCATAAAGGGTGCAAGTGCACATGCGTGCGTGCATGCATATGATGTGTGTGCACGCGTGTGGTGTGTGTGTGCATACGTGTGGTGTGTATGTGCGCATGTGTGGTGTGTGTGCTTGCATGCGTGCGTGCGTACGTGTGTGCGCATGTGCATGCGTACATATGTGCGTGTGCATGCATGCATGTGGTGTGCCCGTGAAAAATGCATGTGTGTGGTGTGTATGTGCGTGTATGCATGCGTGTGGTGTGTGCGTGTGTGCGTGTGTGTATGTGTGTGTGTGTGTGTGTGTGTGTGTAGGTGAGGGGTCTGTGCCTGGCACTGTTGGCATGAGAGGCAGTCCTGGGGGGAATAGAAATGTACGGTCAAGTGGCTGGACTGTGACTGTGTCTGTGTCTGTGTCTGTGACTGTGACTGTGACTGTGACTGTGTCTGTGACTGTGACTGTGGCGTGGCTGTGACTGTGTCTGTGACTGTGACTGTGGCTGTGACTGTGACTGTGTCTGTGTCTGTGACTGTGACTGTGGTTGTGACTGTGATGACTGTGACTGCACTGTGACTGTGACTGTGACTGTGGTTGTGACTTTGATGACTGTGGCTGTGGCTGTGACTGTGGCTGTGAATGTGACTGTGACTGTGTCTGTGACTGTGACTGTGACTGTGTCTGTGTCTGTGTCTGTGACTGTGACTGTGACTGTGGCTGTGACTGTAACTGTGTGTCTGTGTCTGTGACTGTGATGACTGTGACTGTGACTGTGATGACTGTGACTGCACTGTGACTGTGACTGTGACTGTGGCTGTGACTGTGATGACTGTGACTGTGTCTGTGACTGTGACTGTGTCTGTGACTGTGACTGTGATGACTGTGACTGTGGCTGTGTCTGTGATGACTGTGACTGCACTGTGACTGTGTCTGTGACTGAGACTGTGTCTGTGACTGTGACTGCACTGTGACTGTGACTGTGACTGTGTCTGTGACTGTGACTGTGACTGTGACTGTGACTGTGGTTGTGATTGTGACTGTGTCTGTGACTGTGACTGTGACTGTGACTGTGATGACTGTGACTGTGGCTGTGTCTGTGATGACTGTGACTGCACTGTGACTGTGTCTGTGACTGAGACTGTGTCTGTGACTGTGACTGCACTGTGACTGTGACTGTGACTGTGTCTGTGACTGTGACTGTGACTGTGACTGTGGTTGTGATTGTGACTGTGTCTGTGACTGTGACTGTGACTGTGATTGTGACTGTGATGACTGTGACTGTGGCTGTGGCTGTGACTGTGACTGTGACTGTGGCTGTGATTGTGACTGTGGCTGTGGCTGTGACTGTGTCTGTGACTGTGTCTGTGACTGTGGCTGTGACTGTGACTGTGATTGTGACTGTGATGACTGTGACTGTGGCTGTGGCTGTGACTGTGACTGTGGCTGTGACTGTGACTGTGTCTGTGACTGTGGCTGTGACTGCACTGTGACTGTGACTGTGGCTGTGACTGTGACTGTGGCTGTGACTGTGACTGTAACTGTGACTGTGGCTGTGACTGTGACTGTGTCTGTGACTGAGACTGTGACTGTGTCTGTGACTGTGGCTGTGACTGTGGTTGTGACTGTGACTGTGACTGTGACTGTGTCTGTGACTGTGGCTGTGGCTGTGACTGTGTCTGTGACTGTGGCTGTGACTGTGACTGTGTCTGTGACTGTGACTGCACTGTGACTGTGACTGTGGCTGTGACTGTGTCTGTGACTGTCTGTGACTGTGACTGTGACTGTGACTGTGGCTGTGACTGTGACTGTGTCTGTGACTGAGACTGTGACTGTGACTGTGACTGTGGCTGTGATTGTGACTGTGGCTATGACTGTGACTGTGACTGTGACTGTGACTGTGGCTGTGACTGTGGCTGTGATTGTGACTATGGCTGTGACTGTGACTGTGTCTGTGACTGTGTCTGTGACTGTGACTGTGACTGTGTCTGTGACTGTGACTGTGACTGTGCCTGTGACTGTGGCTATGTCTGTGTCTGTGTGACTGTGTCTGTGACTGTGACTGTGGCTGTGACTGTGGCTGTGATTGTGACTATGGCTGTGACTGTGACTGTGTCTGTGACTGTGTCTGTGACTGTGACTGTGACTGTGTCTGTGACTGTGACTGTGACTGTGCCTGTGCCTGTGCCTGTGGCTATGTCTGTGTCTGTGACTGTGACTGTGGCTATGTCTGTGACTGTGACTGTGACTGTGACTGTGGCTGTGACTGTGGCTGTGATTGTGACTATGGCTGTGACTGTGACTGTGTCTGTGACTGTGGTTGTGACTGTGATGACTGTGACTGCACTGTGACTGTGACTGTGACTGTGGCTGTGATTGTGACTGTGGCTGTGACTGTGTCTGTGACTGTGTCTGTGACTGTGGCTGTGACTGCACTGTGACTGTGACTGTGGCTGTGACTGTGACTGTGGCTGTGGCTGTGACTGTGACTGTGGCTGTGACTGTGACTGTGACTGTGGCTGTGATTGTGTCTGTGTCTGTGACTGTGACTGTGTCTGTGACTGTGACTTTGATGACTGTGACTGCACTGTGACTGTGATTGTGTCTGTGACTGTGACTTTGATGACTGTGACTGCACTGTGACTGTGACTGTGACTGTGACTGTGGTTGTGACTTTGATGACTGTGGCTGTGGCTGTGACTGTGACTGTGTCTGTGTCTGTGTCTGTGACTGTGACTGTGACTGTGGCTGTGACTGTAACTGTGTGTCTGTGTCTGTGACTGTGATGACTGTGACTGTGATGACTGTGACTGCACTGTGACTGTGACTGTGACTGTGGCTGTGACTGTGACTGTGTCTGTGACTGTGACTGTGATGACTATGACTGTGGCTGTGTCTGTGATGACTGTGACTGCACTGTGACTGTGTCTGTGACTGAGACTGTGTCTGTGACTGTGACTGCACTGTGACTGTGACTGTGACTGTGTCTGTGACTGTGACTGTGACTGTGACTGTGGTTGTGATTGTGACTGTGTCTGTGACTGTGACTGTGACTGTGATTGTGACTGTGATGACTGTGACTGTGGCTGTGGCTGTGACTGTGACTGTGACTGTGGCTGTGATTGTGACTGTGGCTGTGTCTGTGACTGTGTCTGTGACTGTGTCTGTGACTGTGGCTGTGACTGCACTGTGACTGTGACTGTGGCTGTGACTGTGACTGTGGCTGTGACTGTGACTGTGACTGTGACTGTGGCTGTGACTGTGACTGTGTCTGTGACTGAGACTGTGACTGTGTCTGTGACTGTGGCTGTGACTGTGGCTGTGACTGTGACTGTGACTGTGTCTGTGGCTGTGGCTGTGACTGTGTCTGTGACTGTGGCTGTGACTGTGACTGTGTCTGTGACTGTGTCTGTGACTGTGACTGCACTGTGACTGTGACTGTGGCTGTGACTGTGTCTGTGACTGTCTGTGACTGTGACTGTGACTGTGACTGTGACTGTGGCTGTGACTGTGACTGTGGCTGTGACTGTGTCTGTGACTGTGTCTGTGACTGTGACTGTGACTGTGACTGTGGCTGTGACTGTGACTGTGTCTGTGACTGTGTCTGTGTCTGTGACTGTGTCTGTGACTGTGACTGTGACTGTGGCTGTGTCTGTGTCTGTGTCTGTGACTGTGGCTGTGGCTGTGACTGTGACTGTGTCTGTGACTGTGTCTGTGACTGTGACTGTGGCTGTGACTGTGACTGTGACTGTGGCTGTGGCTGTGACTGTGTCTGTGACTGTGTCTGTGACTGTGTCTGTGACTGTGACTGTGACTGTGACTGTGGCTGTGTCTGTGACTGTGTCTGTGACTGTGTCTGTGACTGTGATTGTGACTGTGACTGTGACTGTGACTGTGTCTGTGACTGTGACTGTGACTGTGTCTGTGACTGTGTCTGTGACTGTGACTGTGACTGTGATGACTGTGACTGTGATGACTGTGACTGTGGCTGTGACTGTGACTGTGGCTGTGACTGTGTCTGTGACTGTGATTGTGACTGTGGCTGTGACTGTGACTGTGGCTGTGACTGTGTCTTTGGTTGTGACTGTGGCTTTGGCTGTGGCTGTGAGAACTCAGGCACCTGAGGAGCAGCTGTATGGAATGGGAGGGAGATGACTGGCTCAGGCAGTCTGTTTCTGGAGGCTCAGCTGTTATGAAACAGGTTACTAGGCCACACTCCAAGGCCCGGTCTAAGGACATGGCAATGACACCTTCTGCAAGTTAATGACATCCTTGCTTATCACAGGGAGGCACTGGTTGATGAAATGAATTTAATTTTTTTTGACAAATAGGATTCTATGCAATTTTATTATTCAACCCAATGGGAAAAAGGTCTTTAAGAGACCTTGGGATTTCTTCTGTTACATATAAATCAAAAATGTATATTGTAAAATAGCACAGGATCCATTTCTAAAAAGATGTGAAAAACTTTGTCCTCCAAAAAACTGTGACAGATGCCAATCATAAAAAGTATGTAATTTAATGAAGCCATTTAAAATCACTTGAAATTGTCCTGGGCCACATTATAAATGAGGGGATGTTTGTTAAAGAGAATTTGCCAGATCTGAGTAAGGACAGGCGATCTGCAGCACCCGAACTACAGCTGCTCCTAGCAAGGCTCCCTGACAGCCCAATCATGCAAAGTGTCATTCACAAGGTGTGGGGCTCCAGGGACCACCTCCACTCCCAGCTCTCCGTCACAGCTATCGAAGTCCCCACAGGAGTGAGGTGTCAGGAGAAACGCCCCTTGTCCCAACCTGCCGGGATCCAGGCACGGGGAGCCTCGGAACTCTTGATGCCCAGTCTAGGATGGCAGCCGTGACTATTGGAAATGCTGAGGCCCTCACCGGATGCTTGAAGCATGTCTGGAAACAGCAGTGAAGGCATAGCAGGGACGGACTGTAGGTTTCGGGGGGGGGGCGTTCCTGTCTGGAGGATGCAGAGGAATGTAGGGGTTCAGACCAGCCACAGAAGTCAGTGAGCAACCCTGGAAAGGTTGTATTCAGGGCACGGGCCCCACCTGGGCAGACGTGAAGGGTCTGGAGTGGAGGACCCATCTCCTCCTGGGATATACAGGGACTCCTTGAGGAAACCTGGCAGACAATCATCAGGGAGAGAGTGTCCCTGGTACCGAGCATCCTGTGTCATGCTGGGCCACCCCGTCACTCCCCAGGGAGCCAGGACTAGGATGCTTCAGTTTTCTTCTTACAGTAGGTGGCCAAGGGGCGGGGTGATGCTGGGGCCCAACCATTCTTGCTGTCCTCTCTGATGGCACCCTTCTTCTGCCCGGCACTCTCAATGCCTGTTAATCTGAGAACTTTCACTCAAACTCACTGGCAAAGCGGCTGCTGGGCTTAGGGGCCGTGTGTGCATGCTGAGGAGCTACCAGCTGGGCTGCAGCAACCCGGGGGTAGTCATGTTTTCCATAATTAGACTCTCTGCTTCTTTCTGCCCTGGGCAGTGACGGGTTGTGGAACTCAGACACCTTCCTCTCAACACTGAGGAGACCACGCGCCGTGCACTGCCCGTCCCACCCTGCCCAGCACACTCCCAGCACACTCCCAGCACACTCCCAGCACACTCCTTTGCTTCTTCCAGCAAGTGAATCACAGCCCCAGTCTGGGGTGCAGAGCCCAGGACTCAGGATGACTCCCCTCCCTCTTTCCTTGTGTTGCTGGGGCTTGAACCCTGCACCTCATGCATGCCAGGCAAGCGCTCTGCCACCAAGCCACATCCCACCCTACTGCTGAGGTCTACTGAACCCACCCTGAGCCAGGCCCCACCAAGGGCTTCATATTCACTTGGGAATTGATATACATGCAAGCTTTTTGCATCTGGGGCTGTGCTGGATTGATATCGGCACCCATGTTCACACTCCCCTGCCCCCAAGCCTACGTCATCCGGTAACCTTTCCACGGATTCGCCTCAAATCAAACAGCAGTGAGCACCGGCATCCAACCAGGAGGAGCACTGTCCCCACATGCTAGCATCCATCTGACGTACGTCTTCTCCCCAAGCATCTCAGTTTCTGTTGCATAGTCCTGCTCACCGTGGGTCAGGAGCAGTGGAAACGGACACAGGGCACTCCGCCTGCGGTCAGTGTTGATGCTGTGCTTGCAACACGGTGCGCTCGCGGGAGTCTCCTTGTCCTGGGGACCTGCTATTGTAGCTGCATGACTGGAGGATTGAGTTCTCAGTGAAGTTATTAGCAACCCAGTGCCTGTTAGGTTCAAGCAATCAAATGCCTGGGAAGTAGGTTTGCTTTCAGTTATCCGGCAAACGGGACTGGAGGGAGATGGTTACCTTGTCATTCTTGCTCCCAAGGCCTCCTCTCAGAGCCTTGGAGATAATGCTGGAGGCAGATGAGCCTGTTTCACAGAGAGGAGGGGAGGGTGCACTCAGTATCCTTGACCACAGAGGCGCACGCACCATCCAGGTCTTCAGGGGAGGATGGAGACGGGGCAGAGGACAGCTGCACGTGGCGCCGTGGCCCCAAAGGACCTCTAGGGCTGGAGCTGCCGAGATGTGAGGGGGCGTCAGCAGGTTATAGTCGTTATGGATGCGTAAGCAGATCTAATTCAGAAATCAAGAGAGCAACTAAACACAGGGAAGTAAGAATGTGCATGTTTCCAGTAACAGTTTAGTAAGGCTGGTGTTATAGCCAGCTTTTATCATTCTACTCATCCGTTCGTCATCTTTCAGCTTCCCATTACAGTAAAAAAGGACCCGAGCCGATCAACTTAAAAAGAAGAAGGGTTTAATTAGCTCATGTTTTCAGGTCATCTGTCTCTGGGGCAGCGTAGCGCGCAAACGGGACTGGAGCAGCAGAAGCAATGGAAAGCAAGGGGAAGGGGCCAGGTCCCGGTGACATAACTTCCTTCATTGACTTCTCCGTCTACGGGATTCACTGCTTTCCTTTGGTGCCACAGGCTGAGAAAGACGCTTGGAATACATGGGCCGGCGGGGTGGGGCGGGCGTGCGGGGCGCATTCCAGATCCACTCCTCCTTCCTTCCTCACAAATAAACATTTAGTTTCTTCTTTTTAGTATTTATGCGAAATGAACAGCAATGGGAGCATGCCAGCTACCTTTTTGCACTGAAAAAAAAATCAAACGGAAAATATATGTTTACTTAGCAGTCACAAAAATGATCTGTATAGTTTTGGATTAAAGACACAATAAAAGCGGAAACCATAAACTGTAAATTTATAACAATAAAAAAAACAGAGATGGGCCAGGGAGGTGGGGGAAGGAGGGGGATCAACTAAAACAGGGCACGAATGAAAATTCCATGAGGAAACCTTCTACTGTGTATTCTAATTAAAGAAAGGGTGGCAGCAAAAGAAACGTTTATACTTCAGAATCCACTGAGGTATGTTCACACACATGGCAGGTTCCAGGAGGCGAAGCTTGCAGCCCCCAGTGCGACCCAACATGGACACAGTCTATGGCTGGCAAAGTGGAGATTGGCCTGTCACTGGCTGCCAGGACCAACGGGCTGGACAAAGTGCTGAGGTGCTTCCCGGGAAGAATGCCCACAAACCTGGCATGTGGCCACCTCAGCGCTAGCCCAGATGCAATCAGGAAGCATGAAGAGTGAGATGAAAGTAAGCATTCGACTCAACGAAAATGAGAAACCCCGAAGAATAGGAGGCAATAAATCGACACAACGACGAAACAGGAAAGAGGTGATCAGTGAAATCTTCAAAGACGGCTCAGGGGGTGTCGGGGGTGACGGCGTGTCCACTGTGCTCGACAACCTGCGTTCTATCCGGAACCCACGTGGCGGAAGGAGTCTGTTCTCCACCTGCGAGTCACAGCGTGAGTGTGCGCTCACACGTGCACAGCAAACAAGTGAATAGTAAGACAAAGATGAAGATGAACTAGAAAGCCCAAACCGAATAATAGCCACAGAAACCTCAGAAACTACCTTAAATACCGATTTCTAAAAAGGTAATAGGACCCAGGTGCGGCACACACGTGTAGTCCGTCTGGTACTCGGGAGGCTGAGGTAGGGAGATGAGGCGTTGAAGACCAGCTCTGTCTACATGATAACCTACCTCACAATGCCACCCGGCTCCCGTGTGTCCTGCAGCACAGGAACTCCAGTACGGGTCTTCAGGAAGGAGGCCATTCCTAATCCCTGAAAAAGGATGAGTGGCTAAAGCAGTAATGAATAAATACTACTGAAGTCCAAAGCAGTAATGAATAAATACTACTGAAGTCTAAAGCAGTAATGAATAAATACTACTGAAGTCCAAAGCAGACAGAGGTGGATTCTGAGATCCAAGTCCAGCTGAGGGGTCAGGAACCAAGTCAGAAGGGGATCCAGGACCCCTCTAATTCCAGGCATTCCCGGGGCCAGGCCAGGAGGTACCAGCAACATCCTATGTGAGGAGTGGCCCCCGGAAAGGGCCACTGGCTGGGTGAGGACATGGAGTGGTGTAGGAGATTCCGAACCCCAGATCCTCTCCTTCTCCTTGCTAAGGCCTCTTCTAAAACGGTGTCCTTTAGTCTGTAGGATTTAAGAGGGACACTGAGGCAGGCTGGGACACAGTTTTCACAAGAGGCTTTGGCATAGAAGGTGTGTGTGTGTGTGTGTGTGTGTGTGTGTGTGTATTGGGGAGGGACCAGGCATGGGAACAGGATGGCGGCAGCTTCTGTAGCCAGATACAGAAACATTTCCTGACAACAGTGGAGCTACCAAAGCAGAAACGTGGACAGACAATAACAAATCCTTCCTGAGTGCCTGCTGCCTTCCAGGAGCCATGGCTGAGGCTTCCACGTCCTGCGATCCCACAGGGCCTCACCCTCCACGGTGGATGCTCTCTCTTTCCTACTTTTTTACAGGGGGAGGAGACTGAGGCCCTGGCATGGGGCCCAATGCCACACTGCCCTTAATCCTGGGGAGAATGTTAGGACACTGCCCTGAATGGTTAGGCCGAGTCCCACAGCCAGGCCTCCCCGCCCCTCTCTGGGACTCTGAGCTGTGACTTGACAGCTCCTGATTTATGGTACCTGGCTCCTCCACGCTCCTTGTCATATAAACTATGATGAACTAAGTCATATGATGTGAAACTTCCCACCACTCCCAAAAGCTATAAAAAGTCAAACCTTTCCTTAGTTCTGGGAGCTTAGTCCTGAGAGACTCTCCAGGGGGGTCTGTTTGGGAGACAGCTCTAAAGGCTGCTTTGGGAAGAGGTTCCTCGGTCGCCATGCTCGCTACCCCACCCCTTCTCATGGTGGCTCTCTCTCCCTCCCTCCCTCTCTCTCCCTCCCTCTCTCCCTCCCTCCCTCCCTCTCTCTCCCTCCCTCCCTTTCTCCCTCCCTCCCTCCCTTCTTCCCCCCTCTCTCTCCCTCCCTCCCCCCTCTCTCCCTCCCTCTCTCTCTCCCTCCCTCCCTCTCTTTCCCTCCCTCCCTTTCTCCCTCCCTTTCTCCCTCCCTCCCTCCCTCCCTCTCTCCCTCCCTCCCCCTCTCTCCCTCCCTCTCTCTCTCCCTCCCTCCCTCTCTTTCCCTCCCTCCCTTTCTCCCTCCCTTTCTCCCTCCCTCCCTCCCTCCCTCCCTCCCTCCCTCCCTCCCTCCCTCCTCTCTCTCTCTCTCTCTCTCTCTCTCTCTCTCTCTCTCTCTCTCTCTCTCTCGGGAAGACCCTCCTTCCGTTTAGGACACCGTCATGTTTAGGTCTCCGTATGTTGTACTGTCTCTGTCTACTACTCCCCCCCATTTACTCCAAGCCTGTTTCTTTCATTGCACAGAGCAGATTAACCATGGACTTACTTAGCCCCAAGCACTGGAGCTTTGAACCAGCCCCTTGTTGATGTGGGCATGAGAGGATTGCAGGGTCTGGACTGGCCCGGGCAGGGCCTCGCCCTTGCTTCATACTCCGGCTCTCTGTCCTGCAGAGACGTTCTCCACAGCAGTGAGGATCCTGTCACCAGCTAGGGTTGTCCTTGGAGTTTACGTCTGCGTGTTTCCTTTCATCTGGTCTCACATCTGAAAACAGGGACACATAGAGGTGTCATCTAGCTTTACGTTCCCACTTTTACCTCTCCTGGGGGGACATCCAAGTACAGATGATGAGACCTGCCCAAGCTCACCTGAGCAGGAACAATTAGAGCCTGTCCCCATTCCTGCATAACCACTCTGTCGCCAAGTCCAGGTCTATTTTATGATGTCTGTGGTGGTTTGATTTAGAATGGCTCCATAGGCTCACATGCTTGAATGCCTGGGCCCCAGTTAATGGAACTGTTTGGGAAGGATTGGGAGGTGTGGCCTTATTGAAGTAGGTGTGGCCTTGCTGGAGGAGTGGGTTTGAGGTTTCAAAAGCCCTGGCAGGCAAAGTGTCTCTCTCTGCCTGCTGCCTGTGGATCAGGATGTAAAACACTCAGCAAGTCTCTAGCTCCATGCCTGCTGCCACACTTTCTGCCCTCTGAAACTGTAGCAAGCCCGCAAATAAATACTTTCTTTTATAAGCACTGCCTTGGCCATGGCCTTCACAGTAACAGAACAATAACTAAGACAGAAGTTGGTACCGGGAATGGGGTATTGCTGTGACTGGTCTGACCATGCTGTTTGTTGGAAAAATTGTAACAAGTCTTTCTCTGTCCCACCAGCCAGCTCCCATATAATGACCTGGAAACTTATTATTAATTATGAAAGCTTGGTCTTAGACTTGTCTTAACCAGTTCTTAAATTAATCCATATTTTTTAGTTTGTGTTCTGCCATGTGCCATTACTCTCTTCCGTCCTGTACTTTCTGTTTCTTCTCTGTGTATGGCTGGCAACTCTGCCTTTCTTCTTCCCAGAGTCCTCTCTGTCCCCAGAAGTCCCACCTAACCTCTTCCTGCCTAGCTATTGGCCATTCAGCTCTTCATTAAACCAGTCAGAAGGCTCCTTGACAAAGATACATCTTTATAGTGTAAACAAATATTTCCCAACATTTCCCCTTCTTTGTGTAAATAAAAGGAAAGGATTTAACTTTAGCACAGTAAAACTATATATAATAAGAACAATTATCAGGTAAGAATTACATTTACTATGTTCAGTCCATTTGTATTTGGCAAATTCAGAGAAAGTACTGTATTATCTATCCTATCTTGGTGAGTCTAAAGTTTTATATCTAAACCATTTTTATAGCTTGTATTACCATCTTAAAATGTCTTTTTGGATCTTAAGGCATCTTCTTTTTAGATAAGCAACTTAAGCTTTCATGTTTCTCAACCTTATACATTTTACATCTCTCATGTAAGTTTCTTTTCTGAATTTGATAATAAGGAAAGCTGTAACTGTAACTATCTGGTCTTCAGTTCCATTAAAGATCTGAGAAGAATCTGATATTACCTGAACAAACAGGAAGTGCAGAGTAGGCAACTTCCAAAACTATAGGGCAGTCACCCAAGGTTTCCCTGCAACATTGGGGCATCCATCTTTGGCCTACAGGCTTAGAATATCTGACAGACTTTTTTTGTGAAGCAGGAAATATTTGAAGGACTGTCTCACTTTGTTTTGGCAAATTCGGCAGTGACCTTCTTTTGTGTCCTGTTTGTCTAATTTGGACAACACATTGTCAGCATTCAAAACAAAGACAGTTTCTTGCCCAAATGGCTATCTTTGCCACACTTGAAAGCAAACTCCACATGGAGGTTTTTTTATGGCCATGATCCTTTTATGAAGTAAATTAGTGTTGCCAGCAGGAGATGTGTCTTAATGTCACAAAAAGTCTTTGCTTATTAAAACATTTTAATGCCATATTTTGTAGGTCTCTGAAGTATTTGAAGACCACCTATCTGTCTAAAGTATGTCTCTGTTGGACCTTGGAAACATAACTAACATAACTATAAGTTTGAGCATTATAGATTACTAACTACTAACCTGTTATCCTAAATATCTTTCAAGGACTACAACTTTACATTACATTTTTAAATGAGCTGCAGAGGTACAATACCTTAAATAAGAATAGAAACATATATACAGTATAACAAAAATAACCTTAAAATTACTTCCTGCTATCTGGGGGCAATGGCATCTTTAGGGGACCCTGAGAAAACTGGGATAATGGTCAAGTGTCCTGGGAGAGCTAGCTGTATTACTTTTTGTTTAGTCTCAGTGAAATGGGAAGTGTAGAGCTTATCTGAATCCTGGCTGGAGTAGTCTGTGAGGTTGGCCATCTCAGCCAGCAGCTTTGAAGTTGTCTGGATGCAGACTTTTGAGGAAACTGCAGCAGAGGCATCTGAGAGGCTGGATCTTCTGGGCTACTTGTCTTCATTGGTGTCTGGTTCCTTTATCCCCTGAAAACACATAAAGTTTTAATGGAAACCTAAGTATGGAATGTTCAGTGTACACAAGTCAGTTAAAAATGATTTTTTGTTTTATGTTTGAGCAGGTAAAAGACATGTGTCAACTTCATAAGTCTGTTTGGACCCCTATCCAGGCCATATGAAAGGATGGCACTCGATAATGAGTCACGAGGACGCTGTAGCCAGCAAGAGTTATCATGTCTCATCCACTCTCAGAGCTGGTCCCGTGTAGAGGGATCAGCACACACAGCACCTGTCTTGTAGTTTTTTTTCTTTCTTCATGTCTGTAGCCAAGATTTTCAGGAGGTCTCCCCCAATCAAATCTGATCCTCATTAATTTTGAAGAGAACCATAACTTTTTGTTTCCTACGGAAATAAAAGCTTACCCCCCCAAATGCAATGTATTTTCTGATTTCCACTTTAAAGTTAAGACATTCTTAAAATATACAGGTTGGCTTAATTTAGTAGTTTCCGTAATCTAAGGTCTCTCAGCAGCTGTTATTTTTTTTGTACATTAGATTTTAAAAATTTAAGCCGGGCGGTGGTGGTGCACGCCTTTAATCCCAGCACTCGGGAGGCAGAGGCAGGAGGATCTCTGTGAGTTCGAGGCCAGGCAGGACCGACAGCCTCCAAAACAATACAGAAAGACCCTGTCTCGTAAAAAATAATAAAAAAAAAGGATTTTAAAAATTTAAAGTCATCAAAGCCCCATAAAGGATCTATCAACACCCTGTGTATTTCCAATCTTTATGTGGCTCGTTCTTTTTATATTACTTTACTTTCTCTTTAAAGACCTCGTAACTTTAAAACTATTTTTTCTGTGACTGTCTACACCCTTAAAAACCTGTCTATTTAAGGTTCTCTTGGTCTGGACGGCTTTACTGTGTGCTCACAGCCTTCTCTGACTCAGGTGCTAGGCTGCAGCTAGGCCCCCTACCAGATGGCTCAGCGTAGCACATGGCCGGTAGCTGGCCCTACCCACTTTGGGTTGGTGAGAGGGGAACTTCATACCTGCTGGCCCCCGCCCGGAGCCGATTTATCTGTCCCAGCTCCTGCAGGCACGTCTATCTAATCTCCCGCTGCCACCACCAAGAAGTGCACTGGCCGCTGCTCATAAACCCTATTCCAGGCCCACTCAGCAGAACTCCGCCCCCCAGCTTTCTCAGGCCCTGTGTGGATTTGTATGCCTCACGTTGGGCACCAAATGTAAGGAGCTTTTCTCTGTCCCACCGGCAGGCTACCAAATCACAAGCCAGAGACTTCTTATACATTACGAAAGCTTGGCCTTTAGTTAGGCTTGTCCCCATGCGCTCTTACGACTTAAATTAACCCATATTTTTAAGTCTACACTCTGCCACGAGCGTTACCTCTCCGCCTGTTTCCTCTCTGTGTCTGGCTGGTGACTCTGTCTTTCTTCTTCCCAGAGTCCTCTCTGTTCCTAACCTCTTAACTGCCTAGCTTTGGCCATTCAGCTCTTTATTAAACCAATCAGGAGGCACCTTGGCAATGCTGTATCTTTACAGTGTAAACAAATATTCCACAACAAAAATATGGACGACTTTGGGACTTCGGCCTAGCACAGCAGTTGAATGCTTTAAGCAGGACTTAATGGGCTTCCTAGTGGGAATCCGATGACAGCAGTGCTGAGAGCAGTGTGGACGGACCATGGGGGCCCAGCTCAAGAGGTTTCAGAGGGGAGGAACATTAGTAAGTGGCCCAGACACTATTCTTGTGATATTTTGACTAAGAATGTGACTGCTTTCTGCCCTTGTCCAAAAACATCTACCTGAGGTCAAATTGAAGATTTTTGAACCAATGTCATCGGCAGGGGGGATTTCAAGACAGCTTCGTATTTTGTGTCACAAGGTTATTAGTGATCACACGTATGCATCTCTACAGTGAAAAAGTACGAGCAGGACAGAGAGAAATGCAAGAGGCACAGTTTGAGGAGAAAGGGAGCACCAGGAAATATAACATTGGATCTAAATTTTATGATTGCAGAGAAGTTCAAAGGGAAGCCTGACGATGAAAGGAATACATGGAGTGGTAACGTCAGGGCAAGACCCACTCAGTTAACCCTGCAACCCACAGAAGGAAAACCCCGGGCGCGGGGCCGAGGGGGGGAGTGTTTCCTCCACCTGGACACCAGCATGTGTTTAAGGATCATGGAGAAGATGCTTGTACATCCGTGTGTTCACAGGGCTCTTGAAATGTGTCCAGGATTCTCACGGAGGCTTCTGTTCTTGCTGTGTGTGGCCGGGTTTAAAGCCTTGGTCATTGAGTTTTTGAAAAAGTTCTGTTTGGTTATTATATTTGTCACTTTGCTACTGTGACAAAATTCCTTGTGCAGGGGCCATGCTAATCTTCTCTGTATTGTTCCAGGTTTCAGTATGTGCTGTGGAAGCGAGCACGACAAAATACCTGGCAAGACGGCTGTGGTGGTTTGAAAGAAAAATGTCCCCTCTAGGGCTGGAGAGATGGCTCAGCGGTCAAGAGCACTGACTGCTCTTCCAGAGGTCCTGAGTTCAAGTCCCAGCAACCACATGGTGGCTCACAACCATGCATAATGAGATCTGGTGCCCTCTTCTAGCCTGCAGACATACATGGGGGCAGGATGCTGTACTCATAATAAATAAATAAATATTAAAAAAGAAAAATGTCCCCAGTTGGTGGTATTGCTTAGGGAGATGGTGTGGCCTTGCTGGAGGAAGTGTGTCTCTTGGGATGGACTTTGGGGCTATCTGGGTTTGTTTTCCCCCCCAGTTTCCTATGTCCTCTCTGTGTTTGTGGCTGGGGTTGTGATTTCTCATCTTGCTGATCCTATTCCTATGTCTGATGCTTGCTGCCATGATTCTGCGTCATCATGGGCTCCCATCTTGCCCCTCTGGGGCCATAAGCCCCTCAAGACTCACTCTTCCTTAAGCTGCTTCTGGTCTCAGGGTTTTGTCGCGTCAACAGGAAAGTAACTGGCACGAACGGCTTATTTTGGTTTGCAGTTTGAGAAGGAGCACAGTCCATCATGACATGAAGGCACAGTGGTTGGAGCACTGACTCGCTTACGGTCACATGGTGTCCACAGGCAGGGAGTGTCAGCAGACAGTAGGGCCGGGCTGTAAAAACCCCAAGGTGTGCTGCCCCCCGGAGCCTCTTCTGGTTCTATTTTCTACAGCTTTTACAGCCCTTTAAAACAGCGCCCCCCACTGTCGACCAAGTGTTCAAACACATGAGCCCCTGAGGGACGCTTCACACGTAAACCACAGCAGTTATCATTCATATCTTCCCTTGTGGTTTGTTTCAAAAAAGGCAAGAGGTTAATCTAATCTCCTCCTCTACATTTGATTGTTTCTTGTGACTGGAGGCCATGAAAATTTTATCTCACCCTTAATAGCAATATTTAGTAAAGTATTTATGAAATCTACTGAATAATTTATTAAGTTATATCTTGACCTTAGTTGGAGACCACCAACTGATAGCTCTAGACCCAGGGTGGCACAGTTGACCCTGGTTAATCTTGGGGCGTCATAGAACAAGACAGGCGGATCTGAAAGGGAGAGAGGTATCTGTGGGGGAGGTAGCAAACGGAGGGGGTGGTAGGGAGGTGGGGGTTGTGAGAGCAGTCAGTATACAAGGTGTACACACGCAACATTGTAAAAATGCAATCTAAAAAGATATATGTCTTGAAGCTGGGTTGTTCTACGTTAATCTTATTTCCATGAACCCTTATATCCCCTTTGATTTATGGAATTTCTTCTAGATTGTAGTTTTGAATATTAGTTCTAGCTAAGCTTCTTCAGGGACTTCAAAAGCACGAATATCATTTCTCCTTTGTCTGGCTTCTATTTCTACTTCTTCTCTGGCCCCTTTCATTTCTCACACATGTTATTTTTTTTTTAAGTTCTTTTGACTCTTTTACTGCCTTTCTCTGACAGCCTTTATTAAAATTGCATGTGAGCTTATTCTGCACTAGCTATTTTCTGATTTGTTTTTCAGCTACAAGGTAACTTTGTATTTTTCTTCCATTTCTCTTCAGAGTTTCGTGAATTCTGTTCTTGTTCGGTACAGTTTTAAATCTCAGACTCAGGGTGTTTTCTTCATATTTTCAAATGGCTTTCTGGAAGAGTTGTTTATTTATTTTCATTTGAAGTGCTGCAATATATTTATCAGAAAGCTTTTAAACTATGTCCGCTGATTCATTTTCAGAAAAGACGGTTGTCATTTAAGGGGTGTGTGCAGAAGGGACTGCACCATTACCACGGGGTGCGCTTTGTTGACGAGCTACACGAGGTGGTGGCTGGGTTCTAGTTGTCGTTGCTGTGCTCACTGAAGAAACTCTCCGGCACTGGCGCCCCTGCCCTGTCAGGTGAGCCTCGTTTGTCTTACAGCGCGTGCACTTTAGCTTCCAGCCAGGCTCGGAACAGGCGCTCAGTGAACAGCCGGTGGGACTGAATGAAGAAATAGCCCTCCCTTGTTGAAGGGAGCTTTCAAACAACTGCTCACTGGGGGCTGCTCCTGTGTGTGTTCCAGCAAAAAGTCAGAGCGGTTTCATGTGCAAGGCTTGTCTTTTAAAGAGAGGGTCTCGCCGTGTAGCACAGGCTGCATTCGAGCCCCACAATCCTTCTCCCCCAGCCTCTGAAATCCTGGATGTTTATCACTCCGCTTAGACTTAAAAAACCCCAAGATATATTCAGTTATATTTGGAGTGTAGACTTGTAGTTTTTCTGCGTCATGCGTATTTTTCAAAGGTGGGAGGGCGAGTTTTCCTCACTTGATTTGTATAACATTTCCTTATTTTTTTCTTTCTTACATCAGTTCTCTGTGGGTTTATTTTTGCAGTGCTGGAGAATTTTACGGGATTTTGAATTAATGATGAAGCTTTCTGTCAGCCTGTCATTCTGCTGGTACTTGGACTTGGACGCGGTGTTTGTGTTTTGGAGGTGGGGTGGAGGTGGTACAGCTTTCCGGAGTTTCCTTTGTCCTGCAGGGTCCTACGTCTCCCTTCCTTACTTTTCCTTTCATCACTCAATTTTATTTCTCTTTTTACAGTAAGAATGACTTTTGCTTACTTACTCCTGTGTGTGTGGAGGCAGAGGTGGTGGTGTGCCACAGCACCTGTGTGGAGCTCAGAGAACAATTTGTGGGTGCTGGGACTAAAGGCGTGGGCCACCACTGCCCGGAGGACCTTCCTTCTTATTGTAGTTTTCTTCCCCAGAAGCCAAGTGTTTAGGGCATGCCCCCTTGTGTCATGGTTGCTCCTCAATGTCCATACTGGATTCTGAGGTGGGAGTTCCTTGAGATTCTTTGTTTTCAAATAACACTTAGGGCATAATTTTGTATAAAAATAACCACTTTGCTGTTTCTTTGAGTTCTGTGAGTTTCACCTTTTTTGTTGGTGTGTGTTGTGGTCTGGGGAATAAACCAGGGCCTCACAGGCACTAGGAAAAGCTCCATACTGAGCTGCAGCCCATCCATATCCGAGTTCTGCATCATTTGAAGAAGGGACCTTTGTGTCCTGTGGATGTGGTTTTAATGCCCTTATTTCATTTATGGAAGGACAACCAAACCACAAAGGGTCCAACGTACAGAAGACTTGAGCTTCGTGGAGCAGTGTGACCCAGATGCTGTGCATTTCACTTAATGGACATCACCATGGACCGGTGTGATCTGAACTGCTGTGTCCTGTACACCATGGACATCACCATGGACCAGTGTGACCTGACCTCTGTGTCCTGTACACCATGAACATCACCACAGACCGGTGTGACCTGACCTCTGTGTCCTGTACACCATGGACATCACCATGGACCGGTGTGACCTGACCTCTGTGTCCTGTACACCATGGACATCACCATGGACCGGTGTGACCTGACCTCTGTGTCCTGTTCACCATGAACATCACCATGGACCGGTGTGACCTGACCTCTGTGTCCTGCTCACCATGGACATCACCATGGACCAGTGTGACCTGACCTCTGTGTCCTGTATACCATGGACATCACCATGGACTGGTGTGATCTGAACTGCTGTGTCCTGTACACCATGGACATCACCATGGACCAGTGTGACCTGACCTCTGTGTCCTGTACACCATGAACATCACCACAGACCGGTGTGACCTGACCTCTGTGTCCTGCTCACCATGGACATCACCATGGACCAGTGTGACCTGACCTCTGTGTCCTGTACACCATGGACATCACCATGGACTGGTGTGATCTGACCGCTGTGTCCTATGCACCATGGACATCACCATGGACCGGTGTGGCCTGACCGCTGTGCACCATCCACAGCTGCTGCAGAAATGCATTTGCAAGAACATGCAGCATTTTCACAAAGACTTTCAAACTCAAGATCAATATAAATCTCAGTGAATGTCAAAAGTTTGGAACCAGGCATAGGGTCCACAACAAAAAAGTAGAAAGACCAGTAAGGTAAAACTTATAGAAAATCCCCCAAATTTGGAAATTCAGAAACTTAAAAAAAGATTTTAATTATTTTAAATTTAGGTGTGTTTGTGTGTGTGTGTGTGTGTGTGTGTGTGTATGTGTGTAGGTATGTATGTGTCTGTGTGTGGGTATGTATGTGTGTGTCTGTGTCTGTGTGTGGGTAGTACATATGTGTGTGTCTCTGTGTGTGTGGGGGTAGTGTGTGTGCGTGAGTGCATGCATGTGTGTGTGTGTCCACATGAGTTCAAGTGTCTGTGGATGTCAAAGGCATTGATCCCCTGGAGCTGGAGTTAAAGGTGGTTATAAGCTACCCAACATGGGTGCTGAGAATTGAGCTTGGGGTCCTCTGCAAGAGCAGCATGTGCTTTTAACTGATGAGTCATCTTTCCAGCCCTGAGAAACTCCTCTAAGAATCCATGAACTTAAAAAAAAACTGCAGACTAAGCTTCAGTAAAATGTCAACTCCCTTTTTTGTTGTTGTTTTGAAATAGGGTCTCACTCTACTGACCTGGAACCCACCTTGTAGCAGGGATGACTTCAAATTCACACTAATCCTCCTTCCTCAGCCTTCCTGAAAGCTGGGGCTACAGGCGTGTTCATGCCTGCTACTAAAAATGTCAGTTTTAATGAGAATGAAACCACAGTTGGGAATGACATGCTTGTTGCCCTCTTGAATGCATGTCGACTGTGACTACCTGCACAAGATGGCCTAAGATTAGGCCTGCCAACAGTCTGCCATCAGGTGTTGCTGGGATAAAGAGGGACATTTTCTTTAGTAAGGTAGCTGTAATGTGTAGTCTTTCCCCCTGCTGCCTGGCCCTGCCGAGCTGTTTGAGCCCCCAAATAACACACAAGACACTATATTAATAATGCTTGGTTTCTTGTTGGCTAGCTCTGACTTGATTATTAACCCATAATTACTAGTATATATCTTATAAGGACTTATATTTATGAAGACACACTCCTGCCGCATCCTTGCCTCCTGGGAGATCACATGGCAACAAGTCTCTCCACTACATTTCCCAGAATCCTCCTTGACTCCTAGTCCCACCTATCTTGCTTCCCTATTGGCCAACAGTGCTTTATTGACATATACACAGAAAGACTTCCCACATCAGGTAGCAGCTTCAGAGAGGTGCCTAGGACCCTGTAAAAAACCCTCCACTCATGCCCTTGTAAGCAACTTCGCTAGTCACTTGATCTCCTACCAATAAAACCAGAAACCATCATGAAAGTGTTGGGGGGGTGAAGCAGGGGCATTAGAGAGGGCAATGGGGGTGGTGGTGAATATTAAAAATACACAATATATGTTTGTAAATGTCATAATGAAACTTCTCATGCATAATCAATATATAGTAATAAAAGAAAAAACCCTACAATGCGTTAGAATTTGTGTAATGCACCAAAACAGTCTTCTGGGTAGAGTGGAGGTAAGGGCTGGGGCAGAAGTGGTGGGGAATGGGATGGGAGTAGGGTGGGAGTATTTTCAGTAGAAAAGAAGCAAAATTTTAAATTGAAATGATTCCACCTTAAGATACTAGGGCTAACAAACAAACGCCCCCAAAACCCAACACAAAATAAGTAGAAAGAAAGGAACACACACACACACACACACACACACACACACACACACACACACACACACACACACACAGACCAGGTTGGCCTTGAACTTACTGAGGACTAAAGGCATGTGCCACCATGCCTGATAGAAGGAAAAGGCTGTTTTTTTAAAGGGAGGTAATCAGTAAAAGATGGCAGATGACTGATAGAACAATCAAAATAAAACTCTCGGAAAGTCACTAATGGTGGCATACACTCTCAGTCCCAGGCAGCTGGGCCACACATTGAGATTCTGCTCCAAAACAAAACAAAAAACCCAAATCAGAAACAGAAAAGCCTCTGACTGATTCCTAACAGTTATCTCTGAGATTAAAACCTTCCATCCTGCAGGAAGACCCTTAAACAGGAAGGAAAACAACTCACAATAGCTTCACTTCAGGAAATCCCTGAAGCTAATCAGATTCACTAGGCTTTTCCCTGCCTGTGTAAGCTGAGAGTACCTCTCACTGGAGCAGAGCTAGGCTGTGGAAGAGACTCTCAGATCAGGCCAGCTGCCTGGAAGAAGCAGAAACCAGTCAAGCTGCCTGGATGAGGGAAGGACATGGAGCTGCCTGCAAGGTGTGCAGTGAGCTCCAGGCTCCCAACTTTGTGAGCTGTCACCTGTGCTGGTGTGGGCCTTGGTGCTTCAGCTGTCTTTGAGTCATTTCTGCTCCCATAAGTAACCCTTTACCCATACACTTGTAAGTAACCTCAGTAAAACTCATTGGTTTACCAAGTTGGATTTTGGTGGCGTCCGAATTTTGGTCTGGCTTGGTCTCCCTATCTGGGGTGAGCAGATGTTTGTTTTGCATTTTCCTAGAAAAGTTTTACCGTGCAACACTAGATGAAAAAGGAACACAACTAAAAAGGGGTTGATGTCAAGAGACTATGCCGCCTGTGAGGGACTCAGCTCTGTAACAGGTAAATAAATGGATGTGGGTTCTGGGCGTGGAGCTCAGACTGTCGGTGTGGCACCGGCCCTGTGCCTGCTGAACCCCCTTGCAGGCCCCTCAGGGCTTTATTCGGGCCGTCACTGGGAAAATGTCCTACCACAGTGACATTCTCTTTGAAGGCAGCAGGCACCCCTGACAGGAGCTGCCTGCAGGGATCTGAGCTGGGGCCAGGGCTTGGCTGTTTCTGTACTTTGAGGGCTTTGCAGAGACTGGGACGAGGGCATTCAAAGTCAGGAAAGTGACTTTCAGAAGGCAGCTTAGACAGCCCACCCGATCTCATTTCTTCTTTTTTTAAGCAAGCTATTCTTAGAGTATAAGGCAATATATAGAAATGAAAAACCAAGGACACTGTATTTTTTCCTAACACAGAGCAGAAGTTTGACCCTTTCCATCACCAGATCCGTCCTCGGGGAATGGGCAATCAGCAATCAGCCTCTTGTGATGGGCATGGGCAGGAAATAGCCTTTTCAGGTGTGAGCGGGTCAGGACTCTGAGCGCAGAGTCAAATATAAACACTCAGCTGTCTATGGACTGTAGTGAAAACGGAACAGCACGCACGAGTCAGGGCGAGAACTTACAAGAATCTCCGAGTCAGGAGAGCTCTTGGTGTGGTAGGGGACGCATGCTTTCCTGTAGCCACGCCGGGCTTGCTGTTCTGGGAACATAGGAAGGGAAGGATTCTCACTCCAAGCTTCCTGTGGCTTTTGAAAACAGCCTTGCTTTTCCTGCCATGTGGCAGTCTGTGAATGGAGCTCAAGTCACAGCATGTGCTTGCTGTTTTCACAGGAGCCAAACTGCGGACCTTATCCAGGGTGTGCGGAAGCATAGGTAGGTAGGGTGGAGTCACAGAGAGGTAGGGAGGGCAGAGAGAGAGAGAGAGAGAGAGAGAGAGAGAGAGAGAGAGAGAGAGAGAGAGAGAGAGAGAGAGAGAGAGAGAGAGAGAGGAGAGGATCATGGACACTGTGTGTGTGTGTATGTGTGTGTGTGTGTGTGTGTGTGTGTGTTAGACACTGACACCAGGTGCTGTCTTCGTCTATTGCTCTCCATCTTGTCCTGTGGGATAGGGTTTTACATTGAACTTGGAGTCTGTGAACTCGGGTCCACTGTCCTGCCCCCCTGGAAGGAGCCTCATGTCTCCACCTCCCCAATACTGTGTCTGTAGGCACATGCCAGTGCATCTGGCTTTTCCTCCAGAACCTGAGGTCCAAACTCAGGTCCTCTCTCATGCTTCACAGTAGACACTGCCCACAGAGGCACCTCCCCAGTTCCCAAGAGTCCCTTTGGATGACTACAGGTAAGATTCTGATGCCCTGACTTGTTTGCTTGCTGCTTACTGACTGGTATCCCATAATATGTTCATCCCAGAAAACGTCTGGCCAGCTGATGTCTCACTGGTGGACTGCTTGGGTAGGGCCCATGTCTGAGCCCACACAAACCTTCCCCAGGGTGAGTGGTCAGTGAGCCAGGGAAGCAGGGCTCCCTCTAGACCCTCCAAACGGTGGGAAATCTAGGCTTAGGTCCCTCTCCCAAGGCTCCCTAAGGAGACAGCAAGAGAAAAATCAGTGTGTTTGTCCCTGCAGGTCCCGGATTTGGTTCAGAGCTCACTTGGCTCCCAAGGGTTCAGGAGGTTGAGATTTAGGACAGTAATGAGTGGTCATGTCAGTTGCAAGAAGTCTCTGTCCAAATATATTGCAACTGGGTGTAGTGACACACATTTGAAATTTTAGCACTCCAAGGAGTGAGGCAAGAGGTAGTTGAGTTTCAGACCACCTGGGCTACATAGCAAGAACCCCCACTCCATATTCCAATATCTAGCTTGATTGAGAGAGAAGGTTAGAAATTAAGGGAAGTGTTACTTGCAAAGAATACAGCTAAAGTCCAAGTGCCCCCTTTTTTAAATTGGGGAGAAATTATGTGTTTCTGAAAGTTGTCAGACAAGCTGGCTTTCAGGACAGAGGGGGTGTGACTGCTTGTCAGAACTGAGGACTTGGATGAGCAGGGTCTCATGGATCTGTGTAAGTCACAGGTTTCAAACACAGTGGCTTGATCACTGGCAAGAATGGAGACACCAGCAATGATCATCAGACACGATTTCAGCTCTCCCAGACTGCTTACATTCCTTCACAGTGACAGATGGGGACATCAGTTTGTGGGTGTCTCATGTCTCTCTGAGCAGGGAAGCACAAAAAAGCTTTTATGTGTGAAAGGCGGCTCCTTAACGTGGGCTCTGCGTGCTTTGGGGTTGAGCTCTCGCGGCATCTCATCTTCGGGCTGCTGAGAGCCACAGGGGTTTAGGATGGAGGGAACTGAAGCAGGAACAGAAAGAGATGGAGGTCTTGGGAGGGCCTGGAAAAAGACTACGAAATAGAAGTTCAAATGAACTAATTATGTGAGTTAAAAAAAAAGCAAAGGCACCCACCCAAATGGTAGACCTGGGTGAGCAGGAGGCCTCAGGACCTGACTGGGCCCACAGTTAGAGAACACCAGTCCCATCCAGCCCTAGCAGGACCTCCTCACCCCCTCCTGATGGACCCACTCATACTCCTGTTGATATGGGTGGCTTCAAGTTAGGTTTGATATGACATTTGCCCACAGTCTTACAGATTCTAGCAGGCACCTTGCTGGGAATATGTCTGCGAGTCTGTGACAGATTCCCTGGTGCCCTGGACTTCAGGAAAGAAATTGTCAAATCCCCGAGTTGAGATATTTCTCCATTTCTGTGTCTTGGGCAGTCGCTCCTCATAGTTGGCAGCCTGTGTTGGCAAGCTCCCTGGGGGTCTGGTTCCGAGGAGAAAGACGTGCCTTAGGAACTGAGGGACTCGGACATCACGAGGCTGACTCCCATCCCCTACCCACCCAGTGGAGACACATAAGATGCCCCCCCACGTCTCCTACATCTTCTAGATTCGTTCTTCATTTCCCCACAGTGCAAGATACCCCTCCCCACAATGCCTTAAAGTAGATGCCTTTGCTTTTCTTGGTGGTCAGAAATTTCTCCTCTGCCTACTAACCCTAACCCTTCTCTGGCTTAAATGAATCTTGCAGCCTCAAGGCACAGTTCCTGTCTCAGGGTCCTCCCTCATATCTGAGACCTCCATTTTACAGCTGCATTTGTTTTCAAAGTCTTTCATGACTGCCTGGCTTCTCCTTTCTTGCCTCTTTTTGCCTTAAGTAGATATTTTCTAAAAAGCTATTTTAACTCAATTCATTAGAGAGAGAGACAGAGACAGAGACAGAGAGACAGAGAGAGATATTGAGGTCACATCTGGGAGCTGATGGGGGAAGTCCTTCTGTGTATATGTCTGTCTTATTGGTTGATAAATAAAACACTGTTGGCCAATTGGGAAGCAAGATAGGTGGGACTAGGAGAGGTGGAGGATTCTGGGAAACGGAGGCACAGTCAGTCACCTTGTAGGACGCAAGAGAAGTAAGAGGTCTGGACCCTCTCTCCGGTAAGAGAAGACCACGTGGAAATACCCAGATTAGCAGTTATGGGTTAATACTTAAGTCAGAGCCAGCCGATAAGAAACCATAGCAAACGGCCAACAGCTCCATAATTAATATAGCATCCTATATGTTCATTTGGGACTGATGCTCTGGGACCAGGCTGGCGGGAAGAATGCTCGTTACAGGGAGTCGTTTCTTTCCTTCCACTATGGGTTCTGGAGTTTGAACTCAGGTCATGAGGTAAGTGCTTTTACCCAATGAGGCATCTTGTTAGCCCAAAGATCTTTTTAAAAAGTATACTTTAGATTTTTCTTTGCATGTTTTTTCTGAGGTTCATATATATACCCTAACATGAAAGTACTTCAAATTTATGCTAACTCAATTCTAAAAGGATACAGAAGCACACCCCTGTGTTGCCCCCTTCCTGCCCTCTTTGTGTATATGGTTACCATTATATACATTACATCCATACCTGTTACAAGCCCTATAATATAGTGATGTAAAAGTTACTTTGACTTACGTCTTTCAAAGACAAAAATGGAACACACACACAGAGGGTGGTTTTTTTCCCTTCTGATTGTTACCGTTTGTGGTTTATTCCCTGACGTAGGTCTGTGTTTCCCTCCGCTCTCACTTCCTTGTGCCTCAGTTCCGCACCCCGCCAAGCATTTTACAGCCGCCTTCTCCACCTACAGGGTCAGTGACTGTGGTCAGCCATGGCTTGAAAACATTACGTGGGAAGTTCCAGGAAAACAAGTTCATAGCTGTCCAAATGCGCACCATTTCTGAGGGGTGTGAGGAAGTTCCACGCTGCCCTGTCACGTCTTGCGTAGGATGTGAGTCACCCCCTTGTTCAGCTTGTGCGCACTGTGTGCCTCTGGCTCCCTTAGTAGTCCCTGAGGCTTTCTGATCCACTGTCAGAGTAGATAGTGATGCAGGTGAGGAACACACGCCAGAGAGAAGCTGTGAAGTGATCCATGTAAGCGCCAACCTACACCATCCCAAGAGAAGGATGAATACAAAAGATATTCTGAGAAAGCATGAGTTTTATAGTATGTTCTTAGAGCATACTCATGAGTTCTGTAGTATATTCTTATGGCGGTTCTTAGTTTATTATTAGCTATTGTTACTTTGTCACTGTGCCCAATTTACACGCTAGACTTACTTAATCATAGGCACATGATGGAAGAAGATGTCACATGCGTATGGCTTGGTACTGTTTCCAGTTTCTTGTATCCACCGTGGAATGGATCCTCCACAGATAAAAGGAGGAAGGGTCAGCTGCACACCTCACTGGCCACAGGGTCAAATGTAATTGCCCAGACTATTTTTTGCATATTTTTACATTAGCAAAGAAAAAATAGGAAGGCACTTAATTGGACTGTACTTCATATTTCCTAGTTGACACCTTTCTGGGAGGGTTTTGATTCTTTCTATGTATTTAAATGACTTCCTGCTGGGGTTGGGAGATGGCAGTGGTTGAGAGTATGTATGAGCATTCATGCTTGGCATGTTGGGCATTTCACAAATGCCTGTGGCTCCGTTTCTAGGGGAGCCAACCCATCTTCTGGCTTCTGCAGTCTCTTGCATGAACTTGCACATAATATACCCCTCATACTCATAATTTAAAAAATAGCATGAATACTTAAGCTACTCCTGGTGTCTCTTCAGCTTAAAGAACATTCTTTGGCCAGGCTGGCCTTGAACTCTCTGAGATTTATTTATTTTACTTTATGTGCATGAATGTGTGGCCTGAATCTATGCATGTACACCACACATGTGGGTGCCCATTGAATCCCTCGGAACTGGAGTTACAGACGGTTGTGAGCCACCAAGCGGGTGCTGGGAATTGGACCTATTTTCTCTGTAAGCACAGTAAGTACTCTTAGAAGCTAAGCTCCTGGCATTGGACTCTTGATTTTCCCACAGGCTGTTGAGTGCTAGACTCTCAGATGTGCCCCACTGTGCCTGGCTTACTTCATATTTGAAAAGTCATTTTGCTCCACAGAAAATCTTAGCTAGCAGTTTTCTACGTGAAATGTTTCTGACTCAACACTGTTGGTTGGCTATTTCTTTGTCTAGACAAGCCATTTTCTTAACCTGTCATTTTCATTTTTACTTGCCACTATCTCGGTCTCCATGTTGCTTAAGCAGGTCTCTTAGCTTTTATTTTGGTTGGAGTCTTGATTTTTTTTGTTTTGTTTTGGATACAGAATCTCAGTGATTAGTCACAGCTGGTCTGGAACTCACTACATAGACCAGGGTGGCCTTGAATCCCCAGAGATTCACTTGCCTCTGCCTCCCCAGTGTTGGAATTGGTCTTTCATCCAGGCTATAGAAGGGTGACCAGTTCTGGGCAGATACTAACCTAGTTTTTGTCAGGCCCGTGCAATATGCTTCTCACTTCCAGGTCTAATGTTCACGCCCCTAAGATTTTTCTCTTCCAACCAATTTGTGACCCAGTTAATTGGTGACCCAGTTACTGTCTGTCGGCTGCAGGCATCCAAGTAGGGGGCTTGCTGGGATGCACATGGTCCTGGGTTCAACCCCAGCATGTTTTTAGAGACTGGATACACTTGGTGAAGTTGCTGGCTCTGGTCTGGTCATTCTTGATGAATGGATTCTTTGTCCTAGAGAAGAGTGAGATGATGTTTTTGGTCTGGAAGTTAATAAAGAACACAGGATATCTTTATGTTAAATCTAAGTCTCTGTCACCAGAAGGAGAGAACCACGGTGATAAAGGCTGGGAGAAGAGGAACTATGAGGGGGAATTCATGTCCAGTGGGTGCTTGCACACATGCTTTCCCTGTCCAGAGAGCATATGAGAGGCTAATTTGCCCACCCACCCCAAAGTTGCCGATGAACCCAGCCGCTCCATTGCAATGAGTTTCAGCAATATTCTAATTCCATGATTGCTGTGTTTTTATTTTTAAAGTATATTTTAAAATTAAAATGTAATCACATCATCTCCCTGTTCTCTTTCTTTCTTCCAACCCCTCCCACGACTCCTTCCCATTCCTTCTCAAATTGATGGTCTCTTTTTTTGTTTGTCATTGTTACACACACACAGTCATTGTTGTGGTTTTTAGTGGCTCACAAAGGGGAAGGTGTGGCAGCAGGAGGCTAGATGATGGCAGAGGCGAGGATTCATGACCCCTGACCTCCCATCTTGGTGGAACAGGGAGTAAAGCTCTTTAACTAATTTTTCTACAAGTTGACCTATTTCTTGCCCTCTGACTTCCCATGTATGTGTGTATAGATGTGCATAGCATGTGCCACACTTCCTGAGGTGGTCTTTGTTTTCCTTCTGTTCTTAGGGTTGCATGTCAACTGTACTAACCCATTTTTAAGTTCACTGAGTTTTATATCCATCAGCTCACAGCCATCACTCTAGAGTTCCATTTGGCTGTTTCCTCTAGGACTTATGCATAATCTGTCTTTTCATAGATAGTCTACGTTCATCCTATGAATTGTTAAATCCTCTTAGTTCTTGAACAGTAGATCCTTTTGAATTTATTTATTTAGTGTGTGTGTGCATGTGCATGTGTTCGTGTGTGAACAAAGGTAGGTCCAGAAGTTGAGGTCAGGTACCTTCCTCTGTCACCTGTCTACCTTACTTTTTGAGACAGGGTCTCCGATGGAGACGGAGCTCACTGCCTCCAATTGACTGGATGGAGATGGAGCTCACCATCTCCGCTAGACTAGATGGAGATGGAGCTCACCGTCTCCACTAGACTAGATGGAGATGGAGCTCACCATCTCCGCTAGACTGGATGGCCCGCAAGCCCCAGGGTCCTTCGGTCCCCACCTCCCCAGCATGTGGGTTACAGGCCTCCTGTGCTGCTGTGTCTGGGTTTTCCATGTGAGTGGTGGGGATTGAACTCAGGTTCTATGTTTGCTCGGCTGGCTAGATCTTTACCAAGCGAGTCACCTGCTCAGCCCCCTGATTGTATTTATAGTAGCTGTGTGAAGTGTCTGCTGAGTCCAGCATTTGGGACCTCCAAAGGCGAAGCAGGTTTGCTTGCCTCTTCTCTCCCCGCCATGCCCTTTTCTGTTTCCTTACGTTGATGAAGAGACAAACAAGTAACCCAGATGAGCCGAGTAGTTTTCTGCGGCCGAACTGGAAGCTGGAAAGCCGGAAAAAGAGAGCTAGACTTCCGCTGTTCAGTCTTTTATACCTTCCTCCGTAACGCCCCTAGCCAGGACCACTTAGCCATGCCCAAAAGTGGGCCTGGCTAGTGACATAGTTCACCACCTACGACCGTATACGTCTTTAGTCATTCTTAAAGTGGGTGTGGTTAGTGGTGTGGTAACCTGACCTTTTATCACCTCATCTGTATCTGCCTCTAATAAGTCACATGGCTAATGGCGGACACTGTTTTCTCCTACATTATGTTTTATGCTTGTTTTTGTGAAAAACAAAGGGACATTTTAGATAATGTAACAACTCTGTTTTTTCCTTGTTGTTGTTGTTTTGAGACAGGGTTTCTCTGTGGCTCTGGAGGCTGTCCTGAAATTCGTTCTGTAGACCAGGCTGGCCTCGAATTCACAGAGATCCGCCTGCCTCTGCCTCCCCAGTGCTGGGATTAAAACCATGTGCCACCAACGCCTGGCTAGTTTTCAGAGATCTTTAAATAATGTTTTAATAAAAATAGCTTTTGCCAGATATTGCCACTTTGCTGAGGTCTGCCGAGGTCCCCATGCCACTGTCAGGAATGTTTGCTCTTTATTTGAAAGGTGCTTTCTCTGGGCACAGATGTCCAAGTGTCCGTTTAGTTTTTTGGCACTCAAAAGACATTGCTTAGCTCTCCCCCTCTTGCTTCATTCCTTCTTGTTGCCCTCCCTCCCTCCCTCCCTCCCTCCCTCTCTCCCTCCCTCCCTCCCTCCGTCCCTCTCCCTCCCTCCCTCTCCCTCCCTCCCTCCCTGTCTTGTGCTGCATGCCATTTCCTCTGGCTAATTTTAAGATTTTTCTAGCTATGGATATTTTTCTTAGAGTACTCTTATATATTTTTTTCTTCATGTTTCTCTAGCATTTGTTGAGTTTCTTGGATCTGCGAGCTTACTGTTCTCATTAAACTTAGAAAAAAGCAAACATTATTTTTCAGTTTCCTCCTTGGTTTCCCTTCCATGGTCCTCCTGATTGAGGACCCAATGCCATGACTTTTTAAAAAATTATTTATTTATTATGCATACATGTAAAGAGAAGCCTTCCCGTCAGCCTGGTTCCAGAGCCGCATCAGTCCCAAATAACACACAGGAGGCTATTTTAATTATGAAGCTGTTGGCCTTGCTTGTTTCTTACTGGATAGCTCTGACTTAAGTATTTATCCTATAATTGTTAATCTAAGTATGTCTCTTACCGGAGAAATTTCCGGGCTTCCTACCCCATGGCGGTAACATGTTGACTTTCTATGTTTCTCCTACCCAGAGACCTCCTTGACTCCTAGTCTCACCTATCTTGCTTCCCTGTGTATATGCTTTATTGACATATACACAGAACTTCCCCCATCATATTCAGTTTTTTTATCTGTGTACATGCATGTACCCCAGGAGAAGGCATCAGACCTCATTACAAATGGTTGTGAGCCACCATGTGGTTGCTGGGAATTGAACTCAGGACCTCTGGAAGAGCAGTCAGTGCTCTTAACCTCTAAGACACCTCTCCAGCTGCCAATGACATGTCTTTTAGGCTGCTTGAGGCTGTTGCAAGCTCTGTTCATTTTTTGAATTTTGTTTTTTTTCCATCACTGGACCTTCACATTTTCTTCCTTTTACTTCAGAGTCTAACTTATTGTTAACCTTGTCCAATGTATCTTTTACTTCAGATACTACAACGTTTAAAAATATTTATTTCTTATTTTATATATGTATGGAACTTTTGCCTGCATGTATGCCTGTGTACCATGTGTGTGCAGTTCCTAAGGAGTCCAGACGAGGGTGTTGGATCATTTGGAACTGGAGTTTCAGACAGTTGTACAGCACCATATAGGTCCAAAGTCAGTCCTCTGTAAGAGCAGCAAGTGAGTCATTTCTCCAGCCCTAAACATTGTTTTATTTTTAATTCCTAGAGGTTTGCCATGGGTCTTTTGGTTTACTGTGTTAAATCTTCTAGCTTAAAAAATTACAGTTGAAAGATTATATATATGGCTCAAAGAGAATGAAGGTATTATTGAAACACCAGATGGTCAGTCTAAACAGCATTTGAAAACAAGCTTGTGGTGTGTACTATCAGCAAGGAATAGGGATAAGAAAAAGCAAAATAGGGAGGTTTCCACAAAACAGCCTGCTGGTTATCTCAGTTAGGTTTTGTGAAACACTGCACAGCATGCAGACACAACTAAAAGTGTGGTATCATCTGCAACGAACATTTTCAAAAAACACAATGTAGGGCTGGGGCCGTGGCTCAGTTGGAGCAGTGCTAGCCCAGCATACACAAAGCTCTGGTCGGAGCCTCGCAGTGTATAAAGCAGACACCAAAGCCGGCTCACAGTGGTGATCCCAGCACTCAGGGGACAGCAAGGCTATCCTTGCCAAGAGCAAGTCTGAGGCCAGCCTGGGATACATGAGACTATTTCAGAAAATCAAAACTGAAAAGCCAAAAAATGCTGGGTATAGTGCCACATGCCTTTAGGCCCACCACCTGGGAGGCCAAAGTAGCCAGATTTCTAGGATTTGAAGCTATTCTGGTTTACATACTGAGTTCTAGGACAACCAGGGCTACATGGCTAAACCTTGTTTCAAAAACAACCTCCCCAAGAATCACACACAAAACCTGAATACTTGTAATATGCAAATATTTTCCCATTCACACAGCGATTGAAATGTATATACACCATTCTTTCATGAAATCCCAAAGCATCTAAAATTATCCCAACTGTACAAAAAACAAAAAACCAACAGATGAAATATAGTGTTAAGGGATTCCATTACCTGAAATTGCAAAGTTAACCGTGGGTGTAAGTGTCTGAGTCCCTTTGCTCCTGTTCCATGCTTGGATGACTTTTAGTGATGTGGTATCTGCACTTATGTCTTCCTTTCAAGGAAAAGCTCCATCTCCCTTACTTGTCCCCTACCTCTTGACATCAAGAATTAAGAAGGCATCTTGATGAATCTCTTTGCAACCGATCGTTTCTTCACTATAGTTCCCCTCAAAATCCCATTTCCTGCCAAGTCTGGTCTGTGGGATCGCTCTGTTGATGCTTTCTCTTCTTCAGTCAGTAGACTTGGCTCTAGGTCCCTTTGCTTTTCAGTCCTAGAGTCATGGTCTTTGTCTTGTTCAAAGTAGTACATGTGTGTCCCTTGCTCTGCTTTTGTTTTAAAGAGGGCATGCAAAGCTTGACAGTGAGACTTTGCTACTGATAAGGCCATAGAGGCCAGAAGAGGGCATCAGGCTCCCCTGGAGCTGGAGTAACAGGTGGCTGTGAGCTGGTGCTGTCCATGACTTCAGGTCTGTGTCTCAGCCTCTAAGCTGCCTCTTCCACCCCTCTTTCGTGTTTTTTGAACGTATTGATAACTATGCATTTCTTGTACTTGTCTATTATTAATTTTCTGTGTCATTTCTGTTTAGTTTTGATCAACTGACTTCACTCTCTCTTCTTGGTTTGGTTGGCATTTTTTTTTTTTTACTAAGCCAGCCATCATGAATCTTACCTTGTGGGTGCTGGGCAGTTTTGAGTCCGTGTAAGTATCTTTGAGAATGTTGTTGGATGCACTTGCCTTCTTAGAAACAGAACCTCCCAGACCCAGGTTTTTAAGGTGTGCTGTTCTGGGGAGTCAGTACTTAGCCTAGGAATAATTCTCCTCATCTTTGGAAGTTCCTGTCTTCAGGCTCTTTTTGGGGCTGGAGAGGTGGCTCAGTGACTAAAAGTCTGTGCTGCTTTTGTAGAGGGCCTGGGTTTGGTTCCCAGCACCACAACAAGTGACTTACAAAATACCTGTTACTCCCACTCCATGGAAATCCAAAACCTCAGACCCCTATGAGCACAAGCACCCACATGCACATGTCCACACAAGGACACAACACACACACACACACACACACACACACACACACACACACACACACACACAATTAAAAGCCATAAGAGTAATCTTACAAAGGAGAGCACGCCACTTAACAAACCGAGCATTTCAGGTTTCTCCAGGTTGGCTGATGGTCATAGGCTAATGTTGATGGGAGTGGGTGCTGCTTTCTCTGACTCATAGAGGTTCTGATCCTGACCACCTCATGGGTGTACTGATCATTTATCTGAACGCTCAAGGAGGACCCTCCATAGCCTCCAGGGTTTGTTTCCCCTCTCTTATTTATGTTTTGTTTCTGTGTATGGGCATGCATGTGAAGATCAGAGGATAGCGCCTGGGAGTCAGCTCCACTGTGTGGCTTCTGGGGACCTCAGATGCCATGCTTGGCTGCAAGTGCCTCTACCTGTTGAGCCATTAATGCCGGCCTAAGAGTCACCATTTATTAAAATATTATTGGACATAGATTCTAAGCACTGAGTTAAGAAAAAACGATACTCAGGGAAAATGAGAATATTCAAGTCTAGGTATGGGCTTCTCAAGGAAGAGTCATAATTAATTGTTTTAATGATTTCACCTGTACCATCTTAGTGGCTCTGAAGTTACATCCCAAAGTGCTGGTATAAAGTTTCCTCCCACAGTGAGTGATAGCGCATGTCTTTAGTTCTAGCACTCGGGAGGCAGAGGCAGGTGGACCTTTGTGTGTTTGAGGCCAGCCTGGTCTACAGAGTGAGTTCTAGTACAGCAGAGGCTGTTACATAGAGAAACTCCGTTTTGAAGAACCAAAACTAAAACTGAAAAGTTTCCCCCCATTAAATATTTTAATTACATTTTATTTATTGGGTGTGAGCGCTCTCAGGGGTGAGCGCTCTCAGGGGTGAGCCACAGCCTCCCTGTGCAGACCAGAGGACAGCTTTCAGGAGTCAGCTCCCTCCTTCTACTGTGTGGGTCCCAGTCTGAACTCAGGCCTTCAGACTGTAGCAGTCCCTTTGCCCACCGAGTCTCCTTTCCAACCCTGGCCCTTTTTTTTTTTGATGTGAGATTATAAGGTGGCCCTAGAGGTGTCTTGGGTGGGATTAAGATCCAATAAGGTAAGGTGAGGTGCACAAAGTCCTCACCCTTCCTAACGCTTCGACCCTTTAATACAGTTCCTCATCTTGTGGTGGCCCCAGACCATAAAATTACTTTGGTTGCTACTTCAGAACTGCAATTTTACTACTATTATGAATCATAATGTAAATACCCTGTTTAAGGGTCATTCACCCTTCAAAGGGGTCACCACACACAGGCTGCAGGTCTAGATATCCCCCTTTACTGGGAAGAATTCCTGGTGTATGTCTGGTAGGCTTCTAGAAAATTGTAGCTTTATATCTGGAAAAGGAGAAATCCTTAAGCACATGTTTGTTGTGTTGAATTCTTGACTCAGCTGGTGAGGGCTTTCATCCAGACTCCAGGGGGGTGGGGCTCCTCTCTGTCCCAGGTCTCCAGAATTTTCTCTTTCTTTTCTGTCATAGTTATTTCAACAACCATCTCTGTTGACACCTGAGACAGAGATTGTTGTTGAAAATAACTATTACACACGTGAGAAAACTTAACTTCACCAAAATTCAATTTCATAGGTATATATGCATTCATATGATTCCAATCCCATGAAGATGTCGTCCCTTTTTACTGATCAGGCTGACGAAATTCTGAAGTGTGACGTTATGCACACTAGGACACCATGTGACGGGAATGTGAGGAAGGGGGTGCTTTAACCTGATGCCGCTAGGGTACAAATTAAATAGTCGTTGTGAAAGGCACCTGGACCCCTGTCAACAGACACTGGCATCGTGAGTCTTTTGTCTACTTCACTTGAAGAAATTAATCTCACTGTGGCACACCTATATTTGTAACACATTTACATTGGCACAGGTTTGAGGGGAAAGAACACAGATTGGATACAAACGCCACAGAGAGATGGTCAGGTAGGGAGCAGGCGTGTTTTGTGGCCCTGGGACACCCTCTTAGGAAAGGAGACGGGAGCCCCAAGGACATGCACAAGGAGGGCATTGCCCTTACATGGCGAGAATTTTAGTAGTCTGTGAATATTGGGTCATGGGTGTGTGCTACCCACTCCAGTAGGGTTAGTATTTGGAAGCATGTATGGGAACACTACTGAATTCCTCTGTTGTGTGCTTCCTGCATATCTATACACAAATTACATTCAGGCACTATTGTGGGTAGCATCTGGAGCAGTGGTTCTCAGGGGTGAGTCATCAGGTACCCATGTGTGTTGTGGGGTCCCGCCTAGGTCCTGTTCCAGTTTCAGCCCCCAAATAACAAACAGGACGCTATATTAATTATAAAGCTGTTGGCCATTTGCTATGGTTTCTAATCGGCTAGCTCTGACTTAATTATTTACCCATAATTACTAATATATATTTTTATAAGTACTTATCTTTCCGAGAATGCCAGACTTGCATTCCCTCCTTCTGGGAGATCACGTCTTGATGACTCTCTTGACTACATTTCCCAGAATCCTCCTAGACTCCTGGTCCCGCCTATCTTGCTTCCCTATTGGCCAACAGTGCTTTATTTACATATACACACATATGTCTGTCTATAATCCTTCATCTGTTGGCATTTCTGACTCTCACTTGATGTGACCTGCAGAGCTTTGGGATTTGGCCTGAGTGTGGCAATGGGGAATGAAGAAACAACAGCCACAGCCGCAGAAAGACTGTGATTTGGTGGGCCATGCACTCTGATGGAGACATGTAGGAGAAAAACAGTAGTCCACCATTAGCCATGTGACTTATTAGAGGAGCATACAGATGAGGTAATAAAAGGGCGGTTTACCACACTGCTCACCACACCCACTTTAGGCATGACTAAAGATGTATACGGACATAGGCGACTACAGGCCCACTTTTGGGCATGGCTAGGGGCGTTATGGAGGAACGTATAAAAGACTGAACAGAGGAAGTCTCACTCTCTTTTCCAGCTTTCCAGCTTCCAGTTCGGCGGTGGAAAACTACTCGGCTCATCTGGGTTACTTGTTTGTCTCTTGTGAGTAATTTCTACAATAAATACCTACTTATAAAAGTGTGCCGTTTATTGTTTCAGTATCATTTTGGTGTTAGAAGTTCTGGAACCTGGATCCTGGTGCCCAGAAAGCGGCTGCTTCTCGGCCAGACCACCGCCGGCCCCAGGCACACGTGGACTCTCCTTTCACTAAGTTCCCCACCACTTTGCTCGACAAGGCACGATTCCCGCAGCCGGGAACCAGCACCTTCTACCTGCCGGTAAGGTTAGGTGGTATTCTGGGATTTCTCTCACAGACACGTGCTCTTTCACTGGCGGCCTGCTGACTTTGACCTGAATAAAACTCCACTGGTAACAAACTTAACTGCTTTATACAATGTCGATTAATATTACAATGCAGGATGTTAAGAATTTTCTTGGTTTTTGTATGGATGGGATATTAGAAAGGGTTGAGGACCTACGTGGAAGGTGATTATTAGTTTCATAATCCATATAATTTTGCTAAAGAAATGGTTCAAAAATAGGGTGAATGTGACAAACTTATACAGGTCATATGCTCATCGCAGGATGATTATGAAATCCTAGTACAAAGAATTCAGGAAATGGAAAATTCCTTGTGGGATAGTAAGGAAGGTTTGGTAAAAAATATTTAGGATATTAAAAATGATAATGTAGATCTGATAAACAGGTTTAAAGAGACAGAACATAAAATTGAATTACTTTTAGGAAAAATGTGTTCCATATCTATTGATTCAACAGACAGAATGGAAAAAGTGGAACACAATGTTGAAATGTTTAATCAACAAAACTGTTCCATGTTTGATGATTTCACTAGTAAACTACAAAGACTGGAACATAAGATTGAAAAGCTAACAGAAAAGATTTGTTCCATGTCTGAGAGCAATGACAAACTACCTGATAGAACATTATTTCTGGAAGGCAATTTACATGCTATTGAGATACTTTCTAAGGATGAGAATATTAAATATTTGGAATCACGTGTAATTGATGAATGCAAAAAAATGAAAGATTCCATGACGTCCTTAGAAAATTATTTGACCCAAGAACTTCAAGAGTTCAGTGAATCAATGATGAATAGATTGCAGGTCTTAGAAGACGTCCAATCTGATACTTCTGAATCAGACATACAGGCAACAGGTCAGGACAGGGGTTTCCCAACACCTCTCAAATGTCGGAAAGATCTTACCTATGGTTTTCCCAGTATCTGTAACCAAAAAACCAGCAACGAAAAAGCACCCAAATGGTCCCATTGCTTATCAATGGGAACCTATACAGATGAAGGACCTAACGGGAATCAAGGAGGCCATTGTTTCATATGGTCTTCATTCTCCCTATGTCAGAGAGCTCCTAACCTCATGGGCTACTGCAAATAGAGTAACCCCAAGAGACTGGGCCCAATTAGCCTCACCAGTGCTCGAAAATTCATGTCAAATTCAATGGAGAGCTTTATGGAGGAAAGAGGCGAAAGCCCTAGAGATTCGGGGATTAAAGAATAGTCATGAAGTGCCCCAAGACAAGATTCTTGGGGAGGGTGCTTATGCTGACCCACAGGTTCAGTCTGCATATGACGAGCACATGTTGTCTTTATGCCATACAGCTGCTTTGAATGCTTTGGATATGGTTTGTGAAACAGGAGAGATAATGCAACCCTATACCAAGGTAGTACAGGTTCCAAGGGAAAGGTTCACTGAATTTTTAGAGAGATTGTCCAGAGCAATAGAAGTACAAGTAACAAATCCAGAATCTAGGTGACTCCTTATAGAATCTTTGGCATATGAAAATGCAAATCCACAATGCAAGCAGGTACTTTGGCCATTAAAAATAAGATCAGCGCCATTGGAAGAATGGGTCCTATACACAGCTAATTTTGAATGTAAAAGTCATGCCGGGCAGTGGTGGCGCACGCCTTTAATCCCAGCACTCGGGAGGCAGAGGCAGGCGGATCTCTGAGTTCGAGGCCAGGCTGGACCGACAGCCTCCAAAACAATATAGAGAAACCCTGTCTCGTAAAAACCAAAAAAAAAAAAAAAAAAAAAAAAGTCAGGATACGGGAGCTTGTGTAGGTGAAGCTATTTCTACAGGCTTGAGGAGGCACCAGGATGCCAAATACCCTATCCGTGATGATATAGAGGCCTGGGTAGGGGAGGCAATCTCCAAAAATTTTAACAGACATAAAGGTGTCATGTGCTTTAACTGTGCTAAAATAGCACATCTGAGTAGGAACTGTAGACAAAGAATTCATAGAAATCATGCTTCTACCAGGAATGCTTCAGACAGAAGGCCTCAGCCTTACGGTCTCTGCAGGAGGTGTGGAAAGGGCAGACATTGCACCAAGGAATGCTGGTCAACTACAGATAGACAAGGTAGACCTTTTCATCTGGGAAACTTAACCAGGGGCCTCAGGAAGACCCCAAAAACCAAGATAATCTGGTCATTCCCAGTGACAGTGGAGGACAGCCTTTCTCAGGACTATTAGAAGATCCACTGTGCATTGTAAATAATATGGCACTGGATAATACATTAGCTCCAGAGGATGAAGCAATTATATCAGGCGGAAATACAAAACGTATATTTTGGCAAACTTCTATGCAATACCATAGACCCAAGTTACCAGTTAAAGTAAATAATACAGTGATTAATGGTGTTTTAGACACTGGAGATGATGTCACCATCATAAATCAGAAGTCTTGGCCCCCAATTTGGTCTTTAAAAAGAGGTTAACGTTAAATTCTTAGGGATTGAAACCCTATCTTAAGTTAAACAGAGAATTAGATGGATTGACTTTATTTGGCCAGAAGGAAAGAGAGGAAGGTTAAAGCCATATGTTGCAGATATTGCTATAAACCTCTGGGGTTGTGATCTATTACAGAAATGGAATACACAGATTAACATTCCTCCTTTATCAGCTAGGAATTATAGACAAGCTCTTGGTGGTACAAAGAATATAGTAAGGCAGTACAGGAAACAGATGTCAAATGTACAGGCTGTACAGAAACAGGTTGCTAGTGCCAAACCTACAGAGCAACCAAAAGCTCGACCCTTAAAATGGCTAACAGATGAACCTGTCTGTATGGGTCAATGACCTATGACATCTGAGAAGTTAGAGGCTTTGGAGAAGTTATTTCAGGAACAGCTAGATGCTGGACATATTGAGGAATCAACTAGTGCATGGAATTCACCTGTTTTTGTTGTCAAGAAGAAGTCTGGTAAGTGGAGAATGGTTACTCATCTTAGAGCCATCAACAAGGTAATTCAGCCTAGGGGGTCTCTACAACCTGGGATGCCACTACCTACTCTAATACCTAAGGATTGGCCAATTATAGTTATAGACTTAAAAGATTGCTTCTTCACCATACCGTTACAAGGAAATGACAGAGAAAAGTTCACCTTTACAATATGTACCTATAATAATTCCTGACCGGTACAAAGATTCCAGTGGAAAGTGCTGCCTGAAGGTATGTTAAATAGCCAAACTTTGTGTCAATATTTTGTGCATAAACCTCTAGAAATAATTCATAAAAATTTCTACATTTATTAAAATATCATTATGTGAATGACATATTACTGTGTGATTCAAATAAGGATACTTTGGAAAAGATGTTTGAAGCAGTAAAGGACACTTTGCCTTGCTGGGGATTACAAATTGCCCCAGAAAAAATACAAAGAGGAGATTTTATTAACTATTTAGGTTATAAAATAGACTCTCAGAAAATTAGACCGCAGAAAGTACATATCAGAAGAGGTTGTTACCGGACTCTTAATGATCTTCAAATCTATTATGAGAAATCTCTCAATTACAGACAATTATCGGTATAGAAGGGCATGATTTAAAACACCTGAAAATGGCTTTAGAAGGAGATAAAGACCTAAATGTCCCACGAGTACTATCAGTTGAGGCTGAAAAAGAATGAGAATGGGTAGAAAAGGGACTATTAGAAGCAATGTGGACTGTGTGGATCCAAAACTGGACTGCATTCTGGTTATTTTACCATCTAGAGAATACCCCTCAGGAATATTAATGCAGAGGGAAGACATCATACTAGAATGGGTATTTCTGCCACATAAACAGAATAAAATATTGAAAACATATATAGAAAAAATCCCCGATTTGATGTTAAAAGGTAAGTTAAGGCTTCGTCAACTGACTGGGAAAGACCCAGCTGAAATTATTGTACCTTTAACAAATGATGAAATTTCCTCCTTATAGAAGGATAATGAGTATTGGCAAATAGCTTGCAGTGACTTTTTGGGAACTATTAGTAATAACTATCCCAAAACAGAGAGAATCAAATTCATAAAGAAAACAATTCGGATTCTTTTGTGTATCGTGAGGCAAACACCTATTTCTGGAGTTCTGACCTTCTACATGGATGCTAGCAAATCAGGTAAGGCAGGGTATAAATCAGGAAATATAAATAAAGTAATTCAAAGCCCTTACAACTCTGTACAAAAGGCAGAGTTATATGCCATTCTCATGGTACTTAAAGACTTTACAGAGCCTCTCAATATAGTTCCCAATTCTCAGTATGCAGAGAGAGTTGTCTTGCACATTGAGACTGCAGAATTTGTTCCTGATAGTACAGAATTAACCTCACTGTTTTTACAATTACAGGAAACCATCAGAAACAGGACTCATCTATATATATATATATCACACATCAGATCCCATACAGGTCTGCCAGGTACAAGGCAATGATGAAATTGATCGTTTATTACTAGGTAATGTGTTGGAAGCTTCAGAATTTCATAAGAAACACCATATTAACAGCAAAGGTTTAAAGAAGGATTTTTCTATCACCTGGCAACAAGCCAAAGAAATAGTAAGAAATTGCCCCACTTGCTCATTCTACAATCAAATTCTGATACCAGCAGATTGTAATCCTAAAGGTATTCACAGAAATGAACTTTTGCAAATGGATGTATTTCACTTCCCAGAATTTGGTAGTTTGAAATATGTACACCATACCATAGACACGTTCTCAGGCTTCCAATGGGCTACTGCCCTCAGCTCTGAAAAAGCTGATTCTGTTATTACACACCTCTTAGAGGTGATGGCTGTTATGGGTATACCTAAAACAATAAAAACTGACAATGCTCCAGCATATGTCGCCAGTAAATTGGAACAAGTTTTCAAATATTATAATATAAAACATATAACTCGTATACCTTATAATCCCACAGGACAAGCAGTGGTTGAAAGATCTAACTGAACCTTAAAAGAGATGCTTCATAAACAGCCAGGGGGAACAAAGACCCCCAAACACAGGTTACATAATGCTTTACTAACGTTGAATTTTCTTAATGCTGATGAAGAAGGAAAAATTGTGGCAGAAAGACACTGGACTACAGAGAAGACTTCTGAACTGAACCAACTGGTGTATTTTAAGGATGTTATTACCTCAGTATGGAAACCAGGATATGTGTTACGTTGGGGAAGGGGTTTTGCTTTTGTTTCCACAGGAGAAGAAAAATTTTGGGTTCCAATGAAATTAATTAAGATTTGATCAGAACAAAAGACATCTCAGGAGGAGGAAGATAACAGCTCATCTACAAAATCATATTCTACCATGGGTAAAGTGACCTCCTAAAAGGAAAGAGAAGTGTTATGTTTTTTGTCTTCACAGGTAAACTCAGCAAAGAATACTGGACTTATGGATTCCTGTAGAAGAATGAATAGCTACCTGAGAACCATCAAACAAACAGTAACTCAGTATGGCATCAAAGTCTAAATCTCTCTATATTGTTTTCCATAGTACCCTTTTATCTTTGTTTCTTCATATACTTCAGTCCCCATTCATTTAACTGAAGCTGGCTTTGGAGTTGGATTGGCTCTCCTACTCTAAACCCAAGCATATTATTTAAATACAATTCAGAATTTCTGTATTATATCAAAGAGCCATTGATATAAGACAGAAGAATATAAAATTAGGGACTGCTATCTGTGGATTTCTTTTTCTGAAAAGTCTAGTTTCCTTCATGTTTACCATATTCCCTATTGTCACCTCTTCCGTACGCATACATATAAAAGTTAAAATATTTCTTTGTTAACATTAATGTTTGAGTTTTCCAGGGAACAAGGGATTTCCTGATAGCAATCTTCAACTGCTTCAGAAAGAGAATGAGGATCCACTTCCTAGATTCCACCTGATTTGACTGGATGCATCTGAACTGCCCCATATCATAGACTATACCTGACTAGCACCATCCTGAAACTGGCTTGAAACTACATCCCTCGACACAACTCCGGACCAAGGAACTGAAACAGCACACCTTCTATAATCTGGCCAGAGCTTCAAACAAGAGCTTCAATCAACACTAGAACCCCAGTCAGGAACTTCAATCAAGCATCTCCTGCCATACAGAGACAGTCTGATCTACTGAAGATTCTGTTACACCAAAATTTTTCTTCTCACAGGTCCCCATGAGACTGTCATCATCCCATCTCAGCAGGAAGTACTTTTGAGAATTCCATGCCCCCTCTCCCTACTATTGATATTATAGGATAGTTTATACCTGTTAGTGTTAGTTTTCAATTATTTTAGAGTTGGGATTGGAAAGAGGTGTTCAGACTTGGGTGTTTCTTTCAGATAAGTTTAGGTTTAGATGTGATACATGTTTGATACATTTTGTTCATTGACACAAGTTAGTTGTTTTAAGTTTAAATATCCTTTTTAGACTAAAAGGGGAATTGTAGGAGGAAAACAGTACTCTGCCATTAGCCATGTGAGTTATTAGATGCACATACAGATGAGGTAATAAAAGGTCGGTTTACCGCATCACTAACCACACCCACTTTAGGCATGACTAAAGATGTATACGGACGTAGGCAGTGAAGTACGTCACTAGCCAGACCCACTTTTGGGTATGGCTAGGGGTGTTACGGAGGAAGGTATAAAAGACTGAACAGCGGAAGTGTCGCTCTCTTTTCCGTCTTTCCGGCTTCCAGTTCGCGGGTAGAAAACTACTCGGCTCATCTGGGTTACTTGTTTGTCTCTTGTGAGTAATTTTTACAATAAATACCTACTTATACTTTCAGTAAGTGTGCCGTTTATCGTTGCAGCATCAGAGACACACCAGTGAGCAGCTCAAAACCTTAGCACATTTATTATATGCATCTTAGTGAGGAGGCGGGTTAGTTAACATCAGTAGGGGAGATGTCTCAGGCCACAGTCGCCCTGGAGGAGGAAGCCACCAAGCCTGACCTGGGGAAAACCTTGCTATTCCCGTGGGTCCGAGCCACTGAAGCCCTTGACGTGGCTGGCTGTGCTCCTGTCAACAACGCACATTCCCCCAGGACTTCATTCATGGCAGGCAGTCTCTTCAGTATCCCCAGAGGATCAGAGGCTTGAGCACTGGGCCCACAGGTGGTGCTGATGCTTGGGAGGGTTGTGAAGCTTGTGGGGTGTGGAATCCTGATGGAGGAAGTACATCACCCGGGGGGTGGGGTTTGAGAGGTCAAGCCTCGCCCACTTCCGATATGCTTCCTCTGCTTCCTGTGTGCTGCTGAGATGTGGTTTTTCCTGCTTCTGTTGCCATGGCTCCACCCAATTATGGACATCTGTCCCTCTGGACCATAAGACAAAGCAGACTCTTCCTTAAGTTGCTTTTGGTCAAGGTGTTTGACACAGCAACAGACACACAGCTGACAGAGGCTGCCACCCGTCCTTTTACAAAGGGTGCTCTTCACTGAGCTGCAGTTCTTAATTTGGATGTCATCACCTTCATCAGCCCTTCTCTTCATGGCATGTGGCTTTCCTTCATGTGCTTCCTTCTCAGACACTGCAAACTGCCACGGAGGAGCTCCACGGAGATCCTGGTGTTCCGCTTTCACTTGGGGTTTTTATTCTCCGTTTTGAAATTCCAGCTCAAGATGAAGGTACAGAGCACACACAGAGAGGGCCCAGAGTGGCTCACCGACAAGCCTCATAGCTCCTTCACGTGGCCCATAGGTGAGAACACTGCTCCATTGTAAGTCCTCTTTGTGTTGGCCGGTTTATTCTAGGCCTTGGTGGGATCTCCTTCCCTCCGCTCCTTCTGGTGTGGGGCAGGCCTATTTGGGCAGATGGATGTGGTCTCAGAAGATAGCTGAAACCAGTCCCATTTCTGCAGATCCTCAGTTTCTCTGAAAAATTTTGCAGACAATCAAAGACCCTTCAAGGATGAATGAGGAACTTAAATCCAATTAAGGGTCTTGGAAATTACATTTAAATTGCTCTCAAGAGTCACATTCTTGCTGCTGACACCAGAGCTCTCTGAGAAGTGGCTGTAGAACTCCCATGTCTGCAGCAGCATGACATCTACAAGAGCAGATTAAAGCCAAAGACATTAGGTGTAATTCGCCCCAGGTCAACACGTGGTTCTATTCTCATAACCCTAAACATTAAACAGCTCTTAAAGTGATGGCTCATAGACCACAAGAGGAGGCTTAAGGCATTCAGAGCAAATGAGATTAATAGAAGACAAACATGAGCTTTTTTGTGTATTACATTCCACACCAAGCTACATTAAAAAGATGGCAATGTTTAATATAAAGAAATCAAATAAGTTAATGGGCAAGCCATTGAACTGATTAGTTTTTGTAATCTTTGTATAATTCCCTTGTGTTTCAGGAGTGCTGGTAACATCCTTTGAAGCATGTTAAAGATCTTAATTTAGGGAGGGGTTGTCTTCAAGCTTTTCTCTTCTAACTCCTGACTGCATGAAATTGCATCTCCTGACTTCTTACTCCGTAGCTTAGCAACAGCCTCTAAATTCATGGTTGGCTGGAGGTGGGTCCAGTTCTGTTTGTTCCTTTCTGAGATGGAGTTGATCCCATCGGCAGCACTGATGATTGCTTTGAAAGAGTGGCATAATTAAACCTGAAGCTTTAGGGAGCCTTTCCCTGCCTTCCTTCCTTCGGAAGCCATCTAAGTACCCACTAGGACCTGTTAATCAATAAAACCAGGACACTCTTTGAAAATGAAGAGCCTTATTGACTTCAGAGGGAGGTAGGCTGCATTTCTCAATACAACTGTCCACTGCCTGACTGGCAGCTAAGGGCCTGACTCAAAGGTGATGATTTCCATTGTCACTTGGAAAAGGAAGTAATCCCTGCAAAGACACCAGGGTGCAGGTGTTTCCATAAACATCCCTTGCATGGAACCCACAGGGGCCCTTAACCCCCATGTGGAGTAAACTGTCTCCTGGGAGGGCAGTGGATGTCCGGTGAACTTACACGGGGCTTTTGATCATTAGGCACATCTCTCCAACAGATGGCATTCCTTCTGCAAACCCAGCAGCCAGCTCCTTCTAGGTCGGAGCCATGACCTCCTGGGTCTGGCCCTCTCAGGGCCAGGGTTGGCATTCACTGTCTGCCGTGGAGTCTGGAGTCTCGATCATTTCCTTGGACTCCCTGGTGAGCAGGTGTCGACATCCTATTTAGCTCACGAGTGAGCAACAGGGCAGGAAAGATGACAAAACAACCAAGTTTGGTGTTTCTGACCAAAAGGCAGAGCGTTGGCCACACGCCCAGGTCATGCGACACCCCTTTCTGTTCCTCTGGCAACGACGAGCATTTTCTAAGCAGGGTGGCAGGACTCAGGTTGGCAGCAACAAATACTCGCTACCAAACCCACCATGCGGCTTTTCCCAAACTCTGGTCGGGATCCCGTAAGTTGGCACGCCCTGGCAGAGAGCACCAGCCTTGGAGCTGAGTCACCTCAGGCACGAGTCACTCCGCCTCCCGGGAAGTTCAGTCTAAACCCAGGCTGCGTCCAGGCTCTGCTCTCTGCACCTCGCTTGCTCAGGCTCCACGGGCAGTGCGCGTGCTCAGGTGTCCGGGCAGTGCGCGTGCTCAGGCGTCCCCAGATAGAGTCCCGGGAGTCCTGCTCCAGGTTGTCCTCTCTCTCAGCACCGCCCTTTTCATCTGAGGTGTTTGACTCTATCTTCGAGATATTCCCAGAATGCAACGGCGGCCCTCGCCTCCACCGACACCTCTCTGGCCCGGGCTGCTTTCCCTGCGTAGGAGCCTTCACGTTTTGCGGGGCTGCCTTTCAGAGGCCGCCCAGCTGACTTGGAGTGAACGCCCTGCCGGCTGGTGCCTGCCGTCCAGCCACGTGGCCCGCCCCGACGTGGGTTGACCAGGCCAGGCTCTCTCCTCCGCCCTCTTGCTGCGGAACACACTGGGGTTGCCGTGCAGGTGGCAGATGTGGAAGGGCCTTCCCCAGTGTGTCTTGTCACGACAGCCAGCCGCTCTGAGACTCTGCTGCTGATTCTGTTTCCTCCTCCGAGCACTGAACAGTACTGACACCTTTCCCCGCCCGCCACTCCTCCCAGTCCCCGCCCGCCTCCTTTCTCTCCCAGATCCTCGGTTCCTCCGTTTCCCTTCAGGAAAGAGCAGGCCTCCCAACCCAACATGGCATAACAGGCTACAACAAGACCAGGCACAAACCTTCAATCAAGGCTGGATGAGGCAACCCAGGGGGAAAGGGGTCCCAAGCTTAGGCAAAAGAGCCAGAGACACCCCCACTCCGACTGTTAGGAGTCCCACGGGAACATCTGGCTACACAACCCTAACATGTGCACAGGGGACACGGTTCAGACTCATGCAGACTCCGTGACTGTCACGATTGTTGCTTCGGTCTCCATGGGCCCCTACGAGCCCTGCTTAGTTGATTCTGTGGCTGGGTTCTTGTGGTGTCCTCTGGCTCCTGCAAACCTTCCTTCCCCTCTTCTGCAGGATTCCCCTAGTGTGTGGCTGTGGGGCTCCGCATCTGCCTCCATCAGTTGCTGGACGACTCTCTGATCTATGAGTAGAGCAGAACATCTCTGGGAATCATTTCATTGACCTTTTTTCCAGTCCTGCTTGGTTCTAGGTCTCTGGGCTATCCAGCCTCTGGGTCCTGGACATCCAGACGGTGTCAGGAGCGGGCTCCGTCTTGTGGGATGGGCCTCGGGTTGGATCGGTCATTGGCTGGCCGCTCCCCCAAGCTCTGCACCGCCATTACCCCAGCACGGCTGGTAGGCAGGACAGGTTGTAGCTCAGAGGTTTCGTGGCTTAGTTGGTGTCCCAGCCCCACTATCGGAAACCTTACCTGGCTATGGAAGCCGGCTGGTTCAGGCTCTGTGTCCCCATATGAAGTAGAGTATTGTCCTTTCGAGGTCTGTAAAGATTGTGTTGGGATTTTGTTGAATCTGCAGATTGCTTTTGGTAAATTGACTGTTTTTTATTACGTTGATTCTACTGATCCATGAACATGGGAGATCTTTCCATCTTAAGAAATTTCTTTAGTTTCCTTTTTCAAAGAATTGAAGTTCTTGTCATACAGGTCTTTCCCTTGCTTGGTTAGAATTACCCTCAGATATTTTCTATTATTTGTGGCTATTGTGAAAGGTGCTGTTTTCCTGATTTTTGCCTCAGCCCATTTGTCATTTGTATGTAAGAGGGCTAGTGATTTTTGAGTTCATCTTGTCCCCAGTCAGCATGTGAGGCTATGCTACAGCACTATGGGTATTCACTGCAGCACAGGCTGGGAACAAGTGTCCTGCTGGCCTTGAATACTGGCATATTGCTTGAATTACTTAGGAGACAAAATGCCCAAAGAGCAAAAAGGTCTTCTAGGAACGGGCTCTGCTCACCTTGCTCAGTAAGGCCCTTTCCTTTAGAAGACTGTGCTGTTGCCCCACCATGAAGGGCTCTGAGATGGTGAGAGTAGCTCAGAGTCAGCCTGTGGGCTGCTCAGGAGGGGCCCAGAGCCTTGGTCTAAGGTGCTTCTCCAGTGCAGGCAAGGGCAGCAGCAGGGAGTTCTGGACTCTGAGGCAGGGCAGGGAAGACACTAGCATGCAGCTTGCTTGACTTCATTACAGCTCACTGTCCCCAGGAGCCAGGCAGAGGTAGGTACTTCTCTTTTTGCTGAGACATCTTCAAGAAGGATGGGTTTGTTTTGCTCATAGTTTTGAAAGACCCGGGCCCAGTCTACACAGGCAGGCAGCTGAGGCTTATGAAAAATTCCGTTTCCCCCACAGCTGAATAGTCCTTGCTATCAGAAGGGAGCTCTGCCCAAGGACACGGGCTTTGGGTGTCTGCTGTGACCAGATGGCCAGCCCAGCAAGATTGGGCAAGCACAGAGACCTATTGTTTCTCAGATAGGGCCAAGGCCGAGACTTGAGTTCCGAGAGAAACCTTAATTGCCCTCGTTCTGAGCCCCAGCCTCATTTACATTGCCCAATCAGGGTCCTGTAACTAGGCTTCTTGCTTCTGTACTCCGCTTTTTGCTATAAAAGGACCCCTGAGTCCCCAGCTCGGGGCTCTCAGTTCCCGAGACTGAGATGCCCCGGGTACCCGTGTATTATCAATAAAGCCTCTTGCTGTTGCATCCAAGATCGTGGTCTCGTTGTTCCTTGGGTTCGGGTCTCCCTCCCGTGAAAGTCCCCCGCCTGGGGTCTTTCAGTTTGATGAAGGAGTAAGAGGCAGGAGAGTTTGGCGGCAGGAACATGTGGCATTGGGAGAGCATGGTGACAGAGAGTGTGGTGACAGAGAGAGTGTGGTGACAGAGAGTGTGGTGACAGAGAGTGTGGTGACAGGAGAGAGTGTGGGTCGGCCTTGCTGTCTGCCGTTAAGAAGGGGAGACATATAAACACATGTTCTGCTTGCGTTTTCATTTTTATTCTGTCTAGGTTCCAAGCCTAGGGAATGGTGCCGCTGCATTCAGGATTGTCCTTCCTCTTTGATTAACCTGCTCTGGAATCCCCCTCACAGACACAGTGAGCACACAAAGGATATTTGTCCTTTAGATGACTCTAACCCCATGAAGATAACAGTCAAGGTCCCTGTCACACAGGCTCTCCTAGAGACCAGCATGAGCGTCCTTGTCTTCGGCTGATGGTCTAGGCATGCCCGTGTTTGTCTACTGCCTGAGAAGGGAGGTTCCAGAAGCTCTCTGACTGATTGGCCATGAAAGCCGACACCAGGCTTTCTTGTGTTCCTCCCTGATGTGACCTCACATCACATTCCAACTTCACACCTCCGGGGTTGGCATGTGCGTTTGACAATGCTGAGGTGGACGCTGGGATGGTGCGGTACTCAAACTACGCTGTGGCAAGGTCGCCTTAGGCCTCTCCACTGTGTACTTCTCTGAGTCCCACTTCTCCACCAGCCAAGCATCGGGAAGCCTTGCTGGTCAGAGGTTACAGTCTCCCGCGGCATTGCTGTTCTCTCCAAGCTTGGCACACAGAGGAGGACTCCCTTCCCAGGGAGACTGTTGGGCCCCAGCCCCACGGGGTCTTTGTGAGTTGGTGGTCAGCCTACAAGTGCAACCTGTTTTCCAGTCCAAGCGCAACCTGTTTTCCAGTCCAAGTGCTTCCTGTTTTCTAGACCTGGCTTACTGCCCTAGCCTTGACCCTCTGACATCAACATTCAGCAGGAGGAAAACACGCTCTCTACCTCCTGGGGTTTTTCCACTGTGCTGTAACCTGTATATAAAGCTCCTCCCTCCTACAAGAGAGATCTCTTAACACTTGCAATGAAGACACACACACACACACACACACACACACAGACACACTCTCTCTCTCTCTCTCTCTCTCTCTCTCTCTCTCTCTCCTGGCAATAAAGGCAGCACATGCATTCTCTTAGTACACACAAGTACATGTCTTGTCTCTCTTTCCCTGATACCTCAGAGTTGCTTGTGGTGCGGCCCCCACTATTGGAGGTCCCACCGAGATCCAGAGAGACTTGGAAAGACTGGGAAAGATTGGCCAGAAAGAAGACTCAGGAGAGGAGAGACTGGGGAAAGAAAATATTTAAAAACAGGTACCTCAACTTCTCACAGTAAAACTGAATGATCAAATCTCCAGGCTTTGCTTGAGAGATCACCTTCTAACGAGAAGGTGGATTATATTAAATCTCCAGGCCTTCGCCCGACATCAAGGTCGGGAAAGAAAGGGGAACCTGAGAGATCGCCCTCAGTTGGAGGGTGGATTGAGTAAATCTTCAGGCTTTTGCCTGAGGGATCATCCTCAGTTGGAGGATGGATTAAAAGTGGGTAAATTGAAAATTGGTGACAGTTAATAAACGAGGTACTTGTATTAAGTAAAAGAAAAGAAAAAGATAAAAGTATATGGAATGGAAAATATACAGAGTCTGGATACTGTGTACAGTTGTGTTGTCTTTAAATTGTTTAATTGCTAAGAAAGAAACAAAGACTACTAAAAGACATTTGGTTATCAATGCTGCTGAAATAATCCAACTTACATATTTTGAAAATGCTTTGACTTGTAAATTTAAATATAAGGACAAGTTACTTGGGAAAAGAATTTTCTGCTTTTGTTTCCACAGAAAATAAAAAGCTGTGGGTTCCTTCCAGACTAGGATGGTTTGATGAAGCAAGACCTCCGGAAGCAGTGGCCCACGTGATTCAACATCTAAAACAGCTAAGATGATGCAGCCTGCTCTCCCTTTTCCTGATACCTCGAGTTGCTTGTGGTGCGGGCACCGCAGAGACTTCCTGCCAGGCATCACAGTACATCCATCTGTGGTGTGGGAACTGTAGGCGTTTTGGATGGATCGGATGGGACAGGTATCCTGGCGCTCGGGAGCCAAGGACCACCACAGGTTGCAGTAAGCTTAGCAGCTTACAGCCCTGCCTCAGGAAAGGGCTTCCCCAGTGTATCTGCTCCGCTCCGGCAGGACAGGGTCTCCCAGCAGGGGATGTTCGCCCAGTGTAGCAGTTTTGCTCCAGCAGGAGATGTGAACATGAGAGAGTGTATTGCATTTGCATTGTGTGTTATATATGGGTGTGACTGGATGTGTATATGTGTGAGCCTGTGATGTATGCATGTGTGTGGTCTCCTCCCCAGGCCTGTCTGGAGATTCCTTGTCCTGCCTGCTCTGGGACATGTGCTCTCCCCAGGGCCTGGCTCAACCCTGCCGGCACACACTGTGCCCTTAGGTCTCACCTTGAACTTGGGGAGGAAAGCTGGGCATCCTACAGCCCCACCCAGCTGCCGTCTTCAGCTCCATGGCCCCGTGGGACATCTCCTACTTCCCTCCCTCCCCAGGAACTCACTGGAAAGGCTGAGTGTTGTAAATCCTTGACGTTTCTTTTTAAATTAAAATTGTTTTAGAGTTGCACGTGGATCTTTATCTGAAAATGGGATCGATTTTAATTTAGTGTTTATCACCAGGTCAGGTGGCAGAAACTGTCACAGGTGTTTTGTCTTTTGCTTACAGGCTGCCTTTGTGGGGACCTTAGCAGCAGCCAGTGTGTGGTCTCAGCCTGTTTTGCTTCCTCGGCAGCCCTGAAAGCCTGCTCCCTTTGGGCTTTCCTAACTTCCCGTTTCTGATTCCTCTTGACCATTATATCAGCAGGAGGCCCGTGGCAACGGCCCCCTGGGATTTGACTGCATGTTGGTTCTTTGCCTTTTAATCTCTCTTGTCTTTCCTTTTGGTGTGTTTTCCCCCAGAGCATAGTCCAGTTTGTCTCAAGAGGATCCCTCTTGGAAAGGAATGCAGACTTGCATTTCTCCTCGGGAAACTGGAAAACTTCCCGTGGGTCCCTGCATAGCGCGGTGTGTCTGGGTAGATCTTATACCCATTGAAACCACCCAGTCTGACCTTCATGTTAAGGACTGCCTCCAGGAAGGGGAAAGTTGCTGAAGCTGTTTAAAGGCTTGTTTCTCCAAACTAGAAAAACAAAACAAAAGAAACAAACTAGAATTGCCCCAGCTGGATGCTTTTCCCGCCAGTGGAGGTGCGAAGCCTTAGGGGCTCTCTTTGGGAAGCCTTAGGGGCTCTCTGGGGTGGTGGGAGTGGTGAAGATCACTGGAGGCTTGTTCGGGGCCAACCACAGCGGTTAATGCAGCAAAGGTGTGTATTGCATTATGCATGTAGATGTGTGCCTCATTTCAAGGAGGTTTCTGAGAACTGCTTTCAGTTTCCAAGTTGCTGACCTAGCCTAGGTGTCTGTCAGAAACTGCGTCCTTGCTCACCCTTCTGAGCGCTGGGACCACAGGCGCCGCCACCATATCTGGCTTAGACTCTCAAAAGGGGACCTTGACACCTGTGATAACCTGAATGAACCCAGGAGATATTGTGCTAAGTGACGTAAGAGACACGCTGCATCTCGGCAGTCATCTGTGGAAGCTAAGTCGATTGAGCTCACAGCAGCAGGCCAAAGCGGCAGCACCAGGAGCTGGAGGAGAGGGTAAGTAGGGAGAAGCCCGTCAGAGCTATATGGCTTAGTGACAGTTCCTGAGACCTGTGGACAGAATATGGCTGCAGTTAATAATCAGTTATAAATAAAGATCATAAAGGCATACTTCTAAGAATTTCCAAAGTTATGTAGTATAGGGATTCCTGTTCGCTCTTTCCTCACTGCTTTGCAATCTGTGTGGGTTTTTATTCCATTCCTGAATAGGAAGTCAAGAATCTAGAAATCAGGTTCAGACCCCAATGTTGCTCTGAGAATTTGAGTATAAAATAAAAGGAAATGTGGTGTGTATGTGCAGTGGAGTAGGGCAATTTCCACGCTCACCAATCCCTCAAGGCCAGTGTTCTCGTGTCCTTTGTACAGCTACGGTAACTGGCCAGCATTCTGGTGAGTGAAGGTTGACCACAAAGCTTAATTTTCCACCACACCACACATTTTGTGGGAGAGAGAAAGAGGATGGACTTCCAAGTGGGAGGCAACTAGATCTAAGAAACTGGTGATGTGTTGATGACACTTGCGACTTTCAAATGGCCCTTTAGACAGAGTGGGCAAGCTAGCCGCAGGGCCCTCAAGTGCACTCACCAAGTCCCAGGGATGAAATCAGATTCATCTGTCGTTTTCATTACCCTCTTTAAGATTCATGGGCACCTACACATTCCCCACAGTGTAGTCAGTGGGCACAAGACATTTCCCTTATTTCTGCATTAGCTGTAGGGTGATCAGTATTCAGTAAAAAGAAATTCGCCTGCTGCATTATTTGTTGCTAAGTGGCTTTTTAAGTGATTTCAATGAAAAATTTATGTATCGGCGTGTTTTCTTTTTTTTGGTTGCTCCAGTTTTTAGGTAATTGGGCTCCCTCTCATTTCAGTAGGATTAATGGAGGGGAGGAGTATCTGGTACTTATCTGGAAAGACAGGGTTGAGGTAGCGTTTCACAGAGACATATTAACCTCTGGAGAGAGGATAGGTACAGAGTCAGTTCAGAAGGCCTACACTGCTGTATTTCCATTCTCCTTTGTGCCAACTGGCAATGCAAAACTGCTTGCTTAGATTGAACAATGTCACTAAAAATTGAGCTATCCACGCTCTTAGTTGAGCCCTGAGTTTGCACTTTGCAGTCAGATGACATTGGAATCATCACAGTTCTTACCTTGCCAGGACAAGGAGGAAAATAAGGATGATTAAATTCTAGGTGATATAAGTATTTCGACAGCTCGGATGGAATGGGCAGGGATGGATTCTGGCACCCCGGAGCCAAAGAATACTGAGTGTTACAGCTCAGATTGGAAAGGTATTCTTGCAGTTGGGAGCCAAGGAATACCATAGGTCACAGCCCTGCTTCAGGGAAAGGCTTCCCAGTGTATCAGCTCTGCTCCAGCAGGAGAGGAAGTTGTTACAGTTCCGCTCAGGTCTCCAGGAGGAGAGCAAGTCTAACAACGTTGTTTCTCTCCTCCTCTCGGCTCTGCCCAGGGTTGTCTCTGCTCTAGGTCTCACCCAAACCTCATTCAAGAGATTTATTGGGAGGGAGGAATCCAGGAGAGTGGCTGTCCCCTCCCAGGGTGGCAGAGGACAGCCAGGCAGCCTGAACAGCCAGAAGCTGAACAGACACAGGGTTTATATAGAGATTCTTAGGGGAAGGAGTTTTTCCAGGGAGAATTCTAGGGTTGGGATTGGTCAGATTTCAATCCCTGAGTTTAGGATGGCTAGATCTCCTACTCAGGGATTGGTTAGTTTTCTGCACAGGTTTAGGGTCAGATTTGTCTCTGGTTTCAGGGCCAAAGTGTGTTTCTTTCTCTGGCCCTTTTTAGCCTTTTGGCTCTAATTTAAGGGCTAGGGCGTATTTCTTTCACTGGCCCTGATTCCAGGGACAAAGTGTGTTTCTTTGGCTGGCCCTTTTTTCTTACAGGTGATCCATGCTTGCTGCATGTCTCTTGTGGGAACAAACAAAGACTACCCAAATGAGAACAGAAGACTGTTGGTAGAATGGTTGTCCACCTGGAAACCTCTGCCAATTCAGGCAGGGAGCAGGGCTTGCAGACCCACGGGAGTAAAAGAGGCTAGGGAGCCTCGATGGAGGCTGTGGCCTGGGGTAGGGAGGGCCTTTCATGTGATTGGCTAAAGGAAAGTACTTGGCTTCCTCTGTTTGGTTCTAGGTTGGAATTGAAGATGAACAGCAGGAAGATGAGGACAGCTGCTCATCAAGTTCTGGCCACTTAGGACTAATGGGAAAAGAGTCAGCCAAAGAAACACACCTGAGCAGAGCCAAAGAAACACACTTTGGCCCTGCAACCAGAACCAAAGAAATGCACCCTGACCCTAAGACCAGTGCCAAAGGAACACACTTTGTCCCTGGAATCAGAGTCAGTGAAAGAAATACACCCTGGCCCTAAAACTAGAGCCAAAAGGCTAAAAAGGACCAGAGAAAGAAACACACTTTGGCCCTAAAACCAGAGCCAAATCTGACCCTAAACCTGTGCAGAAAACTAACCAATCCCTGAGTAGGAGATCTAGCCATCCTAAGCTCAGGGATTGAAATTGGACCAATCCCCATCCTAGAATTCTCCCTGGAAAAACTCCTTCCCCTAAGAATTCCTGTATAAACCCTGCCTGGCTGTCCTCTGCCACCCTGGGAGAGGACAGCCACTCTCCTGTATTCTTCCCTCCCAATAAATCTCTTGAATGAGGTTTGGGTGAGACCTTCTTTTGCCAGAGCAGAGAGCAGAGCAGGGCGGTAACACTTTTCACTGGGGAAACCTTGGACGGGAGCCCAGTTATAACAACTTGGCCAGGGAAACCCTCTCCTCCTGGAGTAGAGCTGATACACTGGGGAAGACTTTCCCTGAAGCTGCTATGCCTTACTGTGACCTATGGTATTCCTTGGCTCCTGATTGCCAGAATACCTTTCTGTCCAAGCTGTAACACTCAGTATTCTTTGGCTTCCAAGTGCCAGAATCCATCCCCATCCATCCCATCTGAGCGGTCGAAATGCTAACAGAAGTTGTTCAGCTTTCAGGATTATCACTAGGGATAGATGACCCTGCTGTCTGTGAGCCTGACTGTCAGTAGGCGGGCTTTCTGCAATGGCGGTGGCTGGGTGAGTGTCTGTTGTCTTGGCTAATAGCCAGAAGGCAAGGGTCAGTGTCTTGGTTGTTTAAATTGTCTGGTAGTTTGCATTTGTGATCTCTCATCCATTGAAGTTATTCTGTGTCCTTCTCTGTCCAGAGAAGACAGAAGGGAAACTTGCAGATCTGTGTCCCAACCATATTGGAACTGGCCTGAACAGGCTGTCACTGAGACTTGGTGTTTGATTGGTTGTTTCGGGTTACCCTGCTGGAACACCCCCTGGGGGAGGGGGTGAGAAGAAGAACCAATGTACTGTATGAAAAAGTTTTTCAATTAAAAAAAAAAAGAATCCTGGCTCCACCTCGTTAGATCCAAAGGGTACCCCCAAATGCCAGTGCTGGTGACAATGCCTTAACCATTGGGTAAGCAGAAGCCTCAATTCAGCATTCCTCAGGGATCTTGTATGGCAGGGTTTGGTTTACCAGGAACCCTTCAATCTGCCCTAAGATCAGCTGCCTGAGGCAAGGGCTGCTAGCTCCTGGTCAAGCCAAACAGCCTGTATCAACGAAAGACTCCACACTCCTGACTGCCATAAAACCCATTTTCCTGCCATTTTGTGTCTTTCTGTTCCCCAAAGGTAACCTTGGCAGTTTGATTCCCCAATAACCTTTCTTTCTACCCACGGCGTGGTCCAGTCCAGAGGTTTCACCGTGCCGTTGCTTACACACCTGAATGGAGGTCTCTGAAAGGACTCTTTAGTCTGCTATGACTGGCAGCATCATGCTACTGTGTCTCTAGCCCATACTCCATCGCCACTGAGGGAGAGTAACATTGAGGATGGTCAGGGCTTGGGGAGCAGTCTGAGGAGGGGACTCCTGAGGTGAGGATGGTCAGGGCTTGGGGAGCAGCCTGAGGAGGGGACTCCTGAGGTGAGGATGGTCAGGGCTTGGGGAGCAGCCTGAGGAGGGGACTCCTGAGGGACGTGGGACAAGATAGCCTCATGGTCCTAGGGGCTTATTGTAAGACAGAAGGCTCTGCAGGGCCTTCCGTATGGGTGACTTCCCCATCGTGCTGCCAGGAGTAGGTTGGAAGCCGGAGGTTACAGAATAAGATGACAAGGAACCTCCAAGTGTGGCCAACAGTGCCAGGAGCAGATGCAGGAAGCAGTCTGGGTCCTGATTCTAAAGACCAACATGGAAAGAAATTTGCTCAAGACTAAAAAGGACCTTACATACATATTTTAAATAAAAATCTTGATTTTAGTTTAGTCAAACACATTGGCTCCCAAGAAAACTCAGATTCTTGGCATCATTCTTGTACGATCACTGTGATGTTCCCAGACCAAACCGTGCCTCATGGTGATTGGCAGGTGTCTGCCAAGTGAGGCTGGACCTGAAAATAGGACTTACTCAGGGCTCCTGAGGGGCTGTGCAGCCAGCCAGGGAGAGGCTGCTTGTCCTGAGGTGAGAGCTTTCGTAGCTGAGGTAATCGGAGTGGTTTAGGACACCGCAAATGCTGCGGCTGTGAATGTCCCGTTGTTTCCTTTCTGAAGGGAAAGGTTGGCTTGAAGTGAGTGAGGTCCACTCTTCTTTCTCAGGAGTTCAGTGTCAGCTGGGGTGGAGCTGGCCAGTCGGCTTACAAGGTAGAGATACCTGTCTCTCATTCTCAGGCCCTGTGAGCATTCGAAGCCACTAGGTAACCTCGGACTGTCCAGCCAAAGACAGGATTTGTTGGATTACCACCTGCTGCTCCTGAATTATCATAATTCCCAGTCATCTACGAGTTGTGATGAGCTCAGACTTTAGAACCTTCCTCCTCTAATTCCTCTAACAGCTGGGAGACAGGAAAACAAGTTCCACAACCAAGAAAGAAAAGAGACATGGATTCATGCTGTGGCTACTGGGAAATGATTCTCAGGCAGCATCTAATAACTGTCTGGCCATCCTGGTGGGCTTATCAAAATCTCAACAGTTCTCACGGATTTTCTCCAATCCTGGGAGGAGTGGACACAGTCTGGAGGGACCTAGAAGAAGTTTTCCTATGCGAGAGAGCCCTTGTCTGCCGCTGAAGACTCTCCAGAGCTCAGCAGCGGCGACTCAATCACTAGAGCTTGGTTTTTGGGACCTCATCCCGAATTAAGAGGAATGTCCAAGCAGGTGTCAGCCATGCAGCTGCTCACCCCTCAGGCCAGCAGGTGACATTCAGCAGGCTCTCGGAGAAGACAGAAGCAGACAGGCCAAGACTGCCTGGCGGGACAACAGGGGGACTTGGGAGCATGCAGCATCAAGTGAGACCAGCATTAGCACTTTGCATAACTCGGAAACAGGCAAGAGTCTCCTTGCTACTTCCGGAAGAATGGCTTGAGCTAATTGTTGTGAACATAGATATTACAGCAATTAGAAAAGAGTGACAGATTTGACTGTCTGTCTGTCTGTCTGTTTGTCTGTCTGTCTGTCTGTCACCTATCCATCCAGTGATGGGGATAGATACCAGGGCCTTTTACATTCTAGGCAAAGAGTCTACCACTGGGCTATGTCACCAGGCATTACAATATTTTTCCAACATAATGTTTTTATTGATTCTTTGGGAATCTCACATCATGTTCCCTTATCACACTTACTTCCCAGTTCTTCCTCGTCCATCTCCCACACTTGTGACCCCCCAAAAATAAAATTTAAAAATAAAAATAAAAAAATAAAAACGTCCACTTTGTGTTATCTGTATCCTCACTGGAGCATGGTCAAACTGTCAGCATCCTGCCCCTTAAATAGAACTGAGTCCTTCCCCTCCCGCATCCCTGCCAGAAGCCATCAGCTGTGGGGAGCAACAGCATCCTTATCACACTTAAAAAAACTTTTATTGCTTCTTTGTGAATTTTACAAATCCCAATCCCACTCATCTCCTCATCCTTCCATATCTACCCTCTGCCCTTGCTACCTCACCCCCAAAAGAAAAAAAAAAACCAAAGCATCTGTTATGGAAGCTGTGGTGTGCCACACGGTATCTCTTCTTTCCAGACAGCTTTACTTGTAAGCATTCACTGCAACGAGTCGTTGGTCTGAGGCCCCTGGCTTCTGCTCCACCGTCGATACTGGATCCTCGCCGGACTCCTCTGGGACATCCTGTTGTTGCCCTGTGTTGTGGAGACGCTGCAGCTTTGGCTGTGCAGAGTCTGCCCTTCGTGGCCTCCAGCAGTTCTTAGATGGGGTAGACGTTGGGGTGGGCAACTCAAAGCCCTGGATTGGGGCTGGGGGGTAGCTGAGTTGGTCAGCCTGTCCGCTCTCCTTCACCTGCAATGCCAGGGCCAGCGCTCCTGCTTTGCCCAGGTGAGGGTCGGCTCACAGGAGTGCCAGAGTTGGCAAGGGGCGGGGCCCCTCTCCTTTATCCTCACCTCTAGGGCCAGCTCTCCCATGCTGCCCAGATTGGGGGGGACACAGGGCCAGCTCTCCTACATTCACGCCCTCAGCGCAAGAGGCGGGGCCAGCATTTCCAGGCTCTTGCCCCTGTAGCTGGCTCACCTGTGCCAATGCCACCAGGGCCAGCTCTACCGTGCTACCCAGGTGAGGGTGTGGGGCCAGCTCTGTGCAGCCTTAGGACATCCCCATGGCCCCCGGAGGTAGCACAGGCCGCACACATCAGGCTGTCCCTCACCACCCTCCAGCTCCTCCTTTTCCACAGCACAGACCTTACACTTCTCTCCGTCTCCACCGCGAACTTGCTCATTGTACGGCGCTGACCCCGCCCATGCTGCACGGCTTTGGGTGGGGCCTCTTCAGGGTCTTATGTCCTGCCAGACCTTAGCACACCTTAAACAAGTCTCTTCAATGGCTTCCTGTTTAGCTGTTCCTCTTTTTTGGGGGGTAGGGGTTGTCACAGAAGTCTTCCATGTCCCTCTATCTCTCTATCTCTCTTCTTTTCTTCTTCTTCTTCTTCTTCTTCTTCTTCTTCTTCTTCTTCTTCTTCTTCTTCTTCTTCTTCTTCTTCTTCTTCTTCTTCTTCTTCTTCTTCTTCTTCTTCTTCTTCTTCTTCTTCTTCTTCTTCTTCTTCTTCTTCTTCTTCTTCTTCTCCTCCTCCTCCTCCTCCTCCTCCTCCTCCTCCTCCTCCTCCTCCTCCTCCTCCTCCTTCTCCTCCTCCTCCTTCCTCTTCTTCTTTTTTACAAGATAGAGTTTCTTTGTGTCACAGCTCTGGCTGTCCTTGGAACTCACTCTATAGACCAGGCTAACCTCCAACTCACAGAAATCCGTCTGCCTCTGCCTTCTGAGTGCTGGGATTAAAGGTGTTCACCACCACTGCCTGGCATGTCCCTCTTTCTTAATTGTGATCTATAGTCATTAAAATAACTGCAAAAGTAGCTTCTGTGCACTTAAATGTCAGCGGGAGCACAGATCATGGGCTTCCACATGGTTTCTGGTGACAGCACAGACCATAAACATGGTCCAGACTATAGAAAGACCACAGGCCCAGACAAGGCCCTTGAAGGCAGCCTGGACCATGGACATCAACAAGGCTTCCCTCAGGTGGCAGAATGGCCCGTGGACATCATCGTGGCTTCAGGCAATGGCACTGACCACAGACATCAGCATGGCACTCTGTCTCATGGCTGCCGACAGACCCATGGCCCTCATTGGCAAGGACTGCATAGTCCACATGGATCCCAGGCTTCATCACGGTCTAGGACAGCAGCATGGACCACAGACACCGATATGGCCTCTGGTGTCACTGTGAGCCATGGTGCTCCTTCCAAGAGGTCCAGTCCAGAAAGTGAGTGGCTCTTCATCCGTGACGTGGTTCAGAGCCCGGTCGATCCTGAGCTGAGGCTGGGTGGTATGCTTGAGGACTGAGTTTGCCTTACCTAAGCTCCAGGCTGCCGCACACCATCCTGCCGACCCCAATGGGCAATGGCAGCATGGTGACCTCAGCAGTCTTTCCAGACGTCAGTCACTGCTGCCACATCTGCAGATCTCTCCACCGGGCACAACGCTCTGCTGTCTCCCCATCACACAGGCAGGGTCTCACCGTGTAACCCAGATTGGTCTAAAAGTTGCTGTGTAGACCATGGCTGGTCTCAAATGCATGGTCCTCCTGACTAGACCTTCCAACTCCAGGGATTGCAGTGTGTCTCACCCTACTTAGCTTCATTTTGTGTACTTAATATACTGCAGTGTGAGGGCTCAAACCCAGGGCCAGGGACGTTCTAGGCTAGCGGTGGGCACTGTGCTATATTCTCAGCTTGATCTTATGTATTAAATAACCTTTGCTCAGTGGTCAGGGACGAGGCTCAAGAGTAGAGCACCTGTCTAGCATGCAAGAAACCCTGGGTTTAGTCCCCAGAACTATGTGAACTAGGTGTGGAGATGCATATCGGTAATCCCTGTGTTCGGTGTGTAAAAGCAGGAGAATCAGGAGTTCAAGATCATCCTTGACTCTACGGTAAATTCCAAACGAGGCTGAGCTACATGAAACCTATCTCACACAAAAACAAACAAAAACCAAGATGCTTTGCCAGATTTTTTTCTTTTCTTACCTTTTATTGAAAATAGATTTTTGTTAACATATAACATATCCCGATTATGTTTCCCTCCCTCTACTCCTCCCAGCTCCTCTCCTATCTAGATCAAATCCCTTTCTGTCTCTGATTAGAAAACAGACTTCTAAGGGCATATAATGCAATTTAATAAGATAAAATGAAAACCAACACATCAGAACAAAACAAACAGAAGGGAAAAAGCACAGGAAGACAAGGGACAAGAAACATGTGCAGAGACCACTCAATATCGCGCTTAGCTATCCCACAAAAACGCTGAGCTGGAAGCTGTTACATTTACCCAAAGGACCTGTAGGGTGAAAAGAGAGAAAAATAAAACAAAAATAAGATAAAATAAAAGGAATCCTGACATGACATCATAAGACAAGGAGCCTCCAAAGATGCTGTTGAGTTGGCTTCCTGTGGGTCATCTACTGTTGGCCATACAGGGTATCCTGCAGAGTAGCTGTTTCCCCAGTGAGACCCCCTCCCTTGGAGAAAACCAAATTTTCATTTGCAGGTGGTTATCAGCTGGAGGTAGCTTCTGGGTTAGGGCTGGGACAGGCGTCCACTTCTCCCTTCAATTCTAAGACTCCATCTGGTGCAGACCCACGCAGGCCCTGGGCATGCTGCCTCAGTCTCTGAGTTGATCCTGTTAATTCAGGGGATCTTGTTTTCTTGGTGTCCTCCAGCCCCTCTGACTCTTACACTCCATCAGCCTCCTCTTTGACAGGGTGTCCTGATCCCCAAAAGGAGGGATTTTGTGGCGGCATCCCATGTAGGGTTGAGCGTTCCAAGGTTGCTCACTGTCTGTATATTATCTGCCTGTGGTCTCTGCATTTGTCTCATCTGCTTCAGGAGGAAGCTTCTCTGGTGACGGCTGAGCAAGGCACTGATCCATGAGTACAGCAGAATGTCATTAGGAGTCATTTTATTACTAGATTCTTTTAGTAGAACAGTAGTATTTGGTTTTCCCTAGTCTCAGGTTCTTGGTCACACATGCAGTTCTGGATATGGGTTCCATCTCGCGATAAAAGGGTATACATTTTGCAACAGGCCCCCAGATCTTACCACAACTGACTCCCTGATGGAAGTACCATTCAGGCTTTGGGATCCAGCACACAGACAGCAACACCAGCCAGGAGAGCAAAGGCTTAATCTGTCAAAGTCCCTGGTTCTGGGAAAGTCCCTAAATGTACTAACTTTGCTTTTTAGCTTCTGTAGTTCTGTTTCTGGGGAACTGTTCTCATTCACTGAGGTGTGTCACCCCAGGATGTGGTGTGTGTGTGTGTGTGTGTGTGTGTGTGTGTGTGTGCGCGTGCTTAAAAACCCATTCTGAAAATGGCTCAGTGCTGTGTTTGGATCCTGACCACTCAGTGTAGTCATCAGCTGGCTAATAAAGACTTTCTGCTGGCTTGAACCCATGTCCTGCTGATCTTCTCTGGAGGGTACTCATAATTTTTCTGGAGGTTACAGCATGATTCCCAGAGATCAACCTTGAGATACAAGGGGTCTTTGGATCCCCTCAGAGCAGGTAAGTGTGTGGTGGTCAAAGGACTCCTCCTACAAGGGCTGTGCAGCCTGAGATGTTCCAGGGCCCTGGGACTCCCACTGACCAATTGCTGCCTAATGCTGGAGGAACCAGACACTTCCACCTCCTCCCCCCCAAAAGAAAATAAAATGCAAAGTTTCCTGGTCTGTCGTCTTCAGTGGGGTTAAAGCTGAGTCCCTCAAGGTAAAAATCAATTCATTTCTGTGTTTTAGAGGGAATGAAGATAGTTTGTGCCTTTAAGTAAAATTGTTGTAGGAGGGTGGGTTCTGCCTTGTGTCACGGTGACCCAGACATGGAGGGATCTTCCAAAGCATGGCAGTCAGCTCTGATGCCTGACCTGGTGTGACTCAAGAGGTTTCTGTGCTTGGTTACCCAGACCTTGACCTGTTGGAGGCTGTGTCCTCAAGAGCTGCTCCCTCTTGAGACCGAGCACTTGCGCTGTTTCGTTGACTATTACTGAGGGTTGTGAGTCTGGAAGGCTTGTGGAAGCACATCTCAACAAGGCTGCTTTCTAGCCCCCCAGGCCACTGTAGAGTTGGCCCTGACTGGATCCAGCTCCTCTCCAGGTCTTTTTTTTTTTTTAACATGGAGCTCCTTTCTTTAGACATTGTACCCTATTTCTGGGTAGACCAGTTCTCCATCAGACAGAGAGATTGCTTGTGGCAGTCTGATGTACACATTCCCTTCCTGTCCTCTTTTATCTACTGTCCTACACTCAACTCTTGGAATGCAGTGTGTGCCCTGTCCTGGAGGTTCCCCTTCTGATAGGTCACAGCACAGTGCAAGGGGACTGACTTCGTGGGCCCATCCCTTGGAGACAAGTGATGAGCAGCCTTTCTGCCCTGTGGTTTGTGACATTCTCCCTTCAGCCCAGGATTACTGGGTCAGATGCAGTGTTGACTTGAAGTCCAAGTTGCCTTTCCCAGCGTCCTTCTGAGACAGAATCTTAGAAGCTGCTTGTTCTGGTAGCTGTGGTCAACTTGACACAAACCAGAGCTGTCTGGGAAGATACCGCCTCCATTGAGAAAACGCCCTCATCACACTGGCCCTGGGCATGGCTGTGGAGGAAGACCAAGCCACCCTGGGCAGGGGTCTTGGACTGTACAAGTGGCTCACCATGAGCCTGGGAAGAACCAGTGAGCGGCATTCCTCTGAGGCCTCTGCTTCAGCGCCAGCCTCCAGGTCTTGCCTGGCTCCCCTGCTCTTGCTTCCCTCTGTCACAGACTCTTATGGAGTGGCAAGCTGAAAAGACCCCTCTCCTTTCCAAGTTACTTTTTGTCATAGTATTTGTCACAGCAATAGAAACCCCAACTAAGATAGAGATCGGTACCATATACGTGGGATATTGCTGTGACAGACACAGCCAGGTTTTGGGGAGGCTTGTGGAGAGATTTTGAAAACGGTCTCAGAAAGCTGCGAGTGCTCATAGGTTAATGGGCTGTTGTGGGAAGTTGGAAAACAATTCTGAGGGCAGTGCAGATGATGAAGGCCAGGCTCATGGAGTTTCAGGGTCTCTATTGCAGCCATTTAATACTGTGAACCACGAATCTGCCATTCTGGCCAACTGGGGCTGAAGAATTAGTGGTGATTAGCAGGAGACCAGAGGCACCGAGGCAAAATCTTGGAAGTGTTTCCTCGGGGTCAGCACGCAGGGGCTGTGGTCCAGATGAGGCCAAGGCTGTGCTTTTGCTGACTACTGAGCTTGGCAATGTAGAAAAGTCTCCCAGGAGGTTCTGGTTTTGAAGGCATGAAGTGGCCATGGAGAGCAGTTGAAGCTTGGCACCATGACAGGTGGTTGGTGAAGGTGCAACCTTATTTACAGTAGGAACCTCAGGACTGTAGGGCTCCTGAAGAGAAGTTGAGGCTTAGCATCGTGTTGATGGTGTGAGAACTCCCGAGGAGAGCCCAGGAGAGGCTGCTGGTTGAAGGTGCAGCCCACTTGCAGCAGCGACCCCAGCACTGGAGGGTCAGTGCTACGGGACAACCTCTAAGAACAGCGGGGTGGAGTGGAGCTGGCCCTGGCTTAGGAGACAAGCTGTGTGTGCCCTGGGGGGCAGAACTGGAGGCGTGGCTTAGGAGACAAGCTGTGTGTGCCCTGGGGGGCAGAACTGAAGGCGTGGAGCTTCACAGGCCCCGTGGATGGCAGGAGACCGAGAGTTCCAGACGTCTGACACTGAGCTTTACATGATTGCTCCTTGGTTTAATTTGAATGTGTTTGTTGCCCAGTTCTTCCCTCTTGGAATGAGATTGGGTGTAACTTGGTTTTTGGTTTTACAGTAGCTCATAAGTTGAGAGGCTTTTAAAGAGAATGGATGTTTAAGTGATGAAAAATTGAAAGACGGGGGAAGTTTTAAAGTTATGCTGTGTTTATATTGTGATATTAATATGAGATCCTGGGCATGAACCAGAGAGGAAATGCTGTGGTTTAGTGAGCTAGATGTTTGTGTGTCAAGTTGGCAAGGGTCAGTTGTGCTGGTTGGTTTTTGACAACTTGACACACACCTACATATATCTGGGAAGAAGGAATCTTAACGGAGAAAATGCCTCCATAAGATTGGCACATAGGGAGTGCCGACTCGTACAGCCACTTTGGAAATCAGTATGGAGATTCCTCAGGAAAATGGGAATCAGTCTACCACAGGACCCAGCAACTCCACTCTTAGGCAGATACCCAAAAGATGCACATTCATATAACAAGAATGTCTGTTCCATTATGTTCATAGCAGCATTATTTGTAATAGCCAGAACCTGGAAGCAACCTAGATGCCCCTCAAATGAAGAGTGGATAGAGAAAATGTGGTACATTTACACAATGGAGTACTATTCAGTGGAAAAAACAATGGAATCTTGAAATTTGCAGGCAAATGGATGGCACTAGAAGAAACCATCTGAGTGAGGTAACCCAGTCACAAAAAGACAAACATGGTATGTACTCACTCATTTATGGATTTTAGACATGAATCAGGGGAGTGCAAGCATACAATCCCACTGCCATAGAGTCTGGGAAACAGAACCTTCAACCAATGACTGATGGAAGCAGAGACAGACACCCACAGCTAAACACTGAACTGAACTCCTGGAATCCAGTGTCAGAAAGGGAGGACTGATGAGCAAAGGGGTTAAGACTGGGCTGGTTTAACCCACAAAAACAGTTGACTCGAACAAGGGGGAACTCTTGGACCCCATGCTGATGGCTGGGTGGACAGCATAGGTTTGATCCAGATCCCCTGAAAGTGGGTGTCAGTGAGGATGCCTAGGTAATCTATGGGGCCTTGGGTAGTATTTATCCTGGTGTACAAATGGACTTTGGCTGCCCATCCCACAATGAGAGATGCTCTCTCAGCCTGGACTCTTGGGGAAGGGCCTAGGCCCTGCCCTGGATGAAATGACAGACTCTGGAGATCCACCATGGAGGGCCTCACCCTCCCTGGGGATCAGAGTGGAGATTTGGTGGGGAACTGGGGGACCTGGTTGGGGGGAAATGGGGGAGGAGGGGAGGGAGAGGGAGCTGGGATTGACATATGAAGCGTGCTTGTTTCTAACTTAAATAAAAAAAAGGAAGAAAAGAAAAAGGTTGGCACATAGGTAGGTTTGTAGGGAGTTTCCTTCTTTTGGTTTTTTCGAGAAAGGTTTTCATTGTGTAGCCCTGGCTGTCCTGGAACTTGGTCTGTAGAGCAGGCTGGCCTTAAACTCAGAGATCTGCCCACCTCCGCCTTCCAAGTCTGGATTAAAGGTGTGCACCATCACTGCCTGGAATTTTCTTAATGACCGGCGTGGAAGGGCCCAGTTTGCTGTGGGTGGTGCCGCCCCTCAGCTGGTCCTCCTGGACGGTGTGAGAAAGCATGCTGAGTGTGTCATGGTGAGCAAGGTCGTGAACAGCAGTCCTCTGTGGCGTTTGCTCCACTTCCTGCCTCTAGGTTACTGGCTTGAGCTCCTGCCCTGACTTCCCTCCATGACAGATGTGATCAGGACGTGTTTAATTGAAACAAACCCTTTCTCCCCATTTGCTTTTGATCATGGTGTTTATTAGCGCATTAGAAACCCTAACTAAGACAGACATAGTGTTTATCACAGCAAAAAGAAAGAAACTAGGACACCACTTTTGCTAAAAAGCATCGATTTCTTACTTGGTTCTACAAGACGACAGTTGAAAGCCTGCCGTCTCTGTCTTCATTCTGTGTCTGTCTCCTTTCGTTTAGCTGAAGGCACAGAGATAATTAATTGTCCCTAACCTTTCCTCTTAAGTCACTTTGGATTCATGGAATAGCCATCTCAGAGGACAGGTTCTCCTCCCTTAGATAAGTTCAATTATCGGTGAGGACCGAGAGGTTCCTTTTGGCTGAGTAACCACTGCCAGAGAGCCAGTTTATTCCCCCAGCCATGTCTTCAGACCACCTTAGAACCAGTGCTGAGACAGTGATGGACCAGTGATACGCAAATCCACACCTCGGTCAGGACGGCTTGGTCATGCCCTGCCCCAATTATTTCTTTCCTTTCTTTTTTGTTTTGTTTTTCCTTTATATTATTATTTTTTAATGTTTTATTTTACATACCAATCTCAACTCCCCCAATCTTCTCACCTTCCCCCTACCTCTGCTCCTTAGAGAGGGTAAGGCTTTCTTTCATAGTGAGTCAAGAAGTCTGTCCCATCACCACGTTGAGGCAGGACCAAGGCCCTCCCTCTGTGTCTAGGCTGAGCAAGGTATGTCTCCATAGGAAACGGGTTCCAAAAAGCCAGTTCACGTACTAGGGATAGATCCTGGTCCCACTGCCTGTGGCTCCACAAGGTGCCCACGCCATCTACTGTCACCTGCATTCAGGGGTCCTAGTTAGGCCCTATCCCCCAGCTGTCAGTCCAGAGGCAGTGAGCTCCTAATAACTCAGGCCAGCTGTTTCTGTGACCCCTTTGTGCAATTATCTCTCCTCCCTCTGTCTGACTGGACTCTGGGAGCTCGGCCTAGTGGTTAGTTGTGGATCTCTGCATCTGCTTCTCTTTGTTTTGCTTTTCTAGACAAGGTTTCTATGTGCAACTCTGGAACTCGCTTTGTAGACCAGGCTGGCTTTGAACTCACAGAGATCCACCCACCTCTGCTTCTTGAATGCTGGGATTTCATTATTTAAACCTAAAGCTCAAGTCAGTGTCTTGAAGATGGTTTTGGGGTCACGGACACCTTTATCTGTCCCTTTTCCCAGTACAGCTGCATTGATTTTCACCATCATCTCTCTCTCTCCCTCCCTCCCCCTCTCTCCCTGCCTCTCTCCCTCTCCCTCTCCCTCTCTCTCTCTTTCCTTCCCTCCCGCCTCCCTCCCTCTCTCCCCCAAACTGTATCCAGCTTTATTAAAGACACTTTACATAAACAATCTTGATTTCAGGCATGACACAGACAGATAATCATTAATGGTAGGCAAGATCTTCCTAACTCCATTCTTGTATAGACTACCAAAATCAGAAAGCCTCTGTAAAACCCGATGAAGTCTTCATTCGGTGCTTTGAAAGGGGGGCAGAGTTTAGAGTGAGGGTTGACATTTCATACTCAGGATGCTGTTTGACAGCTTTTCACAAGCCGACCCTGACTTTCAGGAAGTGAGATGAAAACTGCAGAATTATCAATCTGAAGATGCACCACCTTTTATAAAAGGAAAACTGCTTCTCTCACGAGGACACTCAATGATGTCATGGCACAGTCCAGATTATCCAAGAGACGGGCCAAACCAATTTTGGGGGTCAGGTTCCAACAGGTCTCTGGCTTTAAGGAGCTAAGTCTAAGTTGATGGTGGAAGGGGAGGAGGATATAAGAACAAATTTAGAGGGTTCCCACCCCACAGCGTGACATCTCTCCTGAAAGCCAAAATTATCAGGGAAAGATGTTTTCCATCATCAGTCCAGCTTGGGTGACATCTGTTAGTGACACCTGTTCCTTGCCCCCAACAATCAAGGGTTCTATGTGCTAACAACACAGCTTTAAAAAAATAAAGCAAAATTATGCATTTTTATGAAACTTGATAAAATAATATTTCAAATGGCACAGTCACCACAGGTACACAGTAAAAATACACACATTTTGCTTGGCATCTCCAGCACCTTCAGTTTTCTGTGTCTGGTCTGTTTTGGCGTCTCCATTTTCGGCAGGGTTATTTGCATCCCTTACCGCCCTTGGGTCCCTTGTTTCCCTTCTTTGCGGGGGCTGGTTTTAGGTTTGGGCTCTGCCTTTGGAGGAGCAGGTTTGGCAGATGAGATCTTCGCTGTGGCTCGTCCTTCATCTTGGCTGTATGCCCTCTAATATCCCTTTCAGCCTTTCTTTTGGGCACGGCAGCGGTGGCGCGGGACGTGGGCCGTGAACCCGAGGATGCAGCGGGGTGCGGTTTGGTCCATCCAGGGTCATTCTCGCTGCTGCGTCACACTCACTCAGATCTTAAATTGCTGTGTTGGTGACAGTGGCTGAGCCCCGTTGGGGTCTCCCGAGTAACTGAAAAGTGTGGCTACTCTTCCTTGCCGGGTACTCGGTATGTTCTTAACATTACTCAAACTTTCTCTAAAGAGTTTTTTAAATGCATTTATTGTACAAAAAGACAACTGCAAAGCCAGAATCTGGATTTGTAGTAGACTCTGAGTGTGTGATGACAACCATTGTTTAGGTTTCTCTCCCTGGTTGCTGTACACTTTAACCCCCTTCCAGGGTCAGCCCTCCAGTCACAGGGTGTCAGGGTTTTGTTGCTGTGATAAACACCATAACCAAAAGCAACTTTGGGAGGTAAAGGGTTTATTTCTCTTTATAGCTTGTAGTCCGTCACCCAGGGAAGTCAGGACGTTTTCTCAGTTGAGGTTCTCTTCCGAAACGACTCTAGCTGTGCCAAGTTGCCCTACAACTAGCCAGCACATAAGGCCTGCATGCCGTGTGTGTGTGTGTGTGTGTGTGTGTGTGTGTGTGTGTGTGTGTGTGTGTAGGTCAGATGACAACCTATGTTGTCATCTTCAGGGATGCACATCTCCTTTGAGGCGGGCTCTGGAGCGCTAGGCTAGGCTGACTGACCCGTAAGCCCCAGGGATCCTCCTGCCTCTACTTCTCCAGTGTTGTGGTTACAGGTCAGAGCCTCTGTGCTAGGCTTTTTGTGTGGGCTCAGGAGCTCAAACTCAGGTTCCCATGCTCATGAGGCAGGCGCTTTACTGACTGAGCCATCCCCGAGTCCCTTCTACAATCTGTACTCCCCTTTCCTTTCCCTTAAACAAATGTAGCCTAAGCACTTCTGGAAGAAAATTTCCTTCTACAACGAATGGTGTGAAGCCAGTAGCTCTCTCATTCACATTTCTAGAAGTAGGTTTTTATTTATATTTTTTATGGTGTGTATTTTAAAATGTTGGAAAGTAATGTGAGATTTCATGCCTCCCCATGAGTTGCTTAATTGGATATAATTCCAGATGGAAGGGTAGGCCTCGTGTAGTGTCACCCAACTGTTTAGGGTGTGTATGTATGTGGCATGTTTCAGTGTGATGTTTATGCATGCATATACAGGTGCTTGCTTGTAGAGGACAGGGAGCACATTATATCACTGTCTTACTCCTTTGAGGCGGGGCCTCCTCACTCAACCTGGGGATAGGCTGGCCGGTGGCCTGCAAGCCCTGGGAATCCTTCTCACTCCACACAGTCTGGGCTGCAGTGTGTTCCCGGCCATGCTTGGTTTTTTACAAGGGTGTTGGGATCTGAAATCAGGTCCTTATGCCTGTGCAGTAAACACTTTTACCCACTCTTTAGCCCCTTGTTAGGCAATATTATTTCAGAATTAATACAAGCTTAGGATCTGGGGTATAGGTTGGTGGGAGAGCCCTTGCCTAGAATGTGTGAGACAGTAGATTCTATCCTTAGTACTAACAAATTAATATGAAATTAAGTCATAAACAGTTTTGAACGTTGGTTATTCCTCCAGTGGGTCAGGGTTGAGTCCCAGAACCTGTGTGGTAACTCACAACCCTCAGTACGGCCTCTGTGGACATGAGGCCTGCTTAAGGACCATAGACACATATATATGTAGGAAAAGCATCTTTATACATAAAAATGAAGTAATACAATTAAAAAATATAAAAATTCTTCTAGCATGTGAGGCGCAGCGGTTTCAGCTAGGGGTTGACAGGGTCGTCCCTGCTGAGCGGTAATTCCTGGAGCCCATGGCTGAGCCAGATCTGTGTTCCCAGGACCTAGCTGCACCAGTCCCCGGCAGCTTCTCAGTAGATTTAACATTATCTGCTCGCTCGTTCCATCCCTTTTATTAAAAGACAAGCTTCTCAGTTTCCTAATAGCTACTTAAAAAATTCTTTAAAGCATGCAGGCCATTGTGTCTAAGTGCTTTTCTGAGTTTGAAATGAAGCCACCTCCTCTACTCAAAGAATTCGAGAGCTATTTCGAAGCGCTGCTGCACTGAAGCTAATTTTCTTTATCTCATTACTTCAGGTGTGGTTTTTCCAGAAATATGCAAATATTAAATGAGAATGTCCTCTAAGCAATTAAGGGAAACAGCATGGAGTGGGGAGGGGGCAGGCTGCTCACACGAAGGGGCTCAGCACGGGTCCCGCAATGAAAGGAACCACAGTGCTGGGCAGTCTCATTGAAAACTAGCCATGACTCCAAGCTTGGCGGCTCCTGCTTTTAGCTTCCCATCTCTCTTTCTTAGATCTTCTTAAACACAGCAGGTAACCCTACCTGGTGGAAGTGTGACAGATTTAAGGTGTAGAATTGAATTCCAACGCTGCAGTGAGCAAGGCTGATGCTGAAATGGGGTGTGGGGGCAGGGCTGGGAGAAGGGGCAGCCTCACCTAGGCAGCTGTAGAGTTCCTCTACATCTAGGCTGGAAGTACAGAGGAGAGGGCAACCCCACATGGGCTTGAGCTGAAAGACAGAGGACAGACAAGTTTTGGGCATGACAGGAAGACAGGACCCCGGCAAGGACACTGATGGGCTTGGAGAAGGCATATCAGGGATGGGGGGGCATTAAAGAGACGCAGGTGGAGAGCTGGAGAAAGTAGGGGTGGACCAGGAAAGGAGGGTCCTTGAGGAAGCTTAGGCAGAGATGTGAAGAGGGGCCGCTGTGTGGGCAGGGACAGCGATGGTTCGGCAGAGTCCCAGGAGCAAGCACACCCTGCCTACAAGCCTGAGCCGTGGAGGAAGCAAGGGCATCAGGTCAGGTTCAAAGGGAAGACGCACGGGGCAGAGGTGAGGACCCTCAAAGGCAACGACAGACAGAGAGAGCAGATCGCATGGGTGGTGAGGATGCAGGGTGGGGGCCCTGCCGAGTGGTGACCAGAGCAGAGAGAGATGGAGAGACCAGGTCCCACGTAAGTGCGTCTTAGACGAGGGGCGGATCCATTATACAAGACAGATGACAGTTGCTAGTTTGCACACATACACAGGGCGGGTGTGTTCAGGAGACCCTTCTCTGAGAGAGAAGCAGACAGCACACTGGACTGGGTAATGCTAAGTGTCAACATGGCAGAACTTAGCATCACCTCAGCCAGGCCTCTGGGTATACCTGTAGGGGATTATCTTGATTAGGTGAGTTGATCGGAGAAGACCATTTTAGCTGCGGACAGAACTGTGCCCTGAACGGGGCCTTGGAATGTGTAGATAAAGGGAGCACAGTCGTGTTTGCCCCCTCTGTTCCCTGGCTGTGGATGCAGGCTGGCCGGTCGCTTCAGGCTTCAGCTTCCCTGCCCTGCTATGATGGCGAGAACAAGGCCTTCCTCCCTCACATCGCATTTGTGAGAGTTTCTTATCATAGCAACGAGAAAGTAACACAAGGCAGGAATTGGCGTTGAGAAGAGGGGCTATTGCTGTGATGAGCCTGGCATGTGGCCCTTAGGCTCTTGGTGCTGTTTTGTGCCTGAAATGTGGGAGAGTTTGGTCACGAGGAAAGTTGTAGCGTGCTGGGAGAAGAGCTTGGCGGGCTACTCTGGTAGGAGCCTGGGGGACAAGAACACTGAGAGAAATATAAGTAGTGGAGGCCTTCAGAGGGGAACTCCATCAGGAACGAGGCTCAGGGACACTTGTGTGATATTTTGGTAAAGAATCTGGCTTTATTCTGCCTGTATCCTGAGACCCTGGATGTTAAGTCCAAGGATGACAGACGAATAATTTGACTGTGTTTGAAAAGACAGGAGAGCACCCATCTGGCGCTGTGAAGACAGCTGTAGCTGCTAAAGAGACCAGCACCACTGAAGAGAAACCTGTTCTACACTGGGACAGCAGGAAGAGTGTTCTAAAGACAAAACTCCACTCCCTAGAGGCTGCATTTGTGAAGATCCAGATTCATTTAAAGGAGGAAAGCCTAGGCTGAGAGGATTCCCTGCTCCTGGGAAGCAATTGTCTAGGAAAGTGGTTTTGTTTCAGAGACAGGGTTTCTCTGAGAAGTCCTGGCTGTCCTGGAATTCACTCTGCAGACCAGGCTGGCCTCAAACTCACAGAGATCTGCCTGCCTCTCCCTCCTGAGTGCTGGGATTAAAGGTGTGTGCCAGCATGCCTGGCTAGGAGAGCAGTTTTTAACACAGGGAAGATGCAAGATTAAGGGGATTATGGAGAACAGCCAAAGCCAGACAATGGGTGGTAGGGTGAGAATCTCTGAAAGGAGACCCCAAGAGTCACTGTATGAAGCTGTGAAGGTGTGGTCTACTTTGAAGCGTAGACTCCAGGATATTGAAGACACCAGGAATCTGCAGCATTGACCAAGGGAAGCTGTGTGTGCTGAGAGCAGCTAAGTTGGGGGGCTGGGCCCACCCGAGGCTGTTGGATGCCAGCCGATTACATCATGAACTCCAGATGGGACAGGGAGCTGCAGAATTTGGTGTTGACTGTTGTGGGATGTTGTTTTAACTGGAAAATGTGTTACGCTTGTTATGCTGCATTTGTTTAATGATGTAAGGATGTGTGTTTAATTATGTAAAGACGTGTTGCATCTGTTTCACCTTGCCTGCCTGAGGCACCTGATTGGTCTAATAAAGAGCTGAACGGCCAATAGCTAGGCTGAGAAAGGATAGGCGGGGCTGTCAGGCAGAGAGAATAAGTAGGAGGAGAAATCTAGGCTCAGAGAGAAGAAGAGAGAAGAGAACGAGGAGGAAGAGTGGAGCATGCATACAAGGAGCCAGGCAGCCTCCGGCCAGCAGACATGAGACTCCGTGAAAGTGAGGTACACAGAAGGAAGAAAGTGAAAATCCCCGAGGCAAAAGGCAGATAAAGAGAAGCAGGCTAATTTCAACAGACTATGGACACCCCCATGGAAGGCCTCACCCTCCCTGGGGAAATGAGGGGATAATGGGGGGTTGGGGGGAGGGCACGGGAGGAGGGGAGGGAAAGGGAGAGGGCCCTGGAACTGACTTGTGAAGCAACCTTGTTTCTTATCTAAATTTAAACTGAAAAAAAAAAGAATGTATAACTTGCTAAACATTTTTAGCAAGTAGAACCTAAAGGTAGTTCAAGACCACAGCTACCTGTCTTTGGACAGCTGCTATACAAAGGGACCAGACTGCACTGTATAAAAAAAGAAAGAAAGAAACAAGCCTGGGTTAGGCCAAGTATTCATAACTAATAAGAAGTCTCTGCGTCCTGATTTGGGAGCTGGTTGGTGGCCCAAAAAGAAAAAGTCTGGTACAGTTGACCTTGCTAGATTTTGGTTTTTGCTTTGGTGTTATTGTTTATTGTTTTTTTTATTTCCCTATGGCCCACTTCTTCCATTTTGGAATAGGGTGTATGGTCTCTGTCATTGTATGTTGGAAATAGGTAGCTTGTTGTTGATTTTATAGGAGCTTTACATTAAGAGACTTTGGACTTTGAAAGTGTTGGAATTGTTAAAGACTATGGAGACCTCTAAAGCTGGGCAGATGCATTTTATACAACAACACGGCCATGAACCTATCAGAACAAGGGGCAGAAAGTTATGACTTAAAAGTGATGCCTTTGATTGTCAAGTTGACAAAGGAGTCATATTTAGATTTCTATTGCTATCATAAAACACGTTGACCAAATTCAACTCGGAGAGAAAAGGGCTCATTTGGCTTCATACCCCAATCACAGTCCACCACGGCAAAGCCAGGGCAGGAGTTCAAAGCAGAACCCTGGAGGACAGACTGAAGCAGGGGCTGTGGAGGAGGCTGCTTGCTGGCTTGCTCCTCATGACTCACTCAGTTTGCTTTCTTGCATGACCCAGGACCACTTGCCCAGACGTGTGCTCACAGCGTGCTGGGCCCTCCAACATCAATCATAACCAAGAAAATGTCCCCACAGACTTGCCCACAGGCCAATCTGACGGAGGTATTTCATCAGTTGAGGCTCCCTCTTTCTAGATTACTCTAGCTTGGGTCAAGTTGACAAGAAACAATAACAACAACAAAAACCAAACACCCTCCAGCCCCCCCAAACTAACCAGTACAAAGGTGTAGCGTTGTTCCCTAGATTGGATGATGGAGAAAAGAGCATACATTGCTGCCTCTTGACTAAGGATGCAAGATGACCAGCCAGCCACCTTGAGTTTTTTCTGCTTTGACTTCTCTGCCATGGTCGACTGTACCTCATAAGTTACTCTTGACAGAGAAGTTAAGACCAAGACTCAGATCATATGAATGTTCTTGGTGCATTGGGAACTGGGAAGAGACACGAGTCCTGGGAAGATGAGAACCAAGCCTGTTAGGCTGAGGAGCAGGGAAGACAGGGTGTTTTGGAGGATGCTTATGAGTGGAAGGACCAGCCATGAGAGTAAACTGAGTGGCCTCAGCAGATGTGTCCAGCATGCTGCTGTGGATGCAGGTATATACATGGCCCTATAGCCCCACTTTTGTGGATGTACCCAGAAGTGGAATTACAAGACCACATGGTAAGCATAGATCTATATTTATACCTATGTATCTACATTTACAGCTATACCATCTATATGTATTTTGTGGAACAGCCACACTGTTTTCCATGGTGGCAGCACCATTCTGGCTCTCGCTGGCAGTGTACAAGGGTTAAAATTTTCTCTGGATCTTTGTAAACCCTTGCTTCTAATTTTGGGCAGTAGCCATTCTAATGAATAGAAAGAGGTGTCTCACTGTGGTTCTGATTTGGATTTCCCTAATGGTTAAGGATATGTGCGTGGTGTCTTCCCATGTGTTTGTGGCAGGAAAATGGTTTTTTGCAAGAACTTTCTAGGAAGGCTTTTTTGGAGTAGTTGACATTTAAACTGACATTAAAAAAGACAAGAGACTAATTACCAGTATCAAGACAGAAGCAGTGGTCGTTGCCACCAGAAGGGTAATGAGAAAAACCGCAGGTACCTGTGCACTGGCAACTTTCACAGAGCTAATTCCTTCACAGGCAAGACAGATTACTCAACCCCTGTCCACATGAAGCAGCTAATTTGAACAGACAATTAATATTCAGAAAATTGAACTTGTAATTAAACATGAAAGCTTTCCCTTAGAAATCTTTAGACCCAGATGGTTTAGGACAAATTCTATCGCGTATTTAAAGAATTAATACTAGTTTTAGATTTAAATAATTCACACCGCTTTTAGTCTCTTCTAGACATTTGAGGGGCAGCACTTTTACCCCAACTTAACATACATAGTGTGATAAAAGGAAACTAAAAACCCTTTGTTCTCCTTTGCTTCAGTAGACATAAAGCTCTTAATGACAGATTGGCAAATGGAACTCTTGCTGTGTAGCAAGAATCAGACAGCAGCAGTCAGCGAGGATTATTGCAGGGATTCAAGGCTAACCAAGAATTTGAAAATTAATCCACATAATCCACCATTTTAGCAGGACAAAGAAGAAGATATCAGCTAATTAATACCAGTTGGTGCATAATCCGTGTGTGGTGGTTTGAAGGACAATGGTTCCCAGAGGCTCATGTATTAATACTTGGTCCCTAATTGGTGGAACTATTTGTGAAAGATTAGGAAGGGTGACCTTGTTGGAGAGTCACAGGCTTTGGGCTTTGAAGTCTCAAAAGACTCACACTATTCCCAATTTTTCTCTCTCTGCCTCCTACTTGCAGATCAAGATTCGATGTTTCAGGGGTAACTGCTGCCATGCCTTGGCTGCACTGTCATGGACTCTCGCCATTGAAACCATAAGTCTAATTAAACAGTTCTGGGATTATAGGCATCTAACATCCTGTTCATATCCTTTACTTGATTTAAAGGTTTAACATAATTCCTATTAAAATCATTACAAGGAGATCTAGGGTGATGGCTCATTGGACAAAGCACTTGCCACACACCGTGATGGACTGGAGATGGACTCTTCAGCACCCGTGGGAAGCCACACACACCGTGATGACTGGAGATGGACTCTTCAGCACCCGTGGGAAGCCACACACTATGATGGACTGGAGATGGACTCTTCAGCATCCATGAGAACTTCAGCACCCGTGGGAAGCCACACACACACTGTGATAACTGGAGATGGACTCTTCAGCATCTATGAGAAGCATCCACGAAGTGTGTACCTGTAATCCCGTATGTCTGCCTTGAGGTGGAAAGCAGAGACAGGAGACTGCCTGGGAGCTCTTGGGTCAGTTAGCCTGTTGTACATAGCCGGGAACAAGAAGTCCTGCTGAAACAGAGTGGAAGGCAAGAGTGGACAGAAAAGGTGGTCTCCTGATCTCCATGTGCAAACGGACGTTTGCATCTACACCCCTACTCACCAGTGTTCACACACACACACACACACACACACACACACACACACACACACTCTATGCTAGTGGTTCTCAACCTTTTAATGCTGCACCCCTTTAGTAGAGTTACTTATGTGTGGTAACCCCCAGCCACAAAATTATTTTTGTTGCTACTTCATAACTGTAATTTGGATACTGTTGTGAATCGTAACGCACATATCTGATATGGGACCCTTTTGAAAGGGCCGTTAGAACTCCAAAGGAGCAGTGACCCACAGGTTGAGAACCACTGCTCGACACACATACATAATGAAAACAAACAAAAAAAAACACTTCGAATTTTTGATAGGCACAGATAACTTTAAATTATTATAAAATCTATACAGAAAAGCGATATTCATAGTGAAAATAAATTTTAAGAACAGTGTGCCAACCTGTGGGTCACTACTCCTTTGGAGTTCTAATGGTCCTTTCATAAGGTACCATATGAGAGGAAATCTCCTAGCTAGTGATGTTAGTGATCCACAGTGTGGTGTTGGTAGCAGAGGGACACACACAGAGGCCAGAGAAGAAGAGGAAGAAGCAGAAGCAGAAGCAGAAGCAGAAGAAGAGGAGGAGGAGGAGGAGGAAGAGGAGGAGGAAGAGGAGGAAGAGGAGGAAGAGGAGGAAGAGGAGGAAGGGGGAGGAAGACAGGGAAGATAGAGAAGGAAGGAAGAAGAAGAAGGAAGAAGCTAGAAAACAACCCCATTAATGAAAACCAATGGAGTTTCCGAGAAGCAATGTTCTCATTGAAGTTTGAAGTCCACGGCAAAGCTGGGCAGACAGTAAGAAAACGCTCCTCCCCCAGCACGCTCCTCCCCCAGCACGCTCCTCCCCCAGCACGCTCCTCCCCCAGCACGCTCCTCCCCCAGCACGCTCCTCCCCCAGCACGCTCCTCCCCAGCACGCTCCTCCCCAGCACGCTCCACCCCCAGCACGCTCCTCCCCCAGCACGCTCCTCCCCCAGCACGCTCCTCCCCCAGCACGCTCCTCCCCCAGCACGCTCCTCCCCCAGCACGCTCCACCCCCAGCACGCTCCTCCCCCAGCTTCACGGGCCCCTGATGCTGTCGGGCTGTATTTCGTCAGCGTTTATACTAAGGCTTCCTGGATACCCTGGCCACCGCCTTCCGCACTGTGCTTGTCTTATGATGGGGTGAGGACCATGAGGTGCGAAGAGATTTACCCAGGCTAAAAGTAGATGTGGTTTTTCGTAGCTGCAAACTCTCATTTTCTGTAACATCTGCTAGCCTGCCCTTGCTCTGTCCTCAGCGTGTGGTACACAGGGGCACTTGGCGAGTGTTTATAAAACGGACAAGTGGATATAGGCTTAGGAATGGAGATCAGGGCTGAGGTTCAGCAGCATAGGGTGTGGATGAGTGAGGAGCAGGGGTTTCTGGGATGGACACGGCTCCTCCTGGGGGGGGGGCAGTCTCAGCAGCTGCAGGGGAAGTGACACAGAGTGCCTGATGAGCGCTGGGAGGCGGGTTCTGACACTTGTTTGCTCTGGGTCGATGCATTTCCAGCTCTGTTTTCTCTTTTGTCCTTGTTGACATCTGTTTTCTCTCAGTGAACAATATCACACAGCTGATAACTGTTTAAATCAGGACTCTAAATGGCTGATAGACATTCACCCCAGAAATGCGCAAAAGGCTTGGTGTGGGCTCTGCGCGCTTTCGAAACACACACAGCGAGCTCTGTGAGCATCCAGGAATCCATCGTCAGGGAGATTTTTAGACGCGGATCATAACTGACGTGTAAGAGGGGCCAGCCGCCTCCTCATGGGTTTCCCTTTTGGAGCTCTGGACGGAGCTGCAGCTTGTCCCACTGGGGGGGGGAGGGGTCACTGAGCATCATGGTCACAGTGCTCCTAGCTCAGCTGAGACCTCCCCTCCCGGCTGACTCATCAGACGTGGCTGTCAGTGGTTTGCCTCAGCAGGGACTCTGTTTCTAAGCATTTGTCCCCGTGTCACTGAAGACAGTGTGAGATGGTAGCTTGTTAGTGGTGTTCACAGGGGTCAGCGTGTGTCAGGCTCATAGATAAAAAGTCTCCTTTCACCGTGGATGCTACAAGGAGAGCTAGAAACACTTCAAACAGAATAGTGTGGGCGGAAGACAGAGCTTTTTACTTTTTAAAGGGTTATTGACTGATTGAATAGTGAGACAGGGTCTCACTATGTAGCCCAGGCTGGCCTGGAGCTCACAGTGCAGTCCGGAATGGCCTTGATTTCAGAGATTCTGCTGCCTCTGCCTCCTGAGTGCTGACATTAAAGGTATACACCACCATACTTGGCCTGTTTATTTTCTTATTATTTTATGCGTGTGAATGTTTTACTTGCATGTGTATCTGTGCATGTACACCATAGGCATGCGGTGCCTGCGTAGACCAAGAGAGGGCATCAGACCCTCCCTCAGGAACTGGAGTTGCTGATAGCTGTGAGCTTCCATATGGGTGGTAGGAATTGAACCTGGGTCCTCTGAAAGAACAACGAATGCTCTTACCTGCTGAGCCATCTCTTTAGCTTACAAAGATACAACTTCTAAAGCTCTACCCTTAATGCCTTGGAAACTTTCTTGAATACTAACTTCCAGATGGGATCGAGTGTTCAAACAAACGGACCTGTAGGAAAATTTCATATTCAAAGCCCAGTGAGATTTATAAATATTTTCAAAGACCTACATCTAAAGAGCTGAAGGATTTTGCAGCGGTCAGTGGTAACTGGTCAGATATAGATAATAAATGACCGTAGAATGATCAGACATAAACAGGACGTCTATAACATCCACTCAGGGCTTGCGAAGCACCATGGAAAAGGGTGCGGAGAGAACGTAAGATCCAAAGAAGGAGGGGTGGTGTGGAGAGCTGACCTACTGGCAGGACTCGACCGTTTCACCGTTGATTCCACAGCAGCTGTGATCACAGCACCAGATCTACACAAGCCTGGGTCTGCTGTGGGCGGGAGAGCCACTCACGGGTTCCATTCCTCTCCAGGGATTTGTGTGTAGGTGATAGCTGATGAAGAGACAGTTCCTTCAGTGGTGTAGCAGCGTGAATACACTCCTATAAACAAATGTCCACCCATGCTTCTGTAAAAAATCTTTAAAAGTTTAAAAACTGTACTTTATTTTACTAAATAGCACTGCAATAAAATGATTTGATATAGTTTTAAACAGAAGAATAAAAGGGAAGAATTTCAGGTTACAAAATCTCTCTCCCCCAAACAAATTAAAAAACAAAACCAAAACCAAACCCACTTTGTTTGTAAGTGTGTCAGTGCAACAGATGTACTGGTCATTTCTAGTTCCTCTTGCACTTCTGGCCGATGGGATTGAAACTCAAGCCCGACTTTCACATTCACTGTCTCAAAGGATTGCACACTGTGGATTCTTTTGGAATGCAAAGTGGTTCTTGTTACTCCAATACCTGGAAAGTTGAATTCCCATGTCCACACACACGTATGTGCTCATACACGCACACACACACATGCACATACACACACGTATGTGCTCATACACATGAAGAAGTGGGACAATGGGAAATGGGAGGGGATTAATGAGCACTGGAGCGCCGGGCAGTGGTGGTGCACGCCTTTAATCCCAGCACTCAGGAGGCAGAGGCAGGCGGATCTCTGTGAGTTCGAGGCCGGGCTGGACTGATAGCTTCCGAAACAATACAGAGAAACCCTGTCTCACAAAAACAAAAACAAAAAAACAAACAAACAAAAAAAAAGAAATGAGCACTGGGGCAGGGTAAGAGAGGGTGACAGGAGGCAAATAGTATGAACAATATTATGCATATGTATGAAATGTCACAATGAAATCTATTATTATGTATAATTAATGTTATTAAACATTAAAATAAAAAAGTTAAAGGAAAATATGACAATAATGTCTCATTGGATAATGAATAGTGATAGCGAGATAAGAATGATAAACAACACAAGAAAGAGTAGAGGATTGTGAAGTACAGTGGTTGGAATGGGATTTTTTTTTCTTTTTCAGACAGGGTTTCTCTGTGTAGCTTTGTACCCCAGGCTGGCCTCGAATGCACAGAGATCCGCCTGCCTTGGCCTTCTGAGTGCTGGGATTAAAGGCGTGCGCCACCACGGCCCAGCTTTGAATGGGAAATTTTAAAAGAAGGATTCTTTTTTTTTCTATCTTTTTTTATTCTTTTTTTAAAATTTAAGTTAGAAAACAATCTTGTTTCACATGTCAATCCCTGCTCCCTCTCCCTCCCCTCCTCCCCCACCCTCCCCACCAGGTCCCCAGTTCCCCACCCAATCTCCACTCTGATCCCCGGGAGGGTGAGGCCCTCCATGCTGGATCTGCAGTCTGTTGTTTCATCTAGGGCAGGGCCTAGGTCCTCCAGCAAGAGTCCAGAAAAGAGAGATTTTTAAAAACAACAAATGGAAGCTGGAAGAAGAAAGAAGCGTTGGATTTGGCGACACACAGTAGAGATTGTTAAGTCTGAAAAGCAAAGAAGAAACGAAGGACGAAGAAAGTGATCAAAGATCTACGTGATGCTGTCAGGTACTACATGTGAACAAAGAGAACCCTGGAAAGAGAGAGAGAGGAAAAAGGGAGAGAAAAGGGGGACAAGAAAGAAGAGTATGTCTGAAGAAGTAATGGCTGGCAACTTCATTATTTTGAAGATAATCATTTATCCAAAAGAGTTCATCAGGGCTGGGGAGGCGGCTCAGTGGATGGAGATGCTGGCCATCAAGACTGATGACCTAACTAAGTTTGGTCCCCAGACTTAGAAGACGGAAGGAGGGAACTGACTTCCAAAGGTTGCTGCACTTCCACATACTGTCATGGCACACGAGCACATATATACACACAAATAAAAACCTCCACATAGAAAAGAAGCTAAACTGTCATGTGCACACGAGCACATATATACACACAAATAAAAACCTCCACATAGAAAAGAAGCTAAACCGTCGTGTGCACACGAGCACATATATACACACAAATAAAAACCTCCACATAGAAAAGAAGCTAAACCGTCGTGTGCACACGAGCACATATATACACACAAATAAAAACCTCCACATAGAAAAGAAGCTAAACCGTCGTGTGGGTTCACATCCAGACACAGCAGCGTCAACACGAAGAAACTCAAAGTCAAAGGGAAAATGCAGAAGGCAGCGCTGATAAATAAATGATGAATAAGAGTAACGTTTGGCTTCTTACTGTGGAGGCAAGAAGGTGGTGGGTGTTGCATTCATCCAGGGTGTTGACAAGTTGTGACCAGCCCAACTGTCTGCTTTGATTTCTGCTTATGCTGCTGTGATAAAGTGCCGGGCCACCATCAACAAGGGATAAGAGTTTGTTCTGCTTCGTAGCCTGAGGGTGCGGTCCAGCACGGTGTGGGAGCCAAGGGACTTGAAGCAGTTGGTCCCGCCACATCCACAACCAAGAAGCAGAGAGTGATGACACCCGGCGCTTCTCAACTTCCTTTCACCGAGCACTGGGCACCAGATGCCAAGCTGGGAGTGTGGCCGCCCACAGTGGGTGGGGCTCTCACTTACAGGAATGAAGTCGAGACAGTCTACACAAGCATGCCCAGGGGCCCATCTTCCAGGCGATTCTGGAATCTGGGAACTAACTTGACAACACTAACCATCACACTTTTCTGTTGAAAATGAAGGAGAAATGAAGACCATTCCAGATAAAGACACCTCATCCCCAGAAGAAATGTCTGAAAGGGGAGAGCATGAGGTGGCCCCTAGGATCCACAGGGAGAAACAAGCAGCAGTCATCACATGGCGGCTTGAGAAGACAGTGCATGAACCAGGTGGGCAATTCCTGCATTCTGAAAGGCTAAGGAAGGAGAATGTCTGTGAGTTTGAGGTCAGCCTGGGCTGCACAGGGAGTCTAGGGCTAACCTAACCTACTCATAGCAACAACACCAACAAAAACAAATGGCATAAACACACATATACAACAGATGTATTTTTAAATTCTTTTCTTCTTCTAGATGAGTTTGTTTGTTTATTTGTTTGTGGTTTGGTTGTACTGGGAATTGAATCCAGAGGCTTGCACATGCTAGACAAAGTGCTCTACCACTGAAATACAACACCTCCTAGTCCTCTTAAACAATTGAAATGACAGTCACGAAACAATAATTGTACAATGGAGTTAAAAGGCTTACTATTATGCTTTGAGTCTAAAATGCTCTCCAAATGCCATGTGCTAAAGGCTTGGTTACCACTAAACGATAAGAATCCCACGATCTCCCCTTGAGATCCAAGAATCAGGTAATGTGCCGGCTCTTGCTACTTCTTTTAAAAAATTTTGCTGGAGGTTCTAAGAAATAGAATAAAAGGAATCCAGGTTGCAAAACAAGGCCAAGACTGACATTCCTTACCAATGATAAAGGTAACATTAAGAACACACACAACACACACACACACTGAGATACATACACAGCACACATACTGAGACACACACACACTGAGACACACACACTGAGACACACACACACTGAGACACACATACACACATACTGACACACACACTGAGACACACACACACACTGAGACACACACACACTGAGACACACATACACACTGAGACACACACACACTGAGACACACACACACACTGAGACACACACACACTGAGACACACATACACACTGAGACACACACACACACTGAGACACACACACACACTGAGACACACACACAGACATAGACACACACAAAAACACAAACACACATGTACAGAGACATGCACAAACATACAAGCAAACTTTCTCACACAGACACAGACACACAGACATATAAACATAGACATGAACACACACATAGGAACACACAAATACAAACATAAACACACAGAGACATGCACACAAACAAATATACACACCTACACACATTTACACACAGACACATGAACACACAGGTGTAGGCACATACACATGCATGCACGTACACACCCAGAATTAATAAGTGGGTGTGACAAGGTTGTAGGATGCCAGACTGTATTAGTTACTTCTTTTATTGTGACAAAATACTTGGAGAAGGAACTTAAGGGGGAGGAAAAAGGGTTTATTTGGGGGCATAATTTCATAGTAGTGGTGAGGGGTGGTGAGGCAGATTTCATGTCACGGTACCCAGGAATCAGGGAAAGAGGGCATTGGCATTTGGCTGGGTTCCTCCATGCTCCCTTTGATCCCACTGGGCCCCCCAACCCATGGGACAGTGCCACCCACGTTGTGGATGGGTCTTCCTCCTGGTAGTTCTCTCTGGAAGTGCCTCCTCACCAACCTCTCACGTGACTGCAAATCCAGCCAAACTGATGGTCAAGACTGACTACCACAGAGAGTAGACATCAAGCCCCAAAAAGCAATTGTATTTCTGCTTATAATGAGCAATCTGAGAATGAACTGAAGAACACAGTACCTCTCATAATAGCATCAAAAAGAATAAAATACTAGAAAAGAAATTCATCAAAAGAAGTCCAGAACTGCATACCGGAAACTATAAAGCCTCGCTGAAGATGCCAGTGAGGATGAGTTTGAACACGCCTGTCACTGTATAGTGAGAGCAACTGCAGACTCATCATGCATTCACATGGAAGAACTAACTCTAGGAGAGTAAAGCTTTACAAGAAAGTGTAGGGGAAATCTGGGAGACTATGTGTTGACAAAGATTTCTTAGAGGACATGGAACACTCAGCCTGCAAAAGAGAAGCAGCGGGCAATTTGGACTCATTAAAAATTAAAACTCCAATGTTTCAAAAAAAGTCATTAAGGAGAGGAAAAGGCAGGCAGTAGATTTGGGGACAAAATGAAAAAAAAAAAGCCAGGCTATTCAAAAGAAATAGAAAGTGAAAGCATTTTCGGGAGACAGGCAGGGTCACCATGCCGGCAGATGGGTCCTGGCAAGGACAAAGGTTGGAAACCAGGAGGGCCAGCATCCTGTCTCAACTCAGCCTTTCCCCACCAGTTTGCTTCGAGGAACAATTTCCTGAGTCTGGGGACTCATCATGTCTGCAGGATCAAGGTGCTGCAGGGAGACTGTGGCCAAAATTAAACCCTACAAAGACAACCGTTACTCCTGTAATGACATACCTTGTGAACTCACTCAAGAACAGCGCGCACCAAACGCCTAATGGCTGCTTGCACATATTAAATATTCAGGAGGTTGTTTATCACTAATCACTAAACTCTTACTGGGAAGCCCAAAACAAAGTTAAGGTACAAGCACGTTCCATTTTGACTCTTGGATTATTATGTGAAGAGAAACACGAATCTCCGGTGTTTAGCCAATGGAACACTTATTTTAAAGGTCAAAGGTAATGTGACAGGGAACACTGAAAATCCCCGAGGGCCAGAATTTGATTTCACGGCTGTGCTTCATTTTAGTCTAAATTTGCACCTTGCTGGGAGGGTGGGGAGGTGGCTGACACAGCCACAGCATGTTTTATTCATGGGTTCGTTCTCCCTCCAGTCATTTTCGTTATTTAGTATTAGTTAGGCAGAGTAATAAGTTTAAATGTGACACTTTCATACCCGCATGCGATGTTCTTTAATCGTATTTACCTCCCAATGTTGTTTCTCATCCCCCCAATGGGCCTCCATGTCCAGTCCCCTGTCCCCAGATTCTACGCTTCCAACAAAATGTGGTCTTTGTCTCTCTGAGCCTGGCTTAGCTCCCTTGACATAGGGAGCTCCGTTTCCATCCATTTTCCTGAAGAGGGTGTGGTTTCCTTTTTAAGGTTGACTATAATTCAGGGTTCACATCTACCTCATCTTCTTGACCCATCCGTACTTTGATGGGTACCTAGACTATTGTCAACAGTGCTATAGTAGACATATTATCGGGTGTGTATGCAGGAATAGAATAGCCGGGTTATAGAGAAGTTGTATTTTAATTTTTACAGGAATTTCCATGTTCCCACAAACAGTACATAAGCCCCCCATCCCTATCCACATGTGTTTATTTACTTCAGCCATTCTGACTGGGTGAGACACACCCTTGGAGTTTTGATTTGCACTGGCTCGGTGAAGATCAATTTGAATTCTTTCCATCTCATTTGTTTCCATGAATGAATTTATTTCCATTATGCCAAAGACCTTGCTAAATCTCTAGTCTCCAGGAGGTCTGAGGCAGTTCTGTCATGACTTGCAGCATTTGCCAGTGGATAAACTGTTCCTCAGAAATGAGGGACTGCCAAGCCACAGGGCTCAGGGGCTGAGTGCGCCAGACAAATCAGTGAGAGCTTCACCTTCTGTCAAGCGCTCTGGGGAGTACACGGGAGACCTGTCCCCGAGGCTGGGCCTTCTTCTCAGGGCTCGTGTGGGGACCTTCAGGCCAGGGATTTCCAGGTGACATAGGAGTGAGCTCTGAGCTTAGCCAGGAAGGGCCTCAAAGCTCAGAGGGGCATCCAGCTGAGCGCCTAATCCTGGCTCCGGACTCCTCATCTCTGTCCAGTTGGTAGGGTGGGGCCACCCTAGGCCGGAGGCAGAAAGAATAGTTACATCTTCTCTGTGGGCCGGGAGCCCTGTCTTGGCTCACTTAGGCATCTTTAGCCTCCAAGCACGTGGATCCCGAAACTCTGGGGTCAGGGGCCGGTGCAGACAGGCCCTGGTGAGGACCGGCTTCCAGGAAGCAGGTGACATCTTGCTGGGTCCTCACACAGCGGAGAAGAACTTGGAGTTCTTTGTGCGTTTTTGATAAGGACACTAGTCATGATGGAGTCCCTTCCAAGAGACACTCTCTCAGTGACAGTCACCTTGGGGGAGAATTTTGGACAGCACACAGGGCTGGATCTAAAACAGCCGCCTTTTGGGTGATTGGCAGGCACACAGAAAGAGTGTGGGATGGAGGGAGAGGGAGGGAGATGGAGAGAGGGAGGGAAGGAGAAGGCGGGAGATACCCTTCTACAACTCACTGCTAGTCACCCTGGCAGGGAAACAGCATGCTAGGCACTTCCTTGCCTTCAGGAGGAAGCAGTAACTTGTTGACACTGGATGGGACCTTGTGCCCCACCTCTGTGGGTGTGGTGGCCCAGGAGCCGGGCATCTGCAGGCCCTGAGACTGCTCTCTCTTTGTTCTGCAGTACCCTGGGTGTTATGAGCTCTGACTCTTTCCTTCTCCACACTCCCGGTTCCTGTGCCTTCACTGTCTCCCTCCCCCTGTCACTCTCTCTGCCTTCCCCATGGATGTTCATCCCGACATTCCGGGTTCCAGGTGGCTGGAAGCTACTGACCTGCACAGTCAGCTTTGCAGCCCTTAGCCAGGTGGTGCCAGATGGAAGGTTTTTCTCTGAGATCGTCGTGGACAGGGATGATGGTGGCACTTCATGCTGTTAGCTCTGGTAAGAGGGCTGCCAGGGTGTGAGCAGCTGGCCACAGGACAGGGCACGGGTGCCGTCCAGTCCCCTCAGACCTCTGTATCTTCCCCTACACTAAACTCGGGCAGATTTGCAATTTCAAATTCCCTTCCTGCAGCTCTTTTCTGGAACCAGCCAACCCGGGAGCCTGCTCTCTCCCTGACTCCCTGCTGGGACAGCTTGTCAGTGGGTTCAGCCTTTTCCACTCTGTTCCCTCCTGTGCTCCCCATACTGCATCCTGGGTCTGTGCAAGGGAGGAGCAGCTTCCCTGGAGCATCCTCTCAAGGCCTCAGTCGGGCGGGTGCGGCCCACCCACATAGCGGGGCCCATCTGCTTACTGAGTGAGGTGTCCATTTTTAACTAAGACACAGTCTGTCCACTTGCTTTTTATGTTTCCACTCGGTTCAAGAGATGGTCAGCAAAGGCCTGCATATTGTCCTGGGTGCAACCACAGTAGGTGGCATCAGTAGAACATGTGACTTTGGTGTCAGGAGGAATTGCAGTAATTCCATGCCTCCACAGCTGTGACATCAGAACTTTAAAATCGTGTCGGGGTCTTCTTTCACTTAACCCATGAAAGAAAAAAAGTACAAGCATCACAGCATCTCCCTTTGAAATCCCAAGGACTTTATTTTAGCACAAAGGAACTTAATTTTCTTAGTCTCATCTTTGCATGTCCCGGGCGGGATAAGGATCCAGACACAAGTCCACAGCCAAGAATAGACACAGTGACACCAAATGCACAGATCACAGGGAAAATCCCGAGTGTTCATTCAGCCGAGACAAGACAAGGCAGCCGCAGCTGCAGGGCGGCTGGCTCCAGCAGGGTGCTTGCAGTCTCTGAGTGACAAGGACTGTGCTGGAAAGTAACACAAGCCAATATGATTAAAAATATTTGTTTTTGGGTTCAGCATTCCTAAAAATGTTGAGGAGTCAATGAGATTTTATTTTTATACTTATTTATATTTAGTATAGAAAGTGAAAATTGAATTTTTAAAGAATTTTTTCTTTTTACATTTTTTTTTCTTTTTTAAGACAAGGTGTTGGAATGTATCACAGGCTGGATCCCAACTCACAGCAATGGTCTGGACTCAGTTTTCCCCGGGATTATAGACTTGCTCCAGTTTAAACCCATGGAGTTTTAAAAGCAAGAAAGAGAGGAGCGTTACTGTTTCTCAAATGGAGACACTGCACCCCCTGCCCAGGGAGAGGCGGGAATGCAGAGGCGGGGGACTCCTCAGACCTGTGATGAGACTGTCTCTGCTGTCCTCTGTCTTCTGAAAGCTGTGGGGCAGTGCAAGTGTTTCCGAGGATCCTGGGTTCAAAGAGAGGATGAGGAGGCTAGGTACCATCTTGATACAATGGCAGAGTGATGTATAAGGACCATCCAGGTGGGGACATCACAGACTGGAAGCCTGAGGCGGCACGGCCAGTGGAGTCTCAGGTAGATAACTGGGTTAGACTCATCATTGCATGAGGTGTGTTTGGAGTCCAGGCTGGAGGAGTGAAGGAGGAAGGGGAGGAGATTTGCTGGGGTGCTGGGAAACTGCTGGGGGCCTAGGGATGCTGGGGCATCGGAGGTGTAGGGGAGCTGATGAGGAGCTACTGGGGTGCTGGGGAGATGTTGGGGTGCTGGGGAGATGTTGAGGTGCTGGGGAGATGTTGGGGTGCTGGGGAGTTGCTGGAGGCAGCCACGCCAGCTGTTCCCTGACCTCTGCAGTGGCCCGCTGTAGCTATACCCCATAAGGACTCTGCTCAGCCTGTGAGCTTGGTCACTCTGCCCCCTTCTAGGTGAGGCTGTGCACTGGACTCTGGGGAGAAGACCCATCATCCTCGCCCCAGGAATCTAGGGCACCGCCTGTCCTTGCATCTTTCTGTGAGTGGTTTCAGCTCTTCTGCAAGATACCATCTCACATGTGGCCGGTGACCTGCTCATCGCCCAGAAACTCCCAACAAGAAGGAACCTGCATGTGTGGGAAGGTGTAGAGAAGGCACCAGGACTCCCAGTCACTTCCTCCTCCCCATCCTTCCCTCCTCTGGCAGGGTTGGACAGCCTGCTCCTCCGCACCCCTGACCAGCCTGCTCCTCCCCACCGCTGACCGTCTGCTCTGGGTCCTGGTGGCCTTGCTTCCTCCCGTACAGAGGGACAAATGAAAGACACTGCAAAGCTTGTCCAGATGTCCATGGGTGCATCTAGTGGACAGCTCCTAGAAAATTCCAGTAAATAAGGACACTGGAGACCGTTAGATCACTGATTCCTTGGAGCAAACCACTGCCCTGCCCGGAGCCCTGTTGAGAAACCACATTCACTGTCCTGCTCCGGTGGATTCTCCGTTCAGCCCTGTTCCTTCCAGGCTGAAGCTCCTTCCTAGTTCCATCAGGAGGACCCAGCAGGAGTCTAAGAGCGTAGGGGAAGCAGGCCTGGGCCACCAGCACCAGGAAAGGCCTCAGTGTAGAGATGAGGGCGAGGGCACCGGACCGCGAGGGCTTGTCTGTGAGGGTAAGAGAGCGGGGCATCCGCAGACACCCTGGGCCTGAACTCCATCACACCAAACTGCTCCGATTACTGAACTCGTTTAGCTCATTTACCCATTCAACAAATGGGGCTGTATTCGGGCCCGAGGGGCTGTGGCCGGATGCAGGGAGTGGAGAGACACCTGTGTGTGCAGCCCGAGGTTGCCGGGTGTTTGTCTTCACTACGACGATCCTGCTGTAGCATCCATGTATCTGTGTGCAGTAACCCGGACCATCCAGGTTCAGCATCTCCGACTGAGTGTCCCTATGTGGGATAAAGAGCACTGCCGATCTATAGACCCCAGCTGAGCACCATTCCTAGCCTGTGGTCCCACAGCCTCTCGCAAGCCCTCGCCTTCTGGCCTGGCCTCTGCCGCCCCCTGCCGGCCACACGCCATACTGCAGGCTCTCAGCCCTCCTCGAGGGAGCAGTGTGTGTAGCTCCTGAAAGTACCTTGACCAAAGCAGCTTGGGGAGGAAAGGTTTCACATTTGGCTTACCGTTTCCAGGTCAGAATTCAACACTAAGCCAGGGCAGGACCCGAAGCAGAGTCCGTAGAGGAACACTGCTCACTGACTTGCGGTCTGGCTCATGCTCAGCGGGTTTTTATTTATTTATTTTACTTTTTAAAACTGTCCAGGCCTGCCTGCTTAGGGATGGTGCCACCCACAGTGGCCTAGGCGGTCCCTCATCAGTCATCGGTTCTTCAGCTGAGGTTCCCTCTTCCCAAGTGACTCTAGGTGTCCAACTGACGACAAAAACGCAGACAGTTTCTCTTCAGTGACAAACGGTCAAGAGGGCGGAGTGAACTAGATTGCCTCACAGATTTCTCAAGTTTGATCCCCTACAATCTACCGCACTTCTCTTCCTGATGCTTGGTCCAGGGGCAGAGGCCACAGATGGAAGGGTCCAGAAACCACGGGGGACCCACGTCCTCCTTCCGATATCTGCATGCAGGAAACGCAGGCCGGAGAGAAGGTTGGTATACTCGGGGAGGGCTGTGGGACAAGGTCGAACATGGAATCTGCCTCTCTCGACTCTTAATCCTTGACCTTCCCCATCACCTGGTGCTTCCCCCGGAAGCTCTCGACAGGGATCGTCAACATTTCTGTCCCCGTGAACTCGGCCATGACCCTCTTATTAGGGTTGCTCTGACTCTTTCGGGCTCGGAGGAGGGTGGGGTCTGGTGATTGTAGCACTTTCTTCCTAATGGTTTGTACTGGGCCTTCCCGAGCTTCTCAGAGGCCTGGAACCCGTGGTCGGTCTTAGAAAGTTTTTCTCCTGCACCCTCCCACCACCCCACAAGTGACTCGGGCATTAACTCTGGCCCAAACTCAGATGCTCTAGAAGCCAAGACGTGCAACGGCTGGAGAATGCTTCCTCCACCAGGGAATGTGGCTTCCACACTTCAGGCGGAGTGGGGGGGGGGGTGGACGATGGAGAACTGGACTCCAGGAGCGGGCCGTAAGGAAGGAGCTGTGATCTGAGGCCAGGTGACAAGCTCTTTTGTCCTTGAACCGTGGGAGGTAAGCAGTGGCCCCGAGGAGAGAAAGCAGGTGGAATGGGCCAATGCAGGCCTCTCGGGGCGGGGGGGGGGGGGGGGCAAGAAGGAGGCATGCATTGGGGGTGGCGGCATCTACAGGACTCTCAGGATCGGCACCTTGCCGTCCTGTTGAGGCATCGAGGAGGAGGTCACCTCCAGAGAGCACCCTGCATTGCCGGGGACCTTCGCCCCTGTGTCAGTGGCCGCAGGGTGATTAGATGCTGCCTTCCCAAAAGAGGACAACTGAGGCACACAGGGAGGGGACGAGGAGAGGTCAAACTGAGGCATGATTTCTCTTAGGTAAGGACACAAAGAACGTCTCCAGAGCCCATGTACGGGGAAGAGAGAGCTAAGAAATGGCCAGACAGATTTGTGCAGCGCAGGGCCAAGAGCTCAAGGCCAGAGTGAGCCACCACCTTGACTGTGAATGCTTGAGTTGTTTTTGTTTTAATTTGCATTTTTGTACATCTGCATAGATATCATGTCGATTGAAGACATAGATGGTCATGTAGCCCATCCTCCTCTCTCTTTCCCCGTAGGATAATTTATGTCACAGACATCTTGGATGTCCTTCTCAATTTTTCTACACACTGTTTTGCAGTGACTCCCCCCAAACCCAACTGTATCTGGAAGAAATCCTTGTCCACCCAGGGTTCACCAACGCGTCACTCTTTACTAGCTCGGTGGCAGTGGTTGACCATGCACCTTCCTGCTGCAGGGGGGTGGTTTTGCTCTCAGTGTTTTACTGATGAACAATTGCCTTTATCTGCTGTTACCGTGACATCTTTGTGACAGTTCCTAAGATATATGTTAAGCTGTGCGAGCACTAAAATTTAAAATGCATAGCTGTCATGCTTTCTGAAAGGGCTCTCTGTTGCTCATGTTCCCACCGGCAGCAAATGACATCTCCACTTCCCTTGGCTTGTCAGTCAGGAGAGGCTCACTTTTTTTTTAGTTTGAGTTTTAAGAAGCACTTGCCTCCTGTCTTTCTTTCTTTCTTCCTTCCTTCCTTCCTTCCTTCCTTCCTTCCTTCCTTCCTTTCTTTCTTTCTTTCTTTCTCTTTCTCTTTCCTCCCTTCATTAATTTCCTTCCTTTGTGGCAAGGTTGTCACCTGCTCAGAATCGCTCTTCTGTAAGTTCCTTTCTTCCCTTTGGCTTTTTTCTTAACAAGTCGGTGGAGGCTTTAATACGCTGCCGTTAGCCCCGCTTTCTTTCTTATACAACCCAGGACAGCTCAGGGTGGAGCCACCCAAGGCGGGCTGGGCCCTCACACGTAAGTCGCTGCTCGAGAAATTGCCGAATAGCCTTGTCCGTAGACAGTCTGATGGAGGCAACCCTCGATTAAGTGTCCTGCTTCTCAGATGACTCCAGCTTGTGCAAAGTTGTCGAAAACTAACCAGCAAACATGGTGTGACAGTTACTCTTGGCTGTCAACTTGACTACATCAGAACTGACTAAAACCCCAAAATGGAGGGCCACACCTGTGAGGGGTTTTTACTTAATTTGAAGTGGGAAGTTCCACTTCTAATCCAGATTTTGCTCTCATGGTCACTGGCAAGTCCATCCTCCACTGGCGTTAGAGCCTACTTCAGAATTCCAGCAGGTACTGAGGACCAGCAGAGACATCCAGCCTTGTGGACTGAGTGACTGCTGGATTCTTGGACTTTCTGTTCATAACCAGCCATTGTTGGACTAGCTGGACCACAGCCTGTAAGCATCTTATCTATCTACCTATCTATCTATCTATCTATCTATCTATCTATCTATCTATCTATCTATCTATCTATCTATCCTGTCTATCTATTTATCTATTCCAGCTATCAGAATTGAGAGTAGTCTAAAGTCACAGAGGGAAAACTGATTGGTAATTAGACTACTCATTAGAACTGAAAGAGACTTTGTGACTACTAAGGCACAGTGTGTGTGTGTGTGTGTGTGTGTACATGTGTGTGTACATGTGTGTGTACGTGTGTACATGTGTGTGTACATGTGTGTGTGTGTGTGTGTGTACATGTGTGTGTGTTTCTAAGTGGAACGATAAATTCCTCCTTTTGACAAGGACAAACAATTACATCGTTTTAGAGGTCCCTCCCCATTTTAGCTTGAGTGACTCTAGAACAGCCCTCTCTCTAAATAAGGTTACATGTTAAGGTCTTAGAAGTTGAAATTGTGACATAGGCATTTTAAGGACACACAATCCACCATGTAACAACACACTATACGATTTGGTTATGGATTTTACTTATCTTTGCCCACTCGTTGGAACGTTAGCTACATGAAAACATTTCCTGCACGGTTTAGGCTGTGTGTTGAAGTGGAGACACCAAAACCGGAACCAGAACCCGAGAGACAGAGAAACTGATACTGGGCGAACAGCTGGTGTTGGAAGGGTCCTTGAAGCTTGTGTAGGAAATAGAGTTACACAAAGTGGAATTTAGCTGCAGGAGCTCCCTGGGGGCACAGAGGCTCTGCAGATGGGCGCCAGGGGGACCAGGAGTGTTAAACACACAGGGTTGTCCCTTCAAAGGAAGGGATGCATAACCTGTCATCCTCCCAGAAGGCTGGGGTCGATGTGGTTCATAGCCTGGTGACCTCGCTCTGAGCAGCTAGAGACTTTGCCAGCACCGGATCCTCCCCCAAGCCTTACGGCACATTTGCTTTTCTCAGTCAATCTACAGAGCTCGTCTATTATGGGATAGATCACATGTAATCAATGCACGGAACCTTACATGGAACCTACCTTTTGGGAAGGTGTCACGTGTACTTCACAAAGAGTTTTGATGTAGTCACTTCTGATCTTTATTTAGCTTATTTTGTTTCTCACAGAGATTTATGTGTTTTATTGTGCACACGGTATTGAGTTAATTATCTCCAGAAAGGTTTTCACCAAATTAGGCTGTGCTTAAATATGCCTAAAATAAACCACTCAGGGCCAGACTCCTGAAGATTGAACCAACTCGGGATCCTGGGTTGTGCTGACTCAGACTGCCTCCTAAGCTCCCCTGGACCGTCTCTCTGCCGGCCACGAAGGTTCAGAGCTCTCCTCTACAGCATGAGTAGTAGACACTAAGCAGACTTGGAAGACATGCATGACAGAAAAATGCGTGCCACTAACATAACTAGACGTTAAATTTGCTGAAAATAGATTCCTGAAGATTTGTTCACTAAGATTGCTGCCAATTAGGCCCTCTTCCCATAACAAAAGGAGACCCGAGGCTCACAGCTACCCATTAGGACCATTTCCATGTCAAAGAGCAAGCTTCTATGGAACAGCTGACCATGCACAGCCCTGTGTCGGGGCTGCCATTAAGCTCTGGTCTGTCATCAAGTCTGGGCTAGGGAAGAGTGTATGTAATTCTGCCTGACAGGGACACCTTGGTTAACAGCTGCCCAGGCAAAGTAGCCTTGATCTGTGCCAGGATGACTATGACAATATTTTGCATTGTAAATCTCCCCATTTATCCAAACAAACAAACCTCAGAATTTCTCTGTCTTTGAGACACATTTAATAGATCAAAGCATAACTTGAGACAGTGAAACTGTGTCAGTCGGTGGGGGTTTCGGTTCAGGGGGGGATCCCTCGTGTGCATCAGGCAGATTCAGTTGTGCGTCATTATTAATGGTTCCTTTTATTAATCTCGAAGGGCTGGGTGACTTCTCACTGGGGAGGCACGCTAATGCTTCAACAAAACGGTAGCTTCCTGGACACAGAGGAGTTTTTTGAGTGTTCATCCTCCTTTAAGCCAGGGTTGGCATTTGACAATGTTACTTCTATTATGGGTAAGGTGACAGCCGCTGGCATCTGAAACCCCTAAACGAGATGACCAGGAACCACGAGGTGAAAGCCCTGTCCCTGGATGGCCACCAGCGTGTTTTCTTCACTCTGGTCCCCAGTGGGTCATCTCTCCATCCCTGCAGATCCAGACAGCTCTAAGAGACAGACCTGGGAACTCTCGGCCCATGGAGGCCAGAAGAAGGCATCCCACTCCTTGGAACTGGAGCTACACCTGGTTGTGAGCTACCACATGGGTGTTGGGAACTGAACCCTGGTCCTTTGCAAGAGCACTAAGCATTTTTAAGTGCTGAGCCATCTCTCCATCCCTGTATGCTATTTTTAGAACATTTTATATAGTACTCAAATGAAAACAACTGTCAGATCACATTTGTTCAAAGAAATCCAGAATCCAACTCCCCTTACATATCAAGCATCCTTGTCCATGGAAAGGCACCAGGGATGTGATTTACCAGTCATTTTCTCACTTATTATTCATATGCTTTAGAAATACTTGTTCTGCAGTCCCTGTAATGAGCCCTCCTGGGGACGTGCCCTGGGCTCTTGCTATTGACATGACAATCTATAACCATGTCCCTACTGAAAACTTAACTACTCAGGGTTGTCATTATTGATAAGGCTGTGATAAGCAAATTATTATCTTCATGGAGATAGCCTTTCCCCTTGGGAGGTCTGTGGACTTGTTAAGCAAAATATCCAGGAATGAAATTATTGACAGTTCTTTTTACGGCTGCTTAAATAGGACCAGAAAGCAATTTTCCCTATCTGCTTTCGAAGAACACCTTTGGTGGTAGAGTGTTTGCCTACAGTGTGTGAGACCAAGGATTTGATTCTCAATACTGTAAATAATAAACAAACAAATAATAGCCAAAGCTACTACAGGTAGCATATGAGAATACCACTGTATTTGTGCTGGTTTGTTTCCCGTTGTTCTGACAAAACGCCAACCAAAGCTACTTGGAAAGGAAAGGATTTATTTTATGTTACACTTCTAAGTCAAGGCAGGAACGCAAGGCAGAAACCTGGAGACCGGAACTGAAGCAGAGGTCATGGAGGGGTGCTGCTTCCTGGCTTGTTCCCCATGCTTGCTCAGCCAGGTTTCTTATACAACTCTGGACCACTGTCCAGGGTAGCATTACCTACAGTAGCCTGGGCTCTCATAGCCCAACTCCATGCATCATTGCAAATTATTATTGCGCACATAGTTTTCAAATGTCAGCAATGTCCAAGGCCAGCCTGGATATGCTGTGTCATGAGAGGGTGTGTTTCACTAGGTGGGGCTGGCAGGCATATCTGGGGAAGAGAGACTGTGGAGTTGTAGGGCTGTCCCTGGTGCAGCTTCCAGCAACCCAAGAGCCTCCTCTCCCCCATCTCACGAGCTTGTTTTGCAGTGGACAGTCCTTGCTGACGTTCTCCATGCATTGTTACCTCTAAGCACTAGGTCAGTATGGGTCTTCCTGCTGGAGTCTAAGGCTCCAGGAGGCCCTGGCTCAGAGCAGCATTGCAGCTGCGCCCAGAAAGTGACCGAGGAGTGAATGTATGAGGGACAGACACCACTCTCCTTATAGTCTCACATCTCAGAGCTGTGCCTGACTCCCGGCTTTGCGTCTTACTAGAGTGGGGTATCTAGACACACACAGACACACAGACACACAGACAGACACACACAGACACACAGACACACAGACAGACACAGACACACACACACACACATACATAATAAGAATAAAAAACTGAACGTTTTTGAAGATTCTGGGAACAGAGGGACATGCTAAATGATCCAAGGAGTAAAATAAAATAGGAAAAATCTACATCCAAAACCAGTTTATTCAATAAATTCACAACCTGGGAAATGATGGAAGTAAGAAACTATTGCTGATTTTGCCTTGAGACAGGGCCTTAGTTAGGGATCCCATTGCTGTGGTAAACACCATGGCCAAAAGCGACTTAGGGAGGAAAGGTTTGTTTCTGCTTACACTGCCATATAGATGCAGGGTTCGTTTCTGCTTACACCCCCGTATAGATGCATCACAGGTGGGCACAAGGGCAGGGACTCAAGGTGGGCCCTAGATGCAGGAGCCAGAGCAGAAGGCATGAGGAGCACTGCTTACTGGCTTGCTCACAGTCTGGTGGGGGCATTTTCTCGAATGAGGGTCCTTCTTCCCAGATGTGTTTAGTTTGTGTCAAGCTGACATGAAACTAGCCAGCACAGGAAGGGAGGATGGAATATAGCCAGAAATAATTCCAGGAGGCTGGAAGAGGAGAGGCAGGCAGCAGGTCACTGGGAGGAGCTGCTTATGGGATTGATGCTATATACCCCCCATCGGTGGCTTCTTCAGGGGCTGTGCCCCAGCTCTGGGAGCACTGAGCCTCATCATGAAGTTCTGTGTGAAAATTAGACTCACAACGCTGAAACTGAACATTTGGTTGTAGAGGGTATAGGAAGATGACAAAACTAATTATAGTTTCTCTGCATGTCCCCGAGCACAGGAGTCCTGGTTACAATTCTGGTCGGGTGGCTTTTCCTTTGGCTCTTTAATTTCTGTTCTTGTTGTGACAATAGATTTGCATAGAGGATGTTTGTGAAGGGTTTAAAAGTCACAGCGTTTATGGGCTTCCGGCTTTTGTGAAAGAAGACAGATTTCTGGAGTGTTTGAATTCCATGATAATGAGGCTGGACCACACGAACAATTGCTATGTTTTCATGAGATTGAGCCCATTTAGGCGCCATTGTTTGTAAGTTCTGAAATACCACCAGGGCCCTGTGACATCAGGTTCCTTAGAACTATCCTGCTGTGCACCCCCCTAGGCCAGTCTGGTTTTAAAATTCACTTTAGTGCAAATGATGCAGAAAGAATGGGTTAAAAGGGCTGGATTCAAGCTAAGATTTCGCTAATAAAAATAGAGTAGGTTTTCCAGCCTGGACAAGACAATTGTAAGCCCATTTCTCTCCACTCTTTGCTGCTGAGTTAACGTAGGAAAAGTGAGAGGCTTCCAGAAGGAGGCTTTGGGGGAAGAAGGGGGAAGCTGCACTGAGCTGGGACCCCAGGGCCATGAAAGCACACGGTCACAGGACTCTCACTCCCCAACCTCAGAAACATGGCCAGGCTCTCAGACCAGACAGAAAGCCGCCCGACTGCCTCCCCAGTTGAAAGACAATGCTTTTTTGCCAGAGCAGGTGTGTGCCTGTGGGGCACCTGTAGAGAGACTGGTAGGAACGCTGCTAGAAATACTTATCTTCCCTCCCCCGGCCCTGATGGCTCCGAGACAACCCCATCTCTGATGTCCTGGGCCAGGAAGCTCCCATGTTCACAGGGCTGAGAACTGTTCTGTGTAGAGTCCCTGGGATATGTCTATGTAGACCTTCGCTATTGTTGACACAAAACGGTTGTCTCAAAGGGATGAATAGACAGTTTATGCTTGAGTCAAATATGAGTGACCATGACCTGGGACATCGGTTCAGGTGCCCTGGAAAACTACAGATATAGTTACAGACAACAGAAGGAAGTCAGAACCTTTGCAAATGCGTTGGTGAGGTGTGTAGGTAGGTTAGAGCAGGTAGGTAGGTTCTAGAAAGTCACAGGTGGGCTCTTTCTCTTAAGTCTCAAATGCTATTTGAAACATTCTTGGGGTTTGGGTTGGGGGAAGCCAAGCACATCCAAAAGCTTTACCTCATAGCTGAAAGTCAGACAAAGAGGTGGGCAATGGGTACTTATTAAAGGGACTAAAGACAGCCCAAGACAATTTTGACTCTGGGTTCTCCACATGGCTACCTCTGACAGTCCCAGATTTCTAACCAGTCAGCCTGGTAGAATCCTTTGTTAACGTAAGTGTGGCTTTCCACACTGAGAACCTTGTCAACCAAACATCACGTTTTGCACATGTGGAGACCAAATGTTGTTCTGTGTCCCCTGGTGCTAGGAAGGCTCATTCCTCGGATAGGATGAGGACAAGGAGAAGTAAATCTTTGTTTCAGTTTATAGGTGCAGTGCGGTGTTGAGAGAGGCCAGGAAAGGAACTCTAGGCAGGGACTGAGCAGACGCCATGGAGCAGCGTGCTTACTGGCCTGCTCCCATGGCTTGCTCAGCGGGCTTTCTCACACAACCCAGGACCACCAGCCCAGGAGGGGCACCGCCCATAGCGGCCTGGGCCCTCCCACAGAATCGTTGGTCAAGAATTGTCCCACAGACTTGCCCACAAGGCAGTCTGATGGAGGCTTTCCTCAGCCGTCATTCCCTGTTCCCGGGTCTCTGCAGCTCGTGAGTTGCTAAAAACAGCGAGGAAGAAGACTGGGGTCACATTAAAATCATTATCCATCCTGATCCGGGTCACGTTGCTTTTTGTTTTGGTTTTGTTTTGCATTCTGTGTTTGACATAATAATCAAAACCAACGCTCGAAGGAAGCAAACCGCCATTTTAACAACCTCACAGTCACGCTCAGCAACCAGACTGGCTGTATGGTTTCCATTATGCTTATAGTCACATATATGAAAAAAAAAGCTGTCTTTGGTGTTTAGAATATTTGAAACCATTTGTTATTTTTAATTTTAGTTTAGCAAGTTTGATTTTTGTAGCCATAATTTCAATTTAATTTAGAGAATGACAAGACTATCACAGCTATTATTCAAATAATTTAATTTGTCCTACCAGTCTGGTTCAGGAAAATAAGTGGATAGTCACATTACAGGAGAAATCAGGATCAGATAACAAAATACAGTATCCTGTGTGTGTGTGTGTGTGTGTGTGTGTGTGTGTGCGAGAGAGAGAGAGAGAGAGAGAGAGAGAGAGAGAGAGAGAGAGAGAGAGAGAGAGAGTGCATGTGTTTGTGGGTGTGCACATGCAGACGGTAACTAGCTTGATTTCTGTGACACACACCAACAGCAAGTTGGAAAGGAAGGGTTTCCTTCATCTTTGACATCCTCATCACACTTTGTCACCGAGGGAAGTCAGGGCAGGGACTCAGACAGAGCTGAGGTAAAGACCACGGAGGGACACTGCATTCTCCCTCAGCTCAGTCACTTGTGAATCCCAGGGCCGCCTGCCCTCAGGGACCGCCTGCCCTCCGGGACCACCTACCCTGGGGTGGCATCGCCACGGTGGGCAGGGACCTTTCTCACCAACTGATAAGAAAATGCACCACAGACTGAGAACACCTAGCAGACCCATATTAAGTCAGAATTCACTCAGTGAAAAAAGACTGGGAAATTTACATCTCTCTCTCTCTCTCTCTCTCTCTCTCTCTCTCTCTCTCTCTCTCTCTCTCTCTCTCCTCAAGTGTGAGGGAGGCTAGTAAAACGCAAAGGGGCAGAGAAAGAAGCCTGTTAATGAGGACTTATGTTACTATCTTCTCCTTTGTCACAAGCTAATGAGCAGGGAGGGAGATGCTCTTGAAACGAAAACCTTGATTAATTAATAAAAGTGAGAACCAGCTGGTTTGTTGGTCAATAGGATGATGTGAAATTCTTTAACGAATCCCAGAGAACCCTAACACAGCACAGGGAACCCATCATTAGTGTTTTCAGCCTGGCTTTTGTCCAGAGAGTATGGATGATGTTTTCCCTCTATGTTGTTTTATCTTAAAGGAGGTGTAGCGGCTGGTGGTGGCGTACGCCTTTAATACCAGCACGTGGGAGGCAGAGGTAGGTGGATCTTTGTGAGTTCTAGGCCAGCCTGGCTTACAGAGAGAGTTCCAGGACAGGCTCCAAAGCTACACCACACACACACACACACACACACACACACACACACACACACACACACACACACAGAGAGAGAGAGAGAGAGAGAGAGAGAGAGGATGAGTAGAGAAGAGAGTAAAAGAGGGTGATAAGTTGGGTGGGGTGGCGCACACCTTTAATTCAAGCACCTGGGAGGCAGAGGCAGGAGGATCTCTGTGAGCCAAGACCAGCGTGATATACAAGAGCTAGTTCCAGGACAGCCTTCAAGGCTACACAGGAAAACCCTGGCTTGAAAAAAACCTAAAAAAAAAAAGAAAGAAAGAAAGTAGGTGATGAAAAAGGAGAAAGGTCAAGGTTAAAGACAGACGAAAGTAGCAGACTGAGACAGCTTAGACTTCGAAGAACTTATCGTTAGTCCTACACATTTAAGGTTTACTTATTATTTCTAAAATTTTAAGATTTTTATTTTCAACTTTGAGAATCTCTTAATCTCCCTGTTTCCCAGTATATGAGCAACTCTACTATTTATTTAGGTTTTAAAAAATTTCAATCAGTTACCTCTTACAACTCTTAGTTTTGTGGTCAAGGATGTCTAGTCTGTTACTCAAAACCTCCAGCTTGGAAATATGGAATGTTCTCCCTAAAAAAAATACCTGAAGGTTGAGTTAACTATCAAAAGTTAGTTATCAAACATAAATCAGCTGGAGTTCAAATGGTGGTTTCTCCTCCAAACAGTTTCTCCTCTTGGAATTTTATTTCCCACTGCCATGTCTTCTTCCCCCTTTCCTGGAAACTGCAACCTTCTGGAAGGCTTACTTTTGGGTCAGTGTGATGGGTTGCTTATGAGGCATCACAAGTTCCTCACATGTTTCCCGGGGCGCCCTGCATCTGCACAGGAACACGAGGGGGCTCAAGACACGGGGTGATACCCCCCATGTGAGTCTTCCTGCTCCAGGCCACAGGATTCCTTCCAGTGCAGGAATGTGAGGCGCTGCCGGGGACTTCTTGTGAGTCAGGAGGAAGCAAACGTCTCGCATCTTTGGCATTTTTATGATCAGGCACCGATAGACTTTTGTAACTAAAAGGCGCGTGCAATAAAAATGGTAACACATAGGAAAGATGCACGGTGAGGTTCTAGAGAGACGCCAAATGCTGGCCGGCAAGCAAGCATTCTGAAAAGAAATGCCGTGAAAACCCATTGGTTCATCCAGCAGCCAGCTCGGGATGAACCAATGGGCCACAGGCCAAAATTAAAGGCTTGTCCCGGCCATGGGAAGAAGAAACAGTATGGACTGGGGGAGGGACTCTGGATGAACAAGGGCCATGCTGGGATCTGCTGAGGCCAGGGTGCTTTCCCTGGTGAAAGTACGTCATTCTCGGAATCCACACCAGGACCCCAAACTGTAGATGCGAGGGGTAGCTCTAACATTAAGGGTTTACAGAAAGGAGTAATTTATATTGAGCCACATATGATTAATGATGATCTGGGAATGTGGATTTAACACGCCCTTAACGACATGTTCCTATGTGGAAGCAGTCCCACGAGCATAGCAGGGAAAATAAAAGGCCCAGAGACTGATATTGGGGTTCAAGCTTAAAGACAAAGATCAGAAAAGCAAAGCTGCCAGCCACTAGCTCTCACCTCTACCTCAGCTCAGACCAAAGGGGCGATCCTCAGACTGCTCCCGACTTCACTGCTCCTCAGATTCACTCAGACCGCTGTGCTCTCCTCAGTGTGGCTGGAGACTCCTGAGACTGACTACTGAAGACCCTGCTCCTATCTTTTTACCTCTCTTGTGCTGAGATTAAAGGCCTGAGCTCTGTTACTCTTTTAGACTGATTCAGTCTCGTGTAGCCCTGGGTGGTCTTGGACTCAGATCCATCTGCCTGTCTCCTGAGTCCTGGGATTAAAGGTGTGTGCCACCACTGCCTGATCTCTATAGCTTGAGGCTGGCTTTGTTTTCTGAATCCTCTGGGCAGGCTTTAACAAATCATACATAATATATCACCACACATGAGTGTTTGTAGACACAGAATAAAAGACATTTATAAGCCAAGACATTTGAAAACATATTGGTGGGCAGTTCAGCTAAGTGAGTTACAGTAGGGACAAAGTTCCTGGAGGTCACCCAATGAAATTCTTTGCTTTTGGGCTGCTGGAAGCTTCTGGTCTGTCATACATTCCAAAGGGTTCACCTGACAGAGAGATGTCAGATCAGATGGGGAAGTAGTCAATAAATGGCTATTAAGGGAACTAAAGAAAGCCCAAGATAATTTTGGCTTTGGATCTGCAACATTCCAACTCTTTTTTCCCCAAGATGCATAGGAGTTTATTTTTTTTTTAGGTACCAAGAAATTTAGGGAAAAATAGCTTTGTCTAGGAACTGACTTCAGTATTGTTCATCAAGTGGGATACACTCACATCCGCATTCCTCCACCTGTCTCAGCACACGCAGAGGGTGTGTTCTTGTGATTACAGACAGGCTCCTGAAGTTCTGGGCATCACACTTCTTGTTGGTTTTAGAGGGTTAGAGTCCATGATGATGGGCCGAAGGCATAGTGGTGGGAACAGCTGGTGGCTCCCATCACAAAATCACAGAGAGGGGGCGAGAGAGAAACCAACTCTTTATAGTCATAGAATTGTAATTAGTCCATTAGCTTTGTAGAATCTTTGACACATTCACGTACACACACACACACACACACACACACACACACACACACACACACACACACCTACCTTTCCCTCCCTGGAAACTTCAGTTCATATTATCAAAGTCTATTGCTATCCCATTTCAGTCATCAGAAACTGGTAAAGGAAAACAGATTTATTTACACTCTGGCCTAAGAGGATGGAGTCGGGAGGGGGTCTCCATTTCTTTTCACTGTGCCTGTGATTTGTAATTTATACAAACCATGAGACAAAGGCTGGAACATCTGTTAACTGCAAGGCAGATTAACTGGACCTTTTCTGGGGAAATGAGGTTCTAGGCCCTGGTTATCTCTGCTCACTCTGTTACAGATTTCTAATTCAAATCTAGGCTAAGGAGAATAAGATCTTAACAGTCCCACCTCTTTCTTTCTTCCAGGTAGTTTGTGTGCTAGAAACTGCTCTCATGTGGCCTGTTGTAAGAAAACGATGTGCTCTGTTCCAGAAAGAAGCAAGGGGAAAGCCTTGGGAGCCTGCACAGGGGCTGAAAGGGCAGAGCAGAGAGAATGCGGGTGACACACAGGGAGAAGTAAGCCCGACACAGCTCCCTCGGGAGAGCGGGGAGGCAGAACCTCCGCCCGGAAGCAGCTCCTCTCCCTTCTGTGAGCAGACCTCCGCCCCCGGAAGCAGCTCCTCTCCCTTCTGTGAGCAGACCGAGTCTTCAAGAGCAGGGTGCTCAGCAGCAAGGTCCCTAAATACAGCGAGCCAGGAGGCATTCAAGTCAGCAGTGCAAGATGCAACACAGAAAAGGATCACAGCTCCTCAGCTACTGAACCCAGAGACATGGAAATGGGTAAAACGCCAGATAGAGACTTCAGAAGCTGATTGGTGAAAGTGATCAGTAGCTTTGAGGGGGACACAAACTGGATGATGAATTCTATCCAGACCCAGAGAAGAAAGGCAGCAACATAGGAAAGAAAAACAAAGCAGCAAAACAGACAAGAAATGCAGTGATAATGATGAAAAAGGACGCAACGTGAGAGAAAAATTCTGAAAGAAAATTGAGATGTAAAAGACAGCAATTATAAATATTGAAAATGAAAAACTCAGTGAATTCAATGGAAAAACCTGGCGGGAAGTATCATCAATAGCCTCAAAAGGAAGGATATTAGAGGTAGAAGAGAAGATTAAAAAGTGCTACCAACATCAGCAATGTCCAAGAGCTCTAGTACATGGTCAAGAGCCCAAGCCTAAGAACTATGGGCTGGAAGAAGGAGCTGAGAGAAATGCTGAACATGCAGAGAACATAGTCAATGAAATCACAGCCCATAAATCTCCAAATCTGAAGAACGGTGTGGACAGCCAAACACAAGAGGCGTTAGAACCCCAAGTAGACATTACCAGGGGAGATCATCTTGAGGGCATATAGTCAAGATATCAACTCTACAGGAAGAAGGAGCCATGTTAATTGCTATTAGGGTGCTTGGCATGTTGGTCCACTTGGGAGACAGACAGAGGCAGGTGGATCTCTGTGAGGTGGAGGCCAGCTTGGTCTGCATAGTGAGTTCCAGGTCAGCCACGGCTATATTGTGAGATCTTATCTTTAAAGCAAAGCAAACACTCAAACAATACTGTTAGAGGGACTGGAGAGATGGCTCGGCAGCTAAAATCACAGGCCACTCTTCCAGAGGACCCACGTTTGATCCCTACACACAACCATCTGTAACATCAGTTCCAGGGGAACCAGTGCCCTCTTCTGGCCTCTTCAGGCATTGCACACATGTGGTACACAGACATACACTCAGGAAAAACATCCATAAACCTAAAATAAACACATCTAAAAAAGCTGTTATGGCTGGGCGTTGGTGGCACTCGCCTTTAATCCTAGCACTTGGGAGGCAGAGGCAGGTGGATCTCTGTGAGTTCGAGGCCAGCCTGGTCTACAGAGCGAGTTCCAGGACAGCCTCCAAAGCAATACAGAGAAACCCTGTCTCAGAAAAACAAACAAACAAACAAACAACAAAAACAAAACAAAACTGCTATGGAAAATGCCAATTCATCTACGAAGGTAAATATCCCAGTATAACTTCAGGTCTCTCAACAGCAGCTCAATAAGCCAGGGGAGCCATTTCAAGGTTTGAAAGCAAGTAACTGTCAATGGAGAATGCTATAGTTAGCAAAGCTGCCTTTAAAAACTGACACAGAAATAAGGACATTTCAAGGGAAGTAAAAATTAAGGCACTTCAAGACTTCAAAAGGTACTCGAAATGTACTTTGCACATACAGGCCTGAGAGGGGAGGTCTAGCTAGCAAGAAGGAGAGTTTCCTAGGGTGGCTTATTCATTGCACTTGGGATATGCTGGCCCTTGTGATTTCCCCACGTTCAGGAAACTTGACTGCATCATTTGTGGTAGTTGGGGACTGTGTTCCTGTTTTCTCCTGAATACAAAAATATAGCATTGTACACAAAGGCTAAATGTCCTGAGGAGGACAGTTGAGTACGCAGTGCTAGGGAGGAATCCGCCACTCCACCACAGCAAACCAGCAATGAGAGAGAAGCATAACAGAGAACTCAACCGAATAGGAAAACAACCAGTAAAACTACAGGGGTCAGGGACTGCGGAGGTGGCTCAGCAGCTAAGAGCACCGGCTGCTCTTCCAGAGGACCCAGGCTTGGGTCCCAGCACCCACACGGTGGCTCCCAGTCACCAGTTTTAAGGAGATCTGACGCTCTCTCTGGCCTCTGTGGGCTCTGCATGCACACAGTGGACAGACACACAGTGTAACTGAGTGGTAAAAGCTCCTCTCTGAAAGTGATGTACCAGATGAGACCGCACATGCAGTGTTCTTGAGATGATGGGATTTTAGAAGCAGAGAGTAGCCGACTAGTTGCCAAGGACTAGGTACTAGGAAGGAAGGAGGTGCGGACGGACACAGGATTCCTTAATGCGTCGACGTCTTGACTGGGGTGTAAAGACAAGAAAAGATGTGTAAATGAGTGCATGCTGAGTAGCATTTGCTGGCTGCCTCAATACCAGTGTCTTGGGTATGAGGCTTGTGGGTTTGAATGGAGATGGCCCCATAGACTCATTGGGAGCGGCACTATTGGAAAGGATTAGGACATGCGGCCTCGCTGGAGTAAGTATGATCTCCTTAGAGGAAGTGAGTCACTGGGGGTGGGCTTTGGGGTTTCAAATGCTCAAGCCGGGGCCAGTGTCTTTCTTCTTCCTGTTGCCTGCAGATCCAGATGCAGAACTCTCAGCTACTCTCCAGCACCGTGTCTGCCTGCACGCCGCCATGCTTCCTGCAGTGAAGACCATGGACTGAACCTCTGAACTGCGAGTCAGCCCCAATGAAAAGGTTTTCCTTTATACGTGTTGTCGTGGCCATGGTGTCTCTTCACAGCGACAGAACAGTGACAATGCTGTACTGTAGTTTTTCATTTTAATGTCATGGGGCAAAACTGGATGAAAGGTACCTGGGGACGCTGTTATCCCCTACAACTGCATCTGAAGTAACAAATAATCTCAATAAAAATTTCATCCCAGAAAACAAGCTAGAAAGCATCCATGGCAGACCAAATGCATGAAGGCACCCAGAGGAACTCAGCTGTGCTTGGAATGAAAGCAGTGTTTCCAAAGTCAAAGTGAGATTGGCGTTGGCCTTTCCTTAGCAATAAGACACCCCAGGGTGCTCTGCTGGGTTGCACACGCACGGCCTCGCCCCATCCTTATTGCATTTGTCTTCTTGATATTATTCCTCATTAGAGATGCTACCTCAATTTTCTCAGCAGTAAAAGGGTGGTAATGACTGTCTGTAGAGTTGATATGAAGTGCTAAACGGATTTTAGCACACCATGTGCATAAACCAGGTTCTGACATGTAGATGGTGCTGAAACAGCGCTAGGTGCCAGTACGGGAATGCATCCCTAGTCTCAGTCCACAACTCTGTCTTCTGTGTTGTAGGACAAATTGTTCCAGAACAGAAAAAGTGTAGTGGAAGGCAGAACTCAAGGGCGTGAGAGGTAAGCTCGACTTCAACTAAACACAAATTGAGGATGTGAATGGAGCAATGGGTATGTTAAAATTTTGGGCAAAATTTTTCTGTAGCTAAGGGATATTATGAGATGGTTTTAAGAATAAAAGTTAATAGTAGAACAGTTCTAGATTTACAGAGATGCTGGGGAGACAGAGTGGAGAGGGCCTACCGTCCTCTGCCTATCTTCCTCTATTGATAAACATTTCAATCCTATGGAATGTTTGTACTGGCTAATGGACCTACATCAATCTGCTTCTACCGAATTCCCTGGTTTTTTCTCGCACTCTGCTTCCCCGTCCTAGGATTTCACCCATGTGGGTCAGTCATCCGGTGTCAGTGGGCGCTTCCGGGATGCTCTTGGGGATTTTCCCTAACTTTGGCAACGGGATGTCAGCTGCTATACTGGCATCCCCTCTACAGAGGAAAGATTGATTTGTCTCCTGGCTTTAGTGCGTGGCCATTAGGTTCCATGTTTCTGGGCCTGTGGTGAGGCTAGGCATCATGTCAGGAAGTAAGTGGTGGAGGGCCAGGAGCCAAAGAGAGTGGGCTAGTTTATGAGTCCATAGCGTGTCAGTCCATTCATAAAGCACCCATGATCCAATCACCTCCTGAAAGCGCCATCGAAGCTTTGAAGATTAGACCTTCATTCAGCACGTGGACTTTAGGGTAATACTAAAGGTACGAGGTGGAAGCTAGACCTGGTGGCACAGACCTGAATGCCAGCTATTCAGGAGCCTGGGGAAAAAGGCTTTAATGGACAAGGCTATTTGGACAACCTAATGAAACCCTGTCTCAAGCTAGGATAGAGTGAAAAAGGGTTGAGGTTTCAAAAGACTCCGGCCGTTTCAAAGTGGTTTTCTCTGCTTCCTGGTCGCAGTTCAAGACGTGAGCTCTCAGCGGCTGCTCTAGCTGCCTGCTATTTCCATCGTGGACTCTAACCCTCCGGAACCCTGAGCCCCAAACTGTAACCTCCTTAAACTCTTTTGTAAGTGTCTTTGGTCATAGTGTTTTGTCACAGCAGTATAAAAGTAACTAAGACACAAGCCTAGTCAGTGAGCTACAGGTTCCAGAGGGAGATCTTGTTCTCAAAAAGCTGGATGGTTTCTGAGAGGTGACATCTAGGTTTACCTCTGGCTACCACATGTACACACAAGTACATGTGTACCCAAACACACACATTCCTACATACACACATGAACTACCCTATACGTAGAGGTGTATTGAATCTAATTTATAAAAGAATGAAATAAATTAAATCCGTCTGTCTATTTGGTCAGACAGTAAAACCTTTTGCTATTGGTGTAATCTTATATAAACTTCATGACTGCTTGGATTTTAAAATCTCTCTCAGCATTTTTCCTTAGTTCTAAGCAGCCTGGGGATTAATATAGCATGTCTAGACTTTAGGCTGCATGGATTTGAAGGAGAAAGCTGTTGTGGGACATGTGTGTTGGGCCCCAGCCCCACGGGGTCTCTGTGAGTTGCTGGTCAGCCTACAAGTGCAACTTGTTTTACAGTCCAAGTGCTTCCTGTTTTCTAGTCCTGGCTTACTGTCCCGGCCTTGACCCTCTGACATCAACATCTAACAGGAGGAAAACACGCTCTCTTCTACCTGGGTTTTTTCCACTGTGCTGTAAGCTGTATATAAAGCTCCTCCCTCCTACAAGAGAGACCTCTTAGCACTTGCAATGAAGACACACACACACACACACACACACACACTCCTGGCAATAAAGGCAGCACATGCATTTTCTTAGTACAAACAAGTGGACATCTGTCTCTCTTTTCCTGATACCTCGGACTTGCTTGTGGCGCAGGTGCCACACATGTGTACGCTGTGAGGGTTTATTGCTGTGATTGGTGCAATAAAAAGCTCAATGGCCAACTGCTAGGCAGGAGGTGTAGGTGGGATTTCCGGGGAGAGAGAGAGGAAGTAGGAGATGAATCGAGACTCACAAGACACTGTTGAGCCATGGAAGAGCTAAAAGTCATGTGGTAGAATGTAGACTAATAAAAATATGTTTTTTTAAGTTATAAGAGCAAGTGGGGCAAGCCTAAGCTAAGGCCAAGCTTTCATAATTAATAATAAGTCTCCTTGTCGTTATCTGTGAGCTGGTGGTCGGAAGGAAACTCTGATTACAGCAAGCTTGCCACTTTCCTTAGAGGAAGCAGTAGGAAAAAACACAGATACATGGGGAACAAGAAAGTCTCTGCGTGGTGGTCTCACACACATGTATTTATGTAAAACAAGAATATTAAAGCAAAAGCACAGGCTACAGGTGAGACTAGCAGACGAAATGACGCATAAACAAGTGTCTGAGATCAGTCGTTATCAACATGAACTAAAGAGCACACGATGCAATTGACTAAGTTAGCGTGAACTAAAGAGCACACACAAGGTAGAGCAATTACACCTCTCCCTCAGTGGCGTCTGAGGCAAAGGTAAAAACTGACGCTTGCTATGCAGACTACACAGAAAGCTATGCCAACCGCTTCCCCTGTGTTAAGTGTTAATGAGTGGAGAGGGAGGCGCCCTAGCAAGCGGAACTTTTGAATTAATTAATAAAAGTGGGAAAATTGGTGTGTAGGTCAATAGAATGATATGACATTCTTCAGTTAATTTCAGAGAGTCCCAATATGGCTCAGAAAACCCCCATAAGCCAAGTTTTCAGTACAGCTTTGTTTAATGAGTACAGAAACTGTCAGGGTCTCCTCTCTAGGCACTAGAAAGGAAGCAGCGACAAACATTTCATTTGATACAGACTTTTAAAAGTGCCTTTCTCTCTCTCTTTTATATTTATTTGTTCTTATGTGCATAAGTGTTTGTCTGTGTTTATGTATGTGTGCCATCATGTGTGTCTGGTACACACGCAGGTTAGAAGAGGACATCTGAGCCCCTGGATCAGGATGAGTGACAGACGGTTGTGAGCTGCCATGCAGTTGCTGGGAACCCAATCTGGATCTACTTCAAGAGCGACAAGTGTCACATCTTGGTCAGGGTTCCTGTTGCTGTGACGAAACACCATGACCAGACTTGTGAGGGTGGGGAAGGCCTATTTGGCTCACATATCTTAAATCACAGTTTATCGAGGGAAGCCAAGGTCCAAACTCAGATGGACCGGAACCTGGAGGCAGGAGCTGATGCAAAGACCATGGAGGAGGCTCGCTCATCATGGCTTGCTTAGTCTTCTTACTAATAGCACCACCAGCCTAGGGCTGGCACCACTCTCAATTGGCTGGTAAGTCCCACAGGTTTGCCTGCAGCTCAGTGTAGGAGGCATTTATTGCCGTGCCCTCTGCGCAGCCTGGCCGAGAACGTGCAGAGAGTGTCGGGGTTGATGGCACAGAGACCTGTCAGTGGTGAAAGATGCTGCTGGCTTCTGTTGTCACAAAACTAACCAGCACATGCTTTTAACCACTGAGCAAGCCATCCCGCTAGCTCCACAATGCAGAGCTTTTTAAAATAGGAAATATATATTTTCATACAATATATTCTGATCACAGTCTCCTCTATACCCACTCCTCCCAGATTTTCCCCATCTCCTTACCCACTCAACTCCATGTCCTCTTTCTCTCTTTGGAAAACAAACATAAAACAACAAAAAAACAAATAAAACAGAATAAAACAAAAACAACAGCACCACCAACAACACACACACACACACACACACACACATACACATCCCATAAAGTCCCCACAAAACCAGAAACCATAATATACAAGCAAAAGACCAGTAAGATAAAAAAAATGCCCAAGCAGAAATAAAATATTTAGTTATGGATGGACAGGTGGCAGGGGAGGGAAGAGGAGGATACAAGGAGGGGAATTTAAAACTAAGGGCCATTTGAAGGGTTGTATGGAGACTTACTACAGTAGGAGATCCTCAATATATACATATATGTGTATGTTAATTTTATATCTCATATATATGAAAGAAATCTAAGTGAACCACCAAATAATGGGGGAGAAAGAACCCCAACTAGATACATCTCTCCACCAAATGAAGTATTCAGTGCCAGGAATGGATTATATTTAATTGAGTTGTCAGCCAAAGGGGCCCCATGGAAACCCCCAAACAACCATGCTATTGCTAAGGCTATTGGTTGCTCTCCACAAACGGATGGTAAGGCTCAAGGGCTGAAGACCGCACCTACATAACTCATTAAACATGGAGAAGCTGAGCTGGTGCCTAACTGCAGCCTTCATCCCTAGTGACCAGTGTTCATGGCACTGGAAGGTACTCTGCATGCTACCAGAGGAGAAACACAAGACACTAACCTAAGTATGCACCCTTCAATCACGATGGTGTCCTGCCTACTGTATACGCTTGTGCAACAGTGTCACAAAAGTTGTGACTGTAACCAACCATTATCTGATTAGATTTAAGGTCCACTGCATGAGCTGGAACCATCTCCAACACTGCTTGAGTGACCAAGAACCTGAGGTTAAATAGGCCTTCAACCTAGGAAAAAATCAAATACTACAGTTTTGGTGAGGAGTGGCAATAGAATGACTCCTAATGACATCCTGCTATACTCACAGATAAGTGTAATGGTCAACCACCATCAGAGAAAGCTCCCTCTTACAGTGTTAATGGGAATAAATACAGAGACCCACAATGGGGCAATGTGCAGACAGTGAGAGACCTTGGAACACTCAGTCTTAAGTGAGGTTTCTCTGTCAAATCCTTTCCCTCAGGGCTCAGGGAACTCTGAGGAAAAGGAGGGGGAAAGGTTGTAAGAGCCAGTAGAAACAGAAGACATCAAGGAAACAAGGCCTCCTGGACACAACAGGACTGTTGCACATATGAACTCATAGATAGTGTGACAAAGCCAGCTGAGGTCCCAGCACTGAGAGGGGGAAACAGAAGTCCCCATCTTCAGCCACTCACAAAAGAAAACTTAGTTTTCAGAGTCTCAATGTGTATACAAACCACACTGGAAGGCAAACCCCAAGTCCGTAGTAGATGGACAACACAAAAAAAAACTCAATGGCATTTATTTTCATAATGCTTTGTCTTGGCATTTTGTTTTTTAGTCTTACAGGTCTTTTGCTTATATATTATGGTTTCCATTTTCATGGTTTTTCTGTGTATGTGTGTATGTGTGTGTGTCTGTGTCTGTATGTAGTTTTTCTTTGGCTCTTTTCCCCCCAGTTTGTTTGGACCTATTCTGGTTTGTTTGTATTTTTGTTTTATTATTATTGTTGGTGTTTTAGATGTCTGTTTTCTAATGAGAGAGAGGGGGGTGGGGTGGGGTGGGGAGGTGGGGTGGAGCTGGGAGAGGAAACCATAATCAAAATACATTGTATGAAAAAAAATGATTTTGAAGAAAAAGGAAAAGCCCAAACAAAGCAATATGAGACAAAAGTCATCAAAAATATCATTGAGTTCATTTTGTGTTGTTCATCTACTGCTGTAGTGTGGAACTATTAAGTTACACAAAATAGGGATGTCCTATGATATTTTATTGAGGGAGAAATCACTTACGTGAGAAGCCAAGAAAGTCGAGAACCAAAGGTCCGCATGCTGCTTTCCAGGCTGCAACTGGAACCCAAAGAGAAAGAGTCTCCTCCCCGTAGTTATTTGATCCCCTGTACATTATGTACCTGTGACCACACCCAAATGGGCGTGGTCAGCACTATGGGTACGTAGATCTCTCCCTATACTGTTGGGCATGGGACTTCCTTAAATGGGGTTAATATGCCCAGTGAGATGCAAGCAGATGTCAATTAGAGAGAGCTTCTTGATTAGGAATGGGAACTTGTGTCCACTTCTCCCTCTCAGTGCTGGGACCCTGGCTTAGTTAGGATTACTATTGTTATGGTAAGCAGGGAGGAAAAGGGTTTATTTGGCTCATACTTGTATATGTATCCTAGTCCATCACTGGAGGAAGTCAGGGCAGTAGCCTAAACAGGACAGGAACCTGGAGACAGGAGCTAACGCAGAGGCCATAGAGGGGAGCTGCTCACTGGCTTGCTGCTCTTCATGGCTTTCTCAGCCTGCTTTCTTATAGAGCCTGGGACCACCATTCCAAGGATAGCACCACCATCAATGGTGTTCTCCCCCTCCCCCAGTAAACCATTAGTTAAGAAAAGGCCCTACAGGGTTGTCTACTCAATCTTCTGGAAGAATTTTCGTCAACCGAGGTTCCCTCCTCTCAGATGCTGTGAGTTGTTTCACGTTGGCCTCACACGGCCCAGCAAAGCTCTCACCTGGCTTGAACCTACGCCCCTTGTGCGCGCTGCCACAGTCTCTGTAGGTTTAAATGGCAACAGAATTCTTGTTTGTCTTTGCTTTTTTGTTACAGGGTTTCTCTGTGTAACGGCTATGGCTATCCTGGAACTTGTTTTGTAGACCTGGCTGGCCTTGAACTCATAGAGATCCACCTACCTCTGCTTCTCCAGTGCTGGGATTAAAGGTGTTATCACCACTGCCCAGCTGACAACAGAATTAAAAAATATTATTTTTATCGAGTGCGTCTATGTGTGGGTATGTGCACACAAATGGCCAAGGATCCCACTGGGATGTAGCTACAGGCAATGGTGAACTGCCCTCTGTAGGTGCAGGGGACTGAACTCGGGTCCTCTGCAAGAGTAGTTCATGCTGTTAACTACTGAGTCATCTTTCCATCTCTGATACAGAATTTTAAAAATTAAAATTTTCACAATTTCATACCTGTATGTAACTTGATTGTACCCTTGTTGCCTTATTTTGTTTCCCTTCCCTTCCTGATGAATTCTTCTTAGTTTCTCTTCTACTTCCTGGTCTTTGACAAAAGAATACATAAATTTATTTAGTGTGTGTGTGTGTGTGTGTGTGTGTGTGTGTGCACGCGTGCGCACACGTTCACCAGACATTCACGCCCTGGAATGTGAGTGGGGGTCAGAGGGCTCCACAAGCTCCTCCCCAATTTGTGATGGAAGGCTGATGGGCCCAATGTTGTGCAGAGAGCCACAGCTGCTATGAGCTCATACAACAATGGTGGTGTCGTGTCTGGAAGACAGCATTCTGAGCATCCCTTCCCACCCTCGGGTTGTCACATTCTCTTCGCCCCTTCTGTTGAGTCCCATGAGCCTTTAGGGGGTGATGCAGGTGTCTCATTTATAAACAGAAGGAACATTGCCAAACTCTTTTTATGAGGCTACAGTTACCCTGATACCCAAACCACACAGAGACACAACTAAGAAAGAGAATTACAGACTGATTTCCCTCATGAACATAGATACAAACGTACTTAATACATTACTGGCAAACTGAATTCAAGAACACATCAGAAAAATCATCCACCATGACCAAGTACGATTCATCCCAGAGATGAAGGGATTGTTCAACACACGAAAATCCATCAATGTAATCCACCATATAAACAAACTGAAAGAAAAAAAATCCCACATGATCCTTTTACTAGATGCTGAAAAAAGCCTTTGACAAAATTCAACATACTTTCATGATATAGGTCTTGGAGAGAATAGGGATACAAGGAACATACCTAAACATAATAAAGGCAACATACAGTAACCCAACAGCCAACATCAAACTAAATTAAGAGAAGCTCAAAGCAATCCCGCTGAAATCAGGAGCAAGACAAGGCTGTCCACTCTCTCCATATCTATTGAACATAGTACTTGGAGCTATAGCAATAAGACTACAAAAGGAGATCAAAGGGATACAAATTAGAAAAGAAGTCAAACGCTCCCTATTTGGTGATGATATGATAGTTTACATAAGTGACCCCAAAATTCTATCAGAGAATCCCTACAACTGATAAATACCTTCAGTAATGCAGCAGGATACAAGATTAACTAAAAAGAAAATAAGTAGCCCTCCTATATACAGATGACAAATGGGCTGAGAAGGAAATCAGAAAAACAGCACACGTCGCAATAGTCACAAATAACATAAACAATCTTGGGGTAACTCAAACCAAACAAGTGAAAGACCTGTGTGAAAAGAACTTCAAGTCTTTAAAGAAAGAAATTAAACAAGATATCAGAAAATGGAAAGATCTCCCATGCTTTTGCATAAGTAGGATCAATATAGTAAAAATGGCAATCCTACCAAGAGTAATCTACATATTTAATGCAATCCCCATCAAAATCCCAGCACAATTCCTCACAGACCTTGAAAGGAATTCGCCTCTTAAAGGGACCTATGCATCTTTTTGCAGTCTATGTAGTGACAGTAGGGACATAGTAGCCATAGAACCCTGGGCTGGCCAGGGTGCTGCCTGAGTGCATCCTGCCAGGTGACAGGGGGCAGGCCAGCATGATGCCTGAGTCCCAACAATACGGACATTGGGACTGCGGATTAGAAAAACAGTTGAACACGTGAAAGGCTGTGGAATGGGTCATCCTAATGGGAACACGGAAGGCTGTGGAATGGGTCATCCTAATGGGAACATGGAAGGCTGTGGAATGGGTCATCCTAATGGGAACATGGAAGGCTGTGGTACTGAATGTGATTTGATGAACTGTGGGAACATGACTCAAGAGGTCTCAGAGAAAAATTTAATACATTGCCTAGAGGTCATTCTTGTGATATTTTGGTGAAGAATTGGACTGCTTTTTGCCCAAAAATTCTGTTCAAGGCTAAATTGAAGAATTTTGGATTAATTTCCTTGGCAGAGGAAATCTCAAAACAACCTCAAATAGACTCTGTTGTGACGTTATTAGTGGTAACTCTACTGAAGCTGTACAATGAAAAGGAGCAAGCTGTGCAAGGAAAAACACAAAATATACAAATTGAGAAGAAAAGGAATACCAACACGTAGAATAGAGCTAAGGCCTGTGTTCAAGGAGATAAACAGGTTAGGAAATAGAATAAAGGGAGTGGTGACTTCATCGAAAGATCCCAACCAACTAAACTTCCAACTTGTGAAAAGGAAGTAAGTGAAAGCTTAGAGCTGAAGGTAGTGGTGCCCACCTTTAATCCCAGCACTACAGAGGCAGAGGCCGGGGCCGGCAGATCTCTGAGTTTGAGGCCAGCCTGGTCTACAGATCTAATTTCAGGACAGCCAAGTTTAGGCAGGGAAGGAAACAATGGAAAATAAACATTGGTGAAGATGTAATTGAATGAGGGGGCCATGTTCTAGCCCCAGCAAGCAGCAGAACTTGGCAGCCTCAGCCATGCGGTTCTGGCTTTATGGAATCTTCCTTCTGGATTATAAAAAACTCCTGAGGCCAGGAATATGTCAGTGTTGTCTCTGAATGGAGGCTGAGAGAGGCCATTGCATGAATCTGTGAAGGTGAAGCCTGGATTGCCTAAGAGACCCCAAGATGTTGGAGATGCCAGAGTCATGGGATACCCGCCAAGGACAGCTGCTAACAGAGGGTGGAATCAGCCCAAGAGAGAGAAGTGTGTTGCAGTCAACAAAGCTGAAAGGAGTTGGAGATCTGAAGAGCATTTTGACATCAGAAATGGAGATGCAGAGTTTGGAGTTTGCCCAACTGGTTTTTGGTCTTGTTTTGGTTCAGTATTTCTTCATTATGCTCCTTTCTCTGTGTTTTGGAATGGAAATGCATATCCTGTGCCACTATATATTGGAAGTTTGTGATCTACTTTTTCATTTTGGTTTTACAAGGGATTACAGTTAAGAGATTACATGAATCTCAGAGGAGACTTTGAACTTTAGACTTTTAAATAAGTTTGAGAGTATTATAGGCTATAGAGACTTTTGAAGTTGGACTGAATGCATTTTCCCATTATCATATGGCCACAAGCCTTTGGGGGCCAGGGAGTGGAATGTGGTGGTTTGAAGGAAAATGACCCCCAAGGGGAGTGACACAATTAGGAGATGTGACCTCAATGAAATGTTTTCCTTTATAAGAGTTGCCATGGTCATAGTGTCTCTTCACTGCAATAGAAACTCTAACTAAGACAAGTCCTTTGGGTACATATCTAGGTGTAGTTGTTTTTTATTTTTGTCTTTTACTCTTTGGGGGCCTGCCACCCAACATACAAATAAATACTCAGAGATTTATTCTTACTTATGAATACCTGGCCTTAGCTTGGCTTATTTTTGCCAGCTTTTCTTAAATTATTCCATCTACCTTTTGCCTCTGGGCTTTTACCTTTCTCTATTATATATACCTTTCTCTATTTCTTTGTCCGTGGCCGGCTGTGCAGCTGGGTGGCTGGCTGACTCCTGGTATCCTCCTCTCCTTCTTTCTCAATCTTGCATCTCCTCTCTTTTCTCAAGCCCAAATTTCTCCTCCTATTTATTCTCTCTGCCTGGCAACCCTGCCTATTTCTTTCTCCTGCTTGTTATTAGCTGTTCAGTTCTTTATTAGACCAATTAGGTGTTTTAGACAGGCAAAAAAAACAAATGCAACATAAAAGATTGCAACACATCTTTGCATCATTAAACTAATATCCCACAGACTAAATAAATGTAACACATCTGAAATTATTATTCCACAATAGCTACGAGCAGTTATAGATGGGTGTTGTGTGTCACTGTTTCTGGGGATTCACAAACAATCACCTACTCATCCCAGATAGAGAACCAATGACAGACCAAAGTACAGATACTACCAAAGAACAACCTGGTGAACTAATGAGTTCTTTTGGAGTTACTTACAGGAGTATGGGTAAGGGGTTTCTTACAGGAGCAGAAATGACTCAAAGAGAGCAGCATCACCAAAGCCCACCGTGGTATGGGTGAGAGCTCATGAAAGCTGGAAACCTGGAACACACCGCATGACCAGCACAGTTCAACAGGCTGGAGGGTGTCCTTTCCTGGCTCAGAGGTCTGAGCCTCTTCTCGGAATCTCCGTCAGTCTTTGTTTCTTCTAGACATTTGGCTGGTCTCTGCTTCTTTCAGGCTCCTTGATCTCTACTTCTTCCAGCTTGCTTGGTACTGCAATGGTCAGAGACAATGCTGAAGGAAGACTCCAGACTCAACTAGTATGAAGAACAAATTGTAATGAGCATTCTTCCCACCAGCCTGGTCCCAGAGACTCTATTAGTTACAACATGCTGTTGACCAATGTCCAGGGCTTCTCATTGGCTAGTTCTGTCTTAACTAGTAACCCATAACTACTAATACATACATATGTGTGTGTGTGTGTGTGTGTGTGTGTGTGCGCGCGTGCATGTCTTATCTTACCAAGGACACAGCCTCATGTGTCCTCTCTTCCTGGGATCAAATGGTGACTCTCTACTTTTGACTTTCTACATTTCCCAGACTCCTCCTCAACTCCTAGTCCCACCTATCTTGCTTCCCTATTGGCCAACAGTGCTTTATTCAACAACCAATAAGACAAACATATACACGGAAGAACATTGCCCATCAACAAATAGCATTTTTTACCAGCATGCAGGGTCGAACCCCTGCACAAAATGTCAACGATGCTGAGAGGAGGGTGCTTTAAGCACAGCCAGAGGAGTTTCAGGAACAGTTAGGTCATCTCAAACATAATTGGTCAAGCAAGCAGCAGTTACACTAGTATACTTTTGTTGACTGAGATTCAGATTTTACCATGTTTGGGCATACTTGTGCAAGTTTGCGCAGTTCCAGGCTCGACTCAGAAGGTAGGCCATAGTATTTGTCCTTGAGACATTTGAGGGGTTGACTCAGGCCTTGTATGTGCTCTCTCCTTTGTTCCTGAATAAGACTGTTTTTGATTAATGACCCTTTGTTTGGAGAGAAACCTGCTTTGTCCCCCTCAGAGACCTGAAACCTAAATTCAGTTGTAAAAGTGGGAAAGTTTAAGCCCTTCAGTATGGGCCTCTTCCAAGAAACTCAGCTGGTGTGGGAATCTTTTATTTTCCAGCTTGTCTTGTCTGAGAGTGACTCTCAGCATTCTATATTGCTTATATACTCCTGGGAAATATGCTGGCTATTTTTACACCCACTTGTCTCAAGCAGAGTCATTTGGGAAGAGAAGACCTCAACTGAGAAAATGCCCTCAGCAGACCGGCCTGTGAGTAAGCCTGTAGTACCCTTTCTTGATTGATGACTGCTGCGGGAGAGCCCAGCTCACTGTGGGAGGTGCTACTCCTGGGATGGCAGTCTTGGGTTCTATAAGACAGCAGGCTGAGCAAGCAGTAAGCAGTGTTCCTCCATGGCCTCTGCCTCAGCTCCTGCCTCTAGGTTCCTGCCTTGAGTTCTTGCCTTGATTTCTCTGGATGATGAACTATGGTTTGGAAAGTGTAAGATGAAATAAACCCATTCATTCCCAAGTTGGTGTTGGTCAGGGTGTTTAATCACAGCAACAAAGCCCTAATGGGGACAGGAAGTGAGGGATCTAGTGAATCTGGTCAACTTCAGGGACTTCCTGAGGCTGTTTCAGGTTGTTTACTTTCTGTCTTGATGCGCTTCTCTAGGATGCATCACCTCTTTGTAAACAACCTGTCTTGAAATATTCTGCCCGTTCATATTTCCTTTGAAGTCTCACATTTCCTTTGAAGTTTCCTTCCAGGATGGAGGGTTTTAAGCTTGAGGGAAACTTACACAACACTGGGTCATATGGAAGGTTTATTATTTGTTTTCTGAGAAAACCCCAGGTTACATTACTATCATTACTTCCATAGAAAGGCTCCCTTTTGTCCACACCTGTACCAGAACGTGTTTCTTTTTCAGTGACTGCCATTCTAATTGGGGTGGGATGGATTCTCAAAGTAGTTTTGATCTACATTTTTCTCTTGGCTAGTGAAGTTGAACATTTTTTCATGTTTATTGGTCACTTGTATTTCATATTTTTCATAAAGATCTTTCATTTATGAACATTTAAGTAAGTGGAATAGCCCAAAACCAAGAGGCACCAGAGCAGAGAGAAGATGGGGGTTGAGAATAAAACAGAAGGCAGAGAAAGTAAACCTTCTACTTTAGTGTCTCTAGATTTGAGTGCAATGGTAGGAAGAAGTTTATGTAAATTATATGAAATACAGTTTGCATAAAAGTCAAAGTGAAATGTTCTGTATAGAACAAAAGATAAGCCTAAGCAAAGCAGCATTTTTGTACAAGGCCTTTGAAAGCCATGGGTATGGATAACAATGAAAAGGTATAATTCCACAGCAGGCAGAGTGGAGATTTCAGTTTGGCATTCTAATAAGCTCAAGACTGTAAACTATTCTACAGAGGTAGTAAAGGCATATAGAGAATGTGTGGGTTGTCCTGTGTTTCTGGTTGGCACGTTATCCACATACAAATATGTGGGATCTATACAACATGTTAAAAGGTTGTGCAATGTGGGGAACAGGAAGCCCCCAGTGTGTGAAGTTCTAAATGGATTAGTGTTGTTGAGTTGAACTGGTCATATCAAGGACCAATGCTTTAGACTGAAGGGAAAATGGCAAAGCCTTCCCCAAGCAAGGCTCAAGGAGCTGGAAAAGCCTTTCCTCCTGGTTGGAGTGCAAATTTACAGTGTGTGCACAAAATGTCCACCATGTTCACAGCCTGAAGACTGTTTCCCTATAGAGATCCCTCGACTGAGAGTAGCTAAGCTAGCTTCCTCTTCCATCTGTATACCATAAGCTTTACTAATAGATTTTCTGTAACACAATAATAGGTTTCTCTGCTGACGAAGTAAGCCAGATTGAGCCAATTGAAAAAGCCAAAGAACAGGTATATTTGAGCATAGCACTTCCCAGGTGAGGCCCCCAGGCCCAGAGATCAGGGATGGAGAAGTCACACAGCCTAACTAAAGTGGGAGAGCTTATATACCCTGTAGGTGAGGGGGTCATGGCAAGTCCTCCACAAGCTGGGTTTGTGCCCAAGAATGGTCGAAATCTGACCGCTTTAGGCAGGGTCTCCACCCAAGGGGAGGAGCTGCCAAAGCCTCCAAGAATTCGTAACTGGGCTTTTTGGCACCTTTTCTTTGTTGGAGATTCTCTGAGAGGGCAGGATTTGGAGAGAGAGGAATGGGGCTTTCTGGATCAAGCAGGAGTGAGCTTGTTTATTTGCTGCCTTGTTCAGATATATGCAATAACCTCACCTGTCTATCAACTGTATATAATACACACTTGTAAATGCTACAATTTCTTCATCAGAGAGCTCAGACCACCTGAATTCCAGCTTTTGTGCATGTCTGTGTGTCTGTCTTGTTTTTAGTCCCTTGTGGTCCTAGTCAGGTCAAGTCTCCTGTGCAAGGATTTGGTCATGCAAAACTATGGTGTTTGCAAAAAGAGCACCAAAGTGAATGTAGCAGTCAATGCATGCCCATCTTCAATAAAGAAAGCTGCCCCAACACTGCAGAGCTGAGGCAAAGCACTGGCTTCAGTGAGAACCATCAAAGTCACACATATTGTCCCCTCAGGGGCAAATACTGTCTTAGTAAAATTGTATTGCTAAACAGGAAATAGGGGTAAGGCCAGTTCAAGTTTATACGGTTCTTCAAATGTTTTAGAGCCCATCAACTTGTGTTTGAAGTATGTGAGTTTTGTAAGTTCTGTTTTGCAAAGCAAAATACAGAAGACAATTGATGCAACACAGGTTCTATTAAATAAGAGTAACATATACAGCTATAATTATGATGAAAGAAGACAAAACTGTAAATCTTGGTATCTGCTTGTATGAACCAGGTCTACCCAAGACATATATATATATATATACACACACACGTATATGTATATATAATTATATATATATATAATTATTTTCAGGTCAATTTCTTATGTTGCTGTAACGTGGTCTTTGAATCAGTGCGCTATTAGACTATTCAGAATCACTGCACATGTATGTTATGTTCCCTTCCAATCTCAGCACACAGTACTGCCACATACGAAGCTGTCAGTATCACGTGATTAGTGAGTGAAAGGAAGGAAACAAAGAGTGGGTAAGCCATTGTGTAAGGAGATGTGACAGGTGTCAGAAGCCATGCAGACAATAGATTCATATCTATCGCCATGCACAAAATTCAAGTCCAAATGGATCAAAGACCTCAATATAAATCCAGCCACACTGAATCTCATAGAAGAGAAAGTGGGAAATACACTTGAATGCATAGGCACAGAAGAGCACTTCCTAAACATAACACCAGTAGCACAGATTCTGAGAACAACACTTAATAAATGGGACCTCCTGAAACCAAGAAGCTTCTGTAAAGCAAATAGCTCGAGCAATGAGACAAAACGGCTTCCTACAGAATGGGAAAATATCTTCACTAACCACACATCTGACAGAGGGTTGATCTCCAAAATATACAAAGAAGTCAAGAAACTAGAAATCAAACTACCAAATAATCCAATAAAAAAGTGGAGTACAGATCTAAACAGAGATTCTCAACAGAACAATCTCAAATGGCAAAAAGACACTTAAGGAAAGGCTCAACATCCTTAGTCATCAGGGAAATGCACATCAAAACCACTATGAGATTCCATGGCTAAGATAAAAAACACCAATGACAGCTTATGCTGGAGAGGATGTGGAGAAAGGGGAACACTCCTTCATTTGTGGTGGTGGTGCAAACTTGTACATCTGCTGTGGAAGTCAGTATGGCAATTTCTTAGAAAATTAGGGATCAGCCTGCCTTAAGACCCTGCATATACTCAAAGGAGTCACATTCATACCACAAGGACATTTGCTCAACTATGTTCATAGCAACATTATTTGTAATAGCCAGATCTTGGAAACAGCCTAGATGACCCACAACTGAAGAATGGATAAAGAAAATATGGTATATTTATGCAATGGAGTACTACGCCACGGTAAGAAACAATGACATCCTAAAATTTGCAGACAACTGGACAGAACTAGAAAAAACAAAACATCCTAAGTGAGGTAACCCAGACCCAGAAAGACAAATATAGTGTGAATTCTCTTATAAGTGGATACCAGACATAAAGCAAAAGATACCCAGCCTACAACCCATAACTCCAGAGAAGCTAGAACCCTCTTCCAGAAACAGATGGAAGCAGATGCAGAAATCCATAACTAACCAATGGGTCAAGCTCCTGGAGTACAATCGAAGTGAGGGAAGGAACAAAAATATGAACAAAGGAGTCAAGACCATGATGGGGAAACCCACAGAATCAGCTGACCCGAGCTAGTGAGAGATCACTGACTCAGGTCTGACAAATGGGGGACCCTGCATAAGACAGAACTAGACTCCCTTAATATAGGTGACAATGGTGTGACTGGACAATACATGAGGCCAATGGCAGTGGGCTCAAGACCTAACTCTAATGCACAAACTTAGTGGAGCCCATTCTATATGGAGAGACACCTTGTCCAGCCTGAACACATCGGTGTGGGGGTGGAGAGGTGCCGTGGTCCTACCTCAATGAGATAATGGGACAGACTTAGTAGACTCCCTAGGGGAGGCCTTAGCCTCTCCGTGGAGCAGATGGGAGGAAGAAGGAGTGGAGGGCTTGGGAGGAGAGGAGGGAGGGGGAACTGGGATTGGAATGTAAAAAATTAATAAAAAAGAAGGCATGCAGACAGATCTCGTAATCATCCAGCAGGTTTGCTGGTTTGCACCGTGGAAGGGCCAGGGAGCAAGTGTGGCAGTGGTGACTTCCGTCTTCTCCCAGGCTGTGGCAGGAAGCTGACTTTTTGCTCCATTTTTGCTCTTGCCGTCTTGCCATCCGCAGAATCCAATGCTTTTCCACTTCTGCAATCGTTTGCTTAGAGAATCGGAACGGCGGGCTTTTGTCCCAGGTGAGGGCCCTTGCTTCTAATTTTGCTTCTTCAGCTTCTCTGGGCAGCTGCTCTGTATTCCGTACTTTTCTTCTCTTCCAACGCTGCCTCTGGACTTCGTGATTCTCCATCTAGCTCTGCAGTGCACTTCTGAAGGAGACAGGAGCTATCTAGTTCTGAATTAGGCAGACAGGGAAGGAGGCTCCCGGACCAAAGTCACACGAGCTTTAGCTACTTCCGCTATCACCCATCCAAAATGCCAACTCTCGGGTTCATTCCTCTTTTTTTCCCGCTTTTTGATGGCTCCCAAAACACTTATTAATTTCTTGTAAAATAAAAATTTCTGACTTGTTCCCTTTTTGGGGGGGGGAATGTTTTGAGACAGGGTTCCTCTGTGACTTTGGAAGCTATCCTGGAACTCGCTATGTAGAGTAGGCTGGCCTCGAACTCACAGAGCTCCACCTGCCTCTGCCTCCCGAGTGCTGGGATTAAAGGTGTGCCCGACCAACGCCCCGCCTCACTTATTCTCTTAAATGCTTTAAAATTCTGATTAGAGTAGACTGCCCGGCCTCACTTATTCTCTTAAATGCTTTAATATTCTGATTAGAGTAGACTACCCATTTTCCATCTTTTTCTTTCTATTGCCAAGAATGTCTACTTTAGTGTGAAAAAAGTAATTTAGGGCTACCAACGGTTCCCGTTTCTGAGGGTCAACTTCAAGTGATTTACCACTGTTACCACACACTGGAGTACAGAATGGAAGCTATTTTTGTAAAACACTTCCTCTTCGCTTCCTGCTTTAGTGTCATTTAAAAGACGTTGTATGAAGATTGCAGCTTTCTATGCCAGGTGGTGGGATCTGTGTTTTGGCTCCCTCCCCAAGGGTGTGCCCTCCCACATAGTCTAGGGCTAGTCGGGAATGCCTCGTGTTTATGAGACTAGGTGATCTTCACTCATGTGTGTCTTCCTGGCTAAGCCAGTAAGGTAGCAATGCCGTTTGGGGATTTTCTGTAGGGTCATTGCGTGTCCTAGGGAGTCCCCACCTGACCTCTCCAGCCTGTTGAATTGGGGGAAGACGTATCTTTTAACTTTGGTATGTTTATGATGAGGTGCTCACAGGATTTCTAATTGAAATAAGCAGGGGAGAGGAGGCAGGAAAAAAGGTAGATTTAGATGTCGAAGGCTGAGCGTCGGCAGACAGACACTTCCACACAAATACTCGGAGGAGAAAGCCCTGAAACAAATAAAGGAGTATCCAAGCGACCAGCTCAGAGAAAGGAATGGAGCACTGACAGAACTAAGGGGAAGAACAGCTTCCCAGAACCTCCCTAAGAGGGCAGTGTGGCTGCCGGGATAAAGGACCCAAGATCACCTCGGCTCTGAATCTGCAACATTCCAGCACTACAACCGGAAGTTTTCATCAGCCGGTCCACCTGGTAGATCTTTAGCATAGGTGTGGCGTCTCTTCCTCGGGAGTTGAGTCCACGTTAGAAATAGAAACTGGTAAAGGAAAACGGTTTTATAGTTTGGCCAAACCAGGGAGAGAAAGACTCCTTGTTTCTGTCTGCCCTTACAAAGGAGACAAAGGCCAGAAAATGTATGCGCGTGTTAATTTAGCTGTGAAATAAACTGTGAGAGTTGTGTGAAATGCCACCTCTCGTGGCAAGGTTCTCCTCTGGTTGGCTCTTCGCTGTGGGGGGCTTTGGGTGCTTCCCTTGTCCCAGGATGGGCTATTCATGCTACTTGTTTTAGGGTCCCGGTTTCAATAGTCTGCTAGCTGAAGGGAGGGGTACGGGCGTCTCTCTTTAGGGTATCTCTTTCCCTGTCAGGGCTTCACCAAATAGTGTACAAAGAGAAGTTTCTGCTGTTTCTGGATGGGCTGGTCCTAAGAGCTGGGATAGCAAACAGCCATTTTTTTTTTCTTTGTTGATTCCACTTGAAACTGTGAGTTAAAATGTATCATCACCTCTTTCCTTCCTCCATTCTTTGGGCTCTGACTTTACATAGGATATCTCAGAATGGTCAACGCCGCTTTATCCCATCCGGAAGACCCTAACCGGGAAGACTCGGGAGGTCAGCCACAAGCCTACCTTATGGCTTCAGCTCTTGTCCCTGGCTTGTGTCATTAAAGGACACTACTCTGTTTCTTCCACTGCTTCTGGGATGGGAAGAACATGGGAGAGTCCCTTTGTTCCTAGTCAGTCACTTCAGCCTCAGAAGAAACAGCTGAAGGAGCCAGCCCTGCCCCACTCATGCCTGGGACAGTGAGAGTTACAGATCCCGAGCTCACCTGCCTCCAGTAGTCCCCGGAGAGTGACTGTTGAGACCACACTAGATCATTTTTAGCAGCAGGTATTTCAAGGTATTGTTTGGATTTCTGGAGAGCAGAAGTCTCCTGCCTCCCTGGAATTATTCACCTGCAGCTATTTTTAGAAGCAGGAGTCGAGCCTGTCTCCAAAACGCCTGCTTCGCAAAGCTCTGAATTCCCACAAACCAAGCCACGTGGTTGTGTCTTAGCTTTTCCAGGCTTGAAGGTTTCCCTGGGCAATTCCTGTGAGGCTTGTAGGTGAAGCGGGGTGGGGGTGGGGAGAGCTGGCTTCACCACAGCACTGTCGGCACAGGACACATCAGGCACAGGAACATGTCCCCACGATGGCTGTCTGGCCAGGTCCCGAGTTCAGGACACAGGGTAGCAGCAGGAGCCTTCCCTGCCAGCCCTGCTTCAGCACAAACCCACTGGGACCAGGCCAAACTTTGTTTTTCTTTTTAGCCATTCCTTGCTCCCTCAGCAACAAGAAAAAAAGGGGGGGGGGAGTCCCTACCCCCAGAGAACCTCCTTCCTTGGTTTGTGTTTGAAGCCTGCAAAACTGAGAGATGACAGGGGGCAGATGGGGCGTACAGTCAATGCTGAGGTGGAGAGGCTAAGACCCAGCTGTCTCATGTACTAGGATGAGACAATGCAAGACTCCACGTTCCTGTTTGGACAGGCAGCACATTTACAGTGTGTGGCCTTGTTATCCCCGCTGGTGACTTTTTCCCAGTTCATGTCAGTCACCACAGGCTGAAAACACAGTCACCTGGCAGTGTGTTGACTGCCACTAAGAAGGATGCTTGGCATGCTTGGCGATGTTGTATCCTCACAGGGAACTCTTGGCTCTGCCAGTGGCCTGAGGGCGTTAGGACGCCATGCCAGCAAAGCTTTGGTTGGCCCTCTATCGGTTAGCCTTTGTCTCTGTGAACAGCACACCCAGAGGAACAGCTGTGGGGAGTCTCATTTGGGCTCACAGGTCTCATAGGGAGCGGTGTATCCCAGTGTGGAGGGCACAGAGAACTGGCCAGCTCACACCACGGTGGGCCCGGAAGATGGCTGCCAGTGTCCTGTGGATATTCTCTCCTCAGTGTTCTCAGTGTTATTCTATCCGGCCCTTCAGTCAAGGGTCGTCAGGACTCACTAATCCAGGGGATGATAACCCCCGTCAAGTTGACATTGGAGGTTTAATCCCGGCAAAGCAGATCTTTGCCCATGGACCTGAGAGCTGGGGAAAGGAGTCTTAGACATGTCAGTGGCAGCCAGTACTCATGCCATGATGCATGGTCCAGAGTCAGCCACGTGGGGCACGAGCCAGGTCTTCTCAAGGTGGCATTGTGCCTGAACCTACTCCACATTTGCTCTTGCTTGATTTTCCAGCCTGCCAATATCTTTTCTGACGGAATCACCGAATCTTCTCTGTGAACTAGGGTCTTACAGTTCCTCTCAGGTCACCCAGCTCCCCATGTGCTGTTTTAGGGGAAGTGAAGACTGCTGCCCCCCCCCACTTGAGATGACGTGGCTGAGGAGGGCGTTGTGATCATGGAAAGTGACCCAGAAGAGTGGCCACCTTGTATCTGCACAGATGTGAGGTAGGATGGGCTGTGATGACCCACAGAACAATGCTATCTATCTGTCTGTCTATCTATCTATCTATCTATCTATCTATCTATCTATCTATCTTTTCAGACAGGGTTTCTCTGTAACAGCCATAGGCCTGGAACTCACTCTGTAGACCAGGCTGGCCTTGAACTCACAGAGATCTGCCTACCTCTGTCTCTTGAATACTGTGATTAAAGACGTCATTACTACCCAACAAGCTTAACTTTATTTTATGAAGATGGGCTCATGAGTAGCAGGCTTTCTTTTGGGCCACCAACCAGATCCAAAATAACGAAGAGGAGACTAATTATTAGTTATGAATGTTCAGCCTTAGCTTAGGCTCCTTTCTTGCTAGCTCTTGTAACTTATTTTAACCTGTGTCTCTTTCATCTGTGTTTCTATACCCAGGCTGACTGACCACAGACTCCATGTGACAGAGCATGGAGGAAGGAGGGAGCCACTCCCATAAACGGCACAGAGCCCAGACTCAAAACACAGACCCCACAGCTAACACGGGGATCACAATTTTTAGGAAAGAAAGAGAGAACAGGGTGAGGGAGGACATTAAAATGGGGAACAGGATGTGTTCAGAGAGGAGCCACACAGCGTTGCTGTGTGTTAGCCAAGAGAATTCATGAGGCTCACCTCTTGACTGCTCAGTGGGAGGCACAGGACTCTTGAGAGTTAGGAAGGAAACCCTGAGGGACTGGACGAGATGGTGCGAATGCACACTTGATTTTGGCAGCAACACCTCCCTCTGCAGAAAGGAAGACTTTCTAATTTGTCAAAACACTTTGGGCCATGTGGCCATTCTCCTGAGGCCCCAGGACCGCATTTTTATAATAGTATCAGTAATTCACTTTCAAAGTATTTGGGGGGAAATGAGGGAACATTTGATAGTTCTATTTCTCACGCTGAACTTGAAGCTGAGAAGTTGACACGCGGTGAGACTCCTTTAATTGGAACTTAAAAGCATCCAGGAGAAGAATGATGAAATTGCTAGTTAGCAAGAAGTTAATGAGAGTTTTGGAAATTGAATCAAGATTAAAGCAAAGAAATGTTAAAGAGTAGGAAAGTACAGATGACTTCTGGAGAACTCTGCCTCACTCTCGTCTGTCCCCTTCTGACCTTGTTCCTCCTGCCGTTGCCAGCCTCTCCTACTCTTCGCTTTAGTCAGCCTCTAGGGTGATGGGAGTTTTCATCCAGAAAGCTTTTATCTCTATAACCTCCTTAGCCCAGAGCCCAGAGGAAGAGGACTCCTAAATTGTTCGTCCTGGACAAACACTGAGCTCAAAACAAGATGTGCGGTTTCCCGAGTTAATATTCCTCGGGATTTACCAAAGTGTTTCAGATTGTGCCCTGACCTGCTGATGGGTGCTCTGCCTTTCTGCCTTTTAGCTGCTAACTCTTAAGGCAGGGAAAGAGGTTAATTGGGGTCTGCACAGCGAGCTCATCCTTGAGGTGGGGGTTTTCTCCCATTGGACTTAGTGCAATTGTGCCGTGGGTCTTGGCTGGCTTCATGACAGCTGCTGATTTCTTGAAATGTTTGTGGCTCTGCTAGGACACTCTTGTTTTATGTATGCGTTCACTCTGCAGTGCCGTGTCTGTCTTCCCCATGTCTGCCTCACTATGCCCCTTCTGTGCTGTCTAAGAAGGTTGCTGCCTCAGCCCATCCTACCTAACATCAGACGTGCAGCAGTTAATCGTGACACTGGCTTACGACTAAAAAAGGCAATGCAAGAGAGTAGTTCTAAAATCTAAGTAGCAGGGCTGGAGAGATGGCTCAGTGGTTAAGAGTTCTGACTGCTGTTCCAGAGGACCCGGGTTCGATTCCTAGCACCCACAAGACAGCGCACAATCACCTGTAACTCCAGTTCCAGGGGATCCAGCACCCTCTTCTGGTCTCTTTGGGCACCAGGCTCATATGGTGTAGGTAGGCATGCTGGCAAAATACCCATACATAAAATAATAAAATAATGAGCTTTCCTTCAGCCACCAGCAACAGTAAAAAGCTGCAGGGTTTGACCAAATGAATAGGTGGTCATGATTTTTTAAACTCTGTTACAAATGTAGAACAATATTCCTTTTTAAAAATGTACAGGTCTGCTTTGTTGCACCAACTTGTCTGTGGCTGAGATTCAATGGAAGTCATGTAATCTTGCCTTATGTCTACGTGGTACCCTCCCAATCTAGGTCAGCTTATAGGAGAGTAAGTGCTCAGGTAAATAAAAATACCTTTTAATTCACAGGACTGACACAAGTCCAATAAACTAATTTAAACTTACTGCTAAGAGAAAATAGAACTGCATCAAAGACAGTAAGTACCTTTTGGCCGTCTTATTATTGTTAGCTACTTAGCACATAGTATCCACATCTTCAGTGTTGCAAATATAGCTTCCTGGCTGGGGCTGGGGCGGTGGCTCGGGCAGTGCAATTCTTGCAGCATGACGTGAAGGTCTGAGTTCACATGCCCAGGCTTCACGTAAAAAGCTGGGTCTGGCCATGCGCGTCTGTAATCCCAGTGCTGGGAGGCAGAGTCAGGCAGATCCTGCAGGCCATTGGCCAGGCGGCCCCGCTGAATCAGTGAGCCCCAGGTTCAGCGAGAGACCCTGACTCAACAGCTAGGGTGGAGAGCAACTGGGAAAGACACCCAAATGCTGGCCTCTGACTTTCACACATACGCGCACACGTGTGTTTGTACATACAGAACACACACACACACACTCACACACACACTCACAGAAAGAGAGAGAGAGACAGACAGACAGACAGACGCAAATGTAGCTTTCTGGGTTTTAAATAAATATGTTATTTTATTTTGTTAGGAAAAATGAGTTTTTTAGATTCAGATATTTTATAAGGAAAGCCAAGAAAGCATCAAGGATGAAAGTGAGGCACAGAAGCTCTGGAAATACATTTTTGATGAAAATGTGAAGAGGAAAGGAAATGCTCTGAGACAGGAAAGGATTTTGTGAGGTAAAGTAAGATCCCAACCACCTGCTGTGCTGCAAAACTAGGGAGGATTGACTCCTGGGCTGGTGGTTCTCACTTTTAATGTGTGCCAGTTCCTTCTGAGAACACAGCCATGCGGGCTCCAGAAAGCCTGGGGACAGCCATCTTGGACCACATCAGCAATTGAAACCCCCAGTGACTGAATTCAAATCAGCATTGGTGATATTTCTGCTAACTCTCACCCTTTCTAACACATTCCTTACATCTTCTTGTGTTTAGCGCTCTTGAAAATTGTCTGAGATATTTGGACTTTGTCCCAGCGTGCTTCCCTAAATGACAGGGATGCTGATGATGCTGGTCTCAGGGGAACTACGGAAGACGATGCTGATGCTTTGGCTTCACTGATGATGTTTTGATTCTGACCGTTGCTCACCCAAGTCTCCATACTTTATTTGATCCAAGTCTTCACATTTAAAAAGATTCCAATCTCTTATTAATGTCATGAAATAATTCTTCCATTATTCAGTGTAATTGGAAGAAAATCTAGCTTATAGATTGGCAGAGACTTATTTTACATCTCCTTCCAAAAGCCCCATTTTTGGAGAATTTCCTTTTAGATTCAAAACTCCTATAGCAAAAATGACAGGACTTCTTCTAAGAGAAACTGGGGCCAGCTAGCTGGTTGTTGCTCTGGGTGAGGGAACTGTTAGAAGTCAACAAATTCCTCAATACAACAGTTAATCTATCTGCACATCCTGTTTCGTATTGTGAATATTCTGGAATATTCTTTGATACAATGCTTAGTCACAACTGGCAGCCACATTAACTCCAGCTCATAGGTACAAGTTCCAGAGGTTGTACCAGTCACCACCAGGACTGGAAGGCTCTGGGGATCTTTTTGTTTGTTTGTTTTTGAGACAGTTTCTCTGCATCTCTCTGGGTGCCCTCAAACTCGCAGAGATCCGCCTGCCTCTGCATCCCTGAGTGCTGGGATTGAAGGCGTGCGCCACCACCTCCTGGCAGGCTCTAGGGATCTTAAGGCACACTCTGACTCAAGCCTATTTTGAATGTCTTCAATGGTATTGACTCATTTAGGCATACCCAAAGACTGGGGCTGATTCTTCATATTCAAAGTGTCCAAAACCAATCAACGACAAAAGCACTATGGTGTTTTATTAGTTCATTCATTTTTTAAAAATTAAAATTGGACAAGTGTTAGAGACAAAGCTACCTCACTGAAGGTGTAGATATAGAAACTAGGAATTTTTAACATTAATTTTTATTTAAATTAAAAGTCTTATGTTTCATACCAACCCCAGTTCCCTCTGTCTCCATCCTCCCATTCCCCTTACTATCCCTCCATCCACTCCCCACCCACTCCTCAGGGATGGTGAGTCTGTCACATCACAGAAACTAGGAATTTTAAAGGTAGGCTGGATTTACTAAAAATAATAAAGGCATGCCTTAGGAGAGGATTCATATTCAAAACATAGGCCATGTAGAGACATTATTTTTAAAAGAGAGAATGTGTAACCAAAGAGACTGTGCCCCACGAGCCCATGTTTTCCACTGAAATTAGCCTTCAGTGTAGTTCATAATACAATTAGTTGAGATTGTAGAAAGACTAAATAATAGTCCAATTTTGCAGATGGAAAGTAGATAGGATGTATTACAAGATGACTCCTATTGGAGCCATTATATTTTTCTATTTGCAAAATGAGAACTAAGATTGGGTTATGTCCACAGAATCTAAGGAATCTTGATCTTTTATAAGTCTGGCTTTGTGTCTGTCCCACTGTCATTAATGCTTGTTACATACAGAAAGGATAATTTTGTTGAGGAAAAAATTCAAAATGATACTATGTTATTATCTGATTTAGCCTGTATTATGACTGTCTATTTACTTACCCAACCTAAAATCTGGTATAATACCAAATAGTAAGCAAAGGAGATTATTAGCTACAAAGAAGAGCTAGAGTAATTTAGACATGAAAGACCAATCATTTCTAAAATTAGGACATAGTTATTCCATATGAGGTTTTGTGTATGAAATCAAGCTGGCCAGAAGGAAAACTAGAATTAAAAAAATAATAATTGACTTCAAACCCTAAGAACATCATCTAAAATATTTCACAGACTGTAGTAACTATAGAAACAGGGAGAACACAAGTCAATTTAGTTAAAGAGTATCATGGAACATGCAGAGGATTTGGGGGGTGGCAATTAAAATACATTTCCCCTGCCTCATCTGCTATTGTTATGTCTTTATTCTTGATTATTTTAATTGTGGATACAGCACTATTTTTAAAAACAATGTTTTATAAATTCTTTGAGAATTCCATAGGATACATTTTAATTATTTTCATTCCCTTCCCCCAACTCCTCCCAGATCCTCTCCCATCTCCTGACTCACCCAACTCCATCTTCTCTCTCTCTTTTAGATAGAATGATATCCTTATTATATGTCTATGTGAACATTATGTCAGCTACCAAGGACCAAAAATGAATAAATAAAAGAGAAATGGAAAAAGAAGACCAAATATGTTTTACTTTTTTATCGCTACGACTAAGTACCCATCAAAAGCCACAAGAAGCAGGAAAAGCTTTATTTGGCTTATAGTCGAGAGGAAGTTCTTCAAGCAGGGTGTGGTGAATGCTAGTACCCGTTCCCTTTCTCAGTCCACAGCTAGGGTTGGTCTCCCCACCTCACTTGATCTGACCTAGATAACCCTCACAGGCGTGCCTAGGGGCTTGTCTCCTGGATGACTCTACATTCTCCCAGTTGACAAGCAATATTAACCATCTTATGCATGACAGCTGATGATGTCAATGCAATCAGCTGTTCCTATCCCACCAAGACTTCTTCCAGTGCACATAGACTCATTTTTATTGGGTCTTAAGAATAATACTTAGATCCCTGGACATAAATCACTGTCATAAACAGCTTCAAACAGCATCTGAAATCTACCCTCTGCTGTAACCCTCTGCTGTTTCCTCTGCTGTAACATGCCTACCTGGCCTCCCTGCCAGTGTGTTTGGTAAATGCATGGGTTGAGGACCTACTTTGTTCTGTGACTATGGAAGCTCTCTGTTCGGTGGGGCATGTTCTCAGGCCACAGTTCCCCTTTGTTGGCTCAGAACAAACCATCCCTTATTCCTTTTGAGGTAAGAACTGTGCTTCTGCATCAACAGAACACAGAACAACAATGTGAAACATATGTACAATGACTGTCCAGAAGAAGCTAAAAGAGTGAAATAATGCACAAAATCATTCCAAATAATGAAAATGATAAATCTGCATGTAAAAATGACAAGTGAACATTATGGAGGACCAAGGCAAGACAGACAACTACCAACAAAGTGAAATAGTGAAAAGGAAAAATACAGAAATAAGTAAAAGCAGTTCTATAAAGACAACTATAATAATATAAACAACTGATGTCATTACAAGTGCCCTGTTCTGAGTCTCCTGAGGCCTGGGGACTCCTCACAGGGAGAGGGGGGACACATCCCAGCGGACCAGCGCATCCAGAGTCTACTGAAGTAGAGGTACTAACTAGTCTCACATCCACCCAATGGGAGGAAGGAAGCCTGGGCCTGTTTCTGGCCCACCTTCCGGTGCCCTGTTTGGAGTCTACTGAGGCCTGGAGACTGCACCATGGAGAACCAGTCTAATTTGTTAGATATTAGGATTGCTATATCAGCTTGTTTCTTGGGTTCATTTGATTGGAAAATCTTTTTCCAACCCTTTACTTTGAGGTAATATGTGTCTTTGAAGTTGAGGCATGTTTCTTGTATGCAGCAGCAGGATGGATTCTGTCTTCATATCCATTCTGTTAGCCTGTGCCTTTTTATAGGCTAGTAATACCATTATTATTGAGGGAAATTAATAAACATTGATTGTTGATTCTTGGATTTGTTGTTGTTATTGGTATTGTGTGTGGATTTTCTCCCTTTTTTTCTTTTGGTGTTTGGTAAAGTGGGATTATCTATTGCCTATGTTTTTGTGAGTGTAGTTAATTTCCTTGGGTTGGAGTTTTCCTTCTAGTAATTTCTGTGTCACTGGATTAGTGGATATGTATTGTTTAAATCTGGTTTTGTCATGGAATATCTTGTTTTATCCATCTATAGTGATTGAAAGCTTTGCTGGGTATAGCAGTCTGGGATGGCATCTGTGGTCTCTTAGTGTTGGTAGAATATCTATCCAGGACCTTCTGACTTTCAGAGTTTCCATGGAGAAGTCAGGTGTAATTCTGATAGGTTTGTCTTTTCCGTTTGCTGCTCTTAATATTTTTCTTTATTCTGTAAGTTTGGTGTTTTGATTTTTATGTGGCAAGGGGACTTTTCTTGTGGTCCAGTCTATTTGGTGTTCTGAAAGCTTCTTGTACTTCATAGGCATGCCTTTTAGATTTGGAAAATTTTCTTCTATGATTTTGTTGAATATGTTTTCTGTACCCTTGAGCTGTATTTCTTCACCTTCCTCTATACCTATTATTCTTAGATTTGGTCTTTTCACAGTGTCCCATATTTCCTGGATATTTTGTTTTAGGGATTTGTTAGACTTAAGATTTTCTTTGGTTGATGACTGTATTTCTGCTAGTGAGTCTCCAACACCCGAGATTCTCTCTTCCATCTCTTGTATTCTGTTGGTTATACTTATATCTGTAGTTCCTAGTCATTTACCCAGCTTTTCTATTTCCAGTATTCCCTAATTCTGTGTTTTCTTTATTGTTTCTATTTCAGCTTTCAAGGCTTGAACTGTTTGAATTGTTTCCTTCACTTGTTTGGTTGTTTCTTCTTGAGTTTCCTTGCTTTCTTGAAGAGATTTGTTTATTTCTTGAATTTTTTGGTTTGTCTTTTCCTGTATTTTTTGTTTGTTTTTTTCTTCCATTTCTTTAAGGGATTTTTTTTGTTTTCTCTTTGAGGTCTCTAACATCTTTATAAAGTTGTTTTTAAGATCCTTCTCTTTTGCTTCATCTGCACTGGGATGTTTGGATCTGGCTGGTGTAGAGTCCCTAGATTCTGGTGGAGTCATATTGATCTTTCTGTTGTTGAATGTGTTCTTATACTGTTGTCTTTCCATCCCTTCTTCCATTGGGTGCAGATGGGATCTCTCCTTTTCCTCTTGTCTCCTGGTGACTGTAGGTGGGCCAAGATTTCAATGTTGGCAACTCTGGATGGTTGTTCTCCTCTCCCGGTGTTCTCTTCATGCAGAAGGCATGGAGGGAGCCAAGACTCAAGCTCAAGCTGAGGGCATGGGGGGGGCAAGGCTGTGATGTAGGCAGACTCTGGATAGTCTGGGCTGCCGGGGCGGGTCCACTAAGTGGAGCAGACCCAAGAAGTTCCAAGGAGGGGGTGGGGAAGTTGGGCCTAGGCAGAACCCAAACTTACCTCAATGGGAGAGCGTAGGGGGGCCAAGTCTGCCATGTGGGCAGACTCCAGAGAGTTTGGGCTACTTGGGCAGTCTGCTAAACACAGAGCAGACCCAGATGATTCTCTCTGTCTTAAAACCTTCAAAAAGGGCCAGGGAGATGCTCAGTTGCTCAAGTGCTTGATGCACAAGCATAGGGATCCAAGTTTGGACCAGCAGAACCTGGGTAAAAGCTGGAGGCTCTGTAAGACCAGGTAGGAGTGAGGACAGAGATAGGTAGATCTCTCCAGCTTATTGGCCAACCCATCTGGCCAACTTTGTGAGCTCTGGTTCCAGTGAGAGACCTTGTCTCAAAAGTGAGATGGAGAGTAATAGAAGGAATTTAGCATTGAGTTCCGGCCCCCAGGGTGTGTGCATATGTAAGTGTGCTCACTTGCATACACACCCATATGAACACATACATACACATACAAAACTAAAAAAACACAAAAAATTGTAACACTGTATTTTTGAGTGTCTGAGATAGACATAATATGATCCTTTATTGGAGTCCAGGGTGTCTTGATCAGTTTTTCTGATGCAAGATCTAGTTAATTAATATAATTTCATAACTTTTCTAAGTGTAAAACAATTTTGTATCTCTGTATGAGAATTAATGCCTGTAAGTTCTACTCATAAATATAACCTTTTCTGTGTGTTTATTTTTAAATTGCATTTATAAAGTCCAGCTATTTATAAATTTAAAATTTTTATTTAATCTCTTTAGATTTTATTATGATTATTTTCTGTTTGCTTTTCTGTTAAAAATTTTAACCTAGAAAAAAATACATAGACACAGAGTCAAACATATTCTGTTCAATTTTCTTTAAAAGAAACAAAACTTTCTTTTTTCTTATGTATGGTGTGTGTGTGTATTCACATATGTGTGGATGTACATGTGTGAGAATGTATACTGAGCCTAAAATTGACATTAGTCAAGAATCTTACTGAATCACTCTCCAGTACTCATTAAGGTAGAGTCTCTCAATTGAGCCCAGAGCTGGTTTATATGTTCAAAACTAATGCTGAAGTAATAGAAAACAATAGGAATTTATCACATAACCAGTGAAAATAAGACAACTGACAGGAGTATAGTAATCTCAGATAAAATAAATCTCAAGATGAGAAATTTCACTAGCGATGGAGTCATAATGATGAAAGGACAGATTAGGAGGGAATGATATGATAATTATCCACATCTATGCACTTAGCAAGAGAACCACTAAATCTGAAAAGCAAGCTCCAGCAGAAAGAACAATGAACAATTCAACAATAAAATGTGAAGGCTTCCATGCCACTCACAGTAATGGACAGAACAAATAGACAGGTGATCACAGACAGCTTGTATAGTATTATCAATTAACTTGAACTGAGTAATATTCACGGAACACTCCACCCAAACACAGTGTATACATACACATTTCTCTCAGGCATGCCCAGGATAGACAATGCGCTGGTTCTAGGGCAATTGGAGGAGGGATAATCTCAGGGCTGTCTGCAGCATCACCAGTGCCATAAGTCATCGCATGAGCATCCATGGTGTGAACACGGTGGTCCCAGAATGCAGAGAGTCTATAACTGCTCTTCTACCCCACTGCTTGGAGTTTCTGAATTCTGGGAAGACGCAATCCTTTTAAAGGCTTCCAACTGCTCAATTCAGACACACCCAAATAACGGACCTTCTCCTTAACTGAATGTCAACTGATTGAGGACTGTATGTCTGAATACCCTTTCACAGCAGTTCCTAGATTTGAGAGGAATCGGAAGATTCCCACCTTCAGTATGGCTGCTTTCTCCCATGTCCTCTAGCTTTCCCATAGGATGGTCCTTTCCCAACCACCCTTGTCAGATGTAGTTGAATAATGCCCACAAAGAAAAGCCCAAGTCCTTGGTTGCCAGCTTCACAGGCTTGCATTCCCACTTCTGGAAACCCAATGTCCTTCCAATATGCCCACCGTGGGAACAAGTCCTATGGGCTTCTGTAGCTGCTTGTGGGTGATTTCAGGGGCAGATCTGAACAGATAATTTAAAGTCTTCATTGTATTGGCTTTTAAAAGTACATGCCTAGAAAATTAAGCAGCAGTCCTTTTTTTTTTTAAAAGAAAAGTCCAAGCCCAAGTGACTTTACTGCAGAATTCTACCAAACATTTAGAGAATAAATAATACCAAATTCTTTACAAACTCTTCAGGGAAGTAGAGAGCACAGTATTTCTGAGCTCATTCTGCAAAGCCTGTATTTCTCTGCTACCAAAACCGGAAAGAGTCCTCAAAAGAAATGAAAACTGCAGACTAACTAACTTTCTCCACAAACATTGAAAATGTCTTCAGTGAAATAGTAACAAACAAATTAGGAAGCATAACAAGAGAATTATTTTTATACAAGATCGGGTCAGATTGATCCTAGGAATTCAAGGTTGGTTTAATAACTAGAAATCAATTAATTCAGAATATCAAGGAAACAAAAGGGAGGAAATTCATAGACAAGAATAAGCATTTGGCAAAAATACAACAGGCATTTATAGTACAAATTGGACTAACTAAAAATGAAAACAGATTTCTTCAACTGGATGACAGTGTTTGTAAAATCCCATAGCTGACTCTCACTGACAGGTGAAAGGCTAAGTATTTCCTTCACGATACCAGGAGAGGGATGTGCCCTTAAACTTATTCCATTCAATGCGGCTTTGAAAGGTCTGGTTAGCATGGAAAAGGCAGTAAGACAACACAGACTCAAAAGCCCATATATGTGAGTCCTAAGGAATTAACAGATTATAAGAACAATTTCAGCAAGTCTGCCAATTACAAGGTTGACACACAAAATTCAATTATGTGAAATTAAGAAGATAATTCTATGCCCATCATCTAAGTGCTGCTAAACATTTAGAACTAAAATTACAAAAGAGAGTATGAGACATCTTGGAGAGGAAGTATAGAGGGTCAGAAGAAATCCAGAGATGCTCAAAGTTTCCATTAGAGATAGCAGCATTACCAAGATGATCTTCCCAAGCTGATGTGTGGATTCAATGCAAACACCACCAGATCCCAAGACTTCCTTGTGGAAATGCATACACAAATACCCAAAGTAGGCCACCACTCTAGAACAAAGCTGGAGGATTCAATTCTCAAGTCAAAACCTTTGTGGGTCTAAATGGTCAAGAAAGTAACCCTAGACAGTCCTTCAGCTGCCTCTGCTGTAACCATGGGAACGCTGACCCCAGCCTCCCCTCACCTGGAGGGGGCTTCTGTCCCCTTGATGTCTGTATCCACTCGAGGGAGCCACCTCCTCAGCCTGCTGGGCCAGCCCACCGTCTTACACACACACACACACACACACACACACACACACACACACACACACACTCACATGCACCCGCCCACGTGCACACACACACAAATGGCTTCCTCCTGCTTGGCAGGTATCACGTGACAATGACAAATGGAAACCAAAGGGAAGTGCTGGCCGTGGCCTGGGTTTGTCCTTGGAGCCCTCTGAGGCAGTGGTTCCCAACCTTCCTAAGGCTGTGGCCCTTTAACACAGTTCCTCATGTTTTAGAGACCCCCAACCATAAAATTATTTTCATTGCTACTTCATAACTGTAATTTTGCTGCTGTTATGAGTCATGATGTAAATACTTTTGGAGACAGAGGTTTGCCAAAGGGGTTGCAACCCAAGGCCAGAGGGGACTGTCCCTCCTTCAGTGACCCCTTGCTAGCTCCAAACAAAAGCGAATCTTGCATGTGTTAGAGGGAGGGAGGAAGCGTGCAAGCGGGCACGCTCATGTCAGGGAGTGTGATCTGCCTCTAGCTGCTGATTTTTGTTGTTGCTTGTTTCTGCTTTTTATTCGCATTTAACCATTGTGATGACAGCACTAGCTGGCCATTAAGGATCTCCGCCAAAGACTCACAGTCCTTCTGGGCTCCTTTTGCACAGCCCTGGGGAGGCTTGCTTGAGGAGCATTTTCTAAAGAGACTTCTTGTATGTGGGTATAATGTGCTGTTTGTACCATGATTCTGGTAATAACCATGCTTTATTACACATACTGAGTTCATTATTAACTTAAAAAGAAAGCAAAATTTACGAAGAGAATTCCAGCATCTGAAACAGTTAGGTAGATAGGCAGTGAAACAGAACAAACCGCGAAACCTCATTGTGCGCTATGATTTTTCTCAGCGTTGTCAAGGCTCTTTAAGAGAGAAAGAAAGGACAGTGACTGGCATGGGGACACACTGTACAATAAGATACATTTAAACATTTAATTCATATAAAAAGTAATTCAAACTTGACTGTTGGCCTAAAAACCAGAGATGAGTCCAAAAAGGTAACTTAGGTATATCTCAGAAGTCTAATTCACAAAGAGAAAAATGAATCAAATGGACCTCATCAAAGTTAAAATATCTTTCTTGTGAAGCAGCATCATTAAGCAAATAACGAAACTATCTCAAGTTATCTAACAGTCTAAACAGGCCACAGGTTGAGAGAAATTATTTGAAAATTCTGTGCCTTATAAAGAATTTCTATCCAAAAGTGATATTAAATTTAGGGCAATAAAATAAGATAAATGACTCAATAAAAAGGGAAAATTACTTAACTAGACACCTACCAATTATGGAAATTAAAATCCCAGTGAAGTGTCACCTTATACCTGTCAGAATGGCTGTAACAATAACCATAATAAAAAGTTGTGTTGGGGAGGATGTGGATGTGGTTGACAGGAATGTAAATTAACAGAGCCACGGCTGGAAAACACGAAGGTTCCCTGTAGTTGGTTCTGTAACTTCTGCTGTTTTGAGACGGAGTCTAATGCGGCCCGGGGACCTCTACCCGGCTGAAAAACCCAAAGCGGTAGTTTGAATGTGAATGGCTCGTTAGGCTTATGTGTTTGAATGTGGGGTTCCCGGTTAGCGGGACTGTCTGGGAAGGACATGGAGGTGTGGCCGGGTTGGAGGAGGTGTGCCACGTGGCACAGTCTTTGAGGTCTCAAAAGCCCGCACCAGCAGATCAGGATGTAAAGCTCTCCGCTACTGCCCCAGCGCCATGCCTGTCTGCTTCCACGACAGTGACCATGGACTAACCCTCTAAAGCTATAGTCCAGCCCCCGATTAAAGCTTTCTTTTATAAGAGTTGCCTTGGCCGTGGTGTCTTTTCAGAGCTATAGAATTGCATCTAAGACACCCAGCGGGAGCTTGGAGGCCTGGTCCTCCAGCTTCCATCTGGAGTGTCAGATTACACACCTCTGTGCCCTTATTGTGCAATTTTAGGGGTTCAGGAGACCGAGCCTGTAGTCTGTGGTGTGCGAGGCTGGTCTTCTATTAATTGCTGTCCCCTGCTAGTCAGGGTTCTAGAGAAGCAGAACTGGAAGAGTGATTATGTAGTAAAAGGATATTTATTGGAATGGCTTACATAGTATTTTTGGTCCTCACCCGGAGAGACCAAGAACGCCTCGGCACTCCCAGCACGGCACTGAGGGCCTGGAGCTCCTTTGTGCGTGAAGTGGGCTGCCTCGTCACTCCCGGCGTGGCCCTGCTAAGTCCAAAATCTGGAAACGAATCACGACCACAAGATGGACTCCGAAGCAAAAGCAGAGTCTTTTATTTGTGAGATAACTTGGGTTCCTCTGTCCATCCAAGGTGGCAGCCGTGAAGACGGTGAGACCGTGATGACGGCGGCAGCAACAGGAGCAGAGCAGGAGAGACCCAGGGTAGCCAGGGAAGGCTTAGTTTTTATCTTTTATTTTTATTTATAGTAGCCAGGCAGGAGGGCGGGGGCTTGGGGAATTCCACACCAACCTAGCTACAGCCTTGGGATTGGCTCAAGCCCTGATTGGCTACCCCGGGGAATTGCAAGAGGGTTGGGGGACGGGGACGGACACGGGCAGTCAGGGGCAGTCAGGGGACAGGAGGGCATCTCTAGGCCAGGGGTTGCTGCTTCCCTAGGCGTTAACCCCGGGGGAATCGTGCCCCAGACTAGAGGGCGCTACTCCCTATTTCCCCGGCCGGAAACTTCACTCCCCTAGGCTGGAGGTCACTGTTTTACTGCTCAGGGATTGGTGGGTTTTCCCTGCTCAGGGATTGGCTGGTTTTGTGTCAGGTGCAGAGATGCCTCCAGTGTCAGGGCCAAACTGTTTCTTTCTGTGGTTCTTTTTAGATTTTAGGCTCCAACTTTAGGGGTCAGGTGAATTTCTTTGGCAGTTTCTGATTCTAGGGGCAAAGTGTGTTCCTTTGGTGTTAGTTTTGGAGTTAGGGTGTTTTCCCTGGCTCTAGGTTTAGGGATAAAGTGCTTCTGCTGGCTTGGGCCCCCGAATTCAGGGTGTGTGTGTGTGTGTGTGTGTGTGTGTGTGTGTGTGTGTGTTTTCCTGGGTTGGGGCTTGGGGCTGAACCATTAAGGGTCTGTGTAGGGGCTGCGGTCCAGGATTTTCTGGGGCCTGGGTCTCTCAGCTCTGAGGGCCTAGAGGGTTCCTAGAAGGATCCTGGTGTTCAGTCCACATCAGAAGGCCAAAGAAACTGATTTCTGAAGCCAGGGAGGAATTACAGCAGCAGTGGCAGAAGCAGCCACAGAGTAGATGAACTTGTCAGTATGACGGGAAGGCAAGCAGACAAACAGCAGCTCCTTCCCTTCAGAGCACCTTTCATCTGCCTGCTTAAGGGTGCTACCCACGCTTAGAGTGGGTCCATACTTCCAAGAATATGTTTAAAAATAAACCCCTTACCGGGATGTCCAGTTTATCTTTCAGTTGTTTCTAGATCCAGTTGTCAACCAAGATTAATCGTTAACAGAGGTTCCTCGGAAGTTAAAAATGGAATTGCCATGTGATCTATCGACCCCAATGATTTGGTGCACACCTACAGTGATGTCACTGAGTAGGTACACACACTGATTACATAGTCATAGTGAGATTACTGACTGGGCTCATGCCCATAGTGACCTCACTGGTTACATAGTCATAGTGAGATTACTGACTGGGCCCATGCCCATAGTGACATCACTGGTTACGTAGTCATAGTGAGATTACTGACTGGGCACATGCCCATTGTGACATCACTGGGTACACACCCATAGCCACATCACACCCATTGTGACATGATTAAATAGGCACATGCCCATAGCGATGCAATTGACTGGGCACACATCCAAAGAATTTAAAAATCAACATGTTGGAAGAAAAAAGCTATAGGTCTGTTCTCATAGGGACCTAGTGGGAGCCGGCTGAATAAGTAGGGGCTACATTTAAGGCTAGCATAATTTTATCTTCTCATATGTCTTTCTTGTCTTCTTTGATTTGGGCTACTAATATTGTTCCTTTAATTTTAAAAATTTATTAATAGACTGAAAAGTGGTGGAAATCTGACATAAATAATAAACTCGTTGAATTTGTTGAAAGTAGGATAGCCGAGATACCTGCATGGCCATGCTCTCTGTGGCATTCCCGACAATAGCCAAGTCATAGAATTGTCTAGACATTGCATATGTACATAGAAGAGTACTGTTAGGCTTAAGAAACTAGAGATTTATGTCATTTGCAACTTGGAGGTCATTATGCTTGGTGAAATTAGTGAGTCACAGCGAAATATCACACACTGCCACTTACAAAATCAAAACCAACTGGAATCAGAGCAGCAGGGTGGGGAGGGTGGGTTCCGAGGCTGTTATGGCAGAGGATGACGAGAGAAGAATTGATCAAAGGTTACAAAGTTTCAGTTAGGTGGGAGGAATGAATGATGAGTGTGAACGTGACCCTTAGCTTGAGTCAGTAAGTCTGTATTATATCCAGCACACTTAAAGGAATATTTATTTTATTGTATATACATTGGTGTTTTGCCTGCTTGTATGTCTGTATGTGAGCATACCGTCCCTTGGAATGGGAGTTACAGACAGTTGTGAGCTGCCATGTGGGTGCTGGGAATTGAACCACGATCCTCTAAAAGAACAGCCAGTGGTCTTAACTGCTGAGCCATCTCTCCAGCCTCCATGTCATGTATTTTATTTTTTATTTTTATTTTTTTAACGATCCCATGTGGAGTTTATTGGTGGACGGGGAGGGAAAAGGGGGGTGAGAGGTAACCAGCCCATGCAGAGAAGAGAGAGAGAGAGATAAGATATGAGAGACAGAGTAAGAGCAAGAGAGATAAGAGAGAGAGGAGCAAGAGAGTAAGAGGAGTAAGAGAAGTAAGAGAGCGTAAACGGGCAGGGGTCAGTCCTTTAAAGGGGTCCTTTGCACCTGCCTGGTTCTCATGGAACTCTGGGCTGGCCAGAGCACTGCCTGAGTGCATCCTGCCAGGTAACAGGGCAGGCCAGAGTAATGCCTGAACCTTTCATTCCCACCTTTATTTATGATTAAAAAGAGATGGGGGTGTTAGCCGTGGCAGGTTCGGGATCAAGGACGTTGAGTTCTTAAGACTGCTTCCTGCTGACCTTGGGGCGTCGATCATCTTTGGGGGAACCTGAGAAAGTTGGGGTGTTGCCACGCTGGTTGTTCTATTGTAGTCCAGGGCGTATGGTACTCTTTGTAGTCCAGGCTGTAAGGGACTGTCTGGCGCCTCTGTAAATCTGGCAAGATGTTAGCAGAGAACAAAGTTAGGTTTAAAAATGTCTTTCTTAGGTCCTGGCATTTGCAGGGAAGATCATAAGAGGAGGAAGGGGTTCCCGAGGGGTCCCAAGATGAGGGAAGGGAGTTCCAGGACCAGGGAGAGGTTGAATAATATCTGGAGTGAATCTGACCTGTTTGGATGGGTCCAATTTGGCTTTCTGGAACTGACAAGAATCCTTTGAGTTTGTGAAAACATAAGTATTAGACATATCAGCAGCATATTTGTATTAGAAAAGACTTGGCTGAAAGCATTAACATTTTAAAACTGACAGATATTTTAGCACAATGAAAAGCACCTTAATTTTGAGCTTATAGTTATGATCATATAGTGGTATAGTTGTTTAGCACTGTCGGAGTTAGATTAGTAGCTTATCAGAACTCTATTGATTAATGTTAAGACTATGAAAAGTAGTATAACGAAAGAGGGAAACCTGGAACATATTTTTTTAATGTCTCAACTTAATAGTCTTATATAGATAAACCTTAGAATACTCGTTCCTGAAATCTGTTTTATGACAGAGCTTTGCCTTGTCTGCTACTTTAAGTTGGCAAAGCTACCAGCCGTCAAAAGCATCAGAGTTCTTGAGAAGGATAAGATTTTACCTGAGATTGAAGAATGAGAGACTTAGTAGCCGACTGCATGGACAGCCACCCCCAAGGGCCTCCACAGTTGTTGAAATCAGAAGCTCCAAGAACACCTGCCTTTTGCTGATAGTGAGACCTGTGGATTGGGACTTTTTAGGAAGACTTTCCTACCGTTGACCCGAGCAACATGGAGAAAGTCGATTCCAGTGTCCTCTTGTTCACGGCCTGAAGAGTCCTTTGAAGCAGTTGAGGGGTTGCTCAGTGGCCAGCAATGCCACTTTTGTGGGCAGAGTTTCTTCAGTGTCCACCAGTTTTCTTGGAGGAAATGGGGTGGTGCCTGCAGCTGGCCTGTCTCTGATATAAAAAGCTTTCAAATAAAACATTTAAATGCCATGTTCTCTAGATCTCTGAGCATTTTGAGGACCGTTTGTCTGTTTAGTATATCTTAGTAGACAAAATTTATCTTCAGTGACTTGCCTTAAGCACATAGATGGCTAGAGAATAGAAGTAATAGAAGCTTTACCTTTGTAACCAGCTTACAGGAAGGACTGGGTGTTGTATTTTCTTAATCTGAAATAGACCCTTATAACTTTAAATGTTTATCATCATTTAGAAGATATAACAATTCAGAAATACTTGATATTTAGTATAGTTGAATTAAAGTTACCTAATTTTTTACACATACATATAGATACATTAAACAGTATTGGGTAAAAGTGTTGACCCAAACTTGTAGTAAACAGATAGATTTAAAGAGACAGTGATGAGAAGGAAGATTTATTGTAGATAGAACAGGGGACCCTGGAAAGGCACAGTAGTATTCCATAAACAAGCCATGCACAACAGGGCCAGTGAGAGATGAAATTAGAGACAAAAGTAAAAGCGCAAAAGAGACAAAAAGTAAATGAATTGTATCTGTCGGCAGGTTTTGCCGGCAGAAGCTGGCTGGTCTGAGTGGGTGTGTCTACAGCTAGGTCACGCGGTAAACATGGTGGACTCAGTAAACACGTTTCTAAGCTAGGCCGCATGGTAGGCCGCATGGTTTAAATCGCCAAGATGGCGGCCTCTATAGGCAAATTTCCGTCTGTCAGCAGAAGTGGCCTTTTTCCTCCACAAGTGAGGCAGAAAGATGTGTGACCACCGTAGGTCTAAGAAACAAATGAACGGCCCGTGCCAGGGTATAAAACCCGAGAGACCCCTCGTGGGTCCGAGCAGTAAAAAATCTAAAACTCAAACCTCATTTGTGGGGAAAAAATGAAAAACTCTCAGAGTGTCCTGAGCAGAGGCTAAACTGGGATGAACAGGAGAGAGGCAAAACAGAACACTCCCAGGTGGAAGGTGGTTCCCGCCCTGAGGCAGGTTTAGCCACGATGGGATGTGGCGGGAAGCCTCTGTGACTGGCGGGAGTTTTTAAAGCTAGAAGAATGAGATTTAGAGGAAGAAAGAATGTTGAAGAGAATGTTTAGGAGAGAGGTAGAGAAAAGCCTGAACATAGGGCAACTCCTTCCATCGACCAGATCACTGGCAGTGGTTAGAAAGATCATATTTACTTTGTCGGTTTGTTATCCATGAGTCCGGTCTAAAGGAAAATAAAACGGCCAGATCAACTCTTCAGAGCTCGTCAGCCCGAGAGTCTAGTAAGGGCGGAAAAAGACCACCCGAAAAGGAACCAGCGTCCTAGAGGCGAAGAGCCACCGTAGGCTCGGAAAGGAGCGTCCCAAAGGCGAAGAAGCCACCGTAGGCTTCATAAAGGGGCCGAAAAATTACCAATAGGCCGTGCCCGTGGAAAAGAATGATTGTCAGATGATGGGGGCCGACCGTGATCTTGAAGATTGTAGCTGGATGAATTCCCCACGTTTCCAAAAACACCATAAGGGTGGCAGACGCTCGGCGGTCAGCCCTTAGGGTTTAGGGAAAGGTTTCGCTGACTTAAAGGGGGTCCTTACCAAATCCTAGCCGGTGTTGCATGTAAAATTCAGCGTTCCGGTCGATGGAAAGTGGGCTGTTGGTCCGATGTTACAGGTTACCTGCGTGGTCACCTGCCAGGTCGGCAGGCAGCAGAGCCGCAGGGAGAGCCTGTCCAGGTCAGGGAACCAATGTTGTTAAAATGTTTAGGTTTATCCAGTAAAGAGACACAGACTGCGACTCACCGATCCCACGTGGAGTTTATTGGTGGACGGGGAGGGAAAAGGGGGGTGAGAGGTAACCAGCCCATGCAGAGAAGAGAGAGAGAGATATAAGATATGAGAGACAGAGTAAGAGCAAGAGAGATAAGAGAGAGACGAGCAAGAGAGTAAGAGGAGTAAGAGAAGTAAGAGCCATGTCATGTATTTTAAACCCGTAAATATAGACAGTTTTACCAATATACAAAAATGCATTACAGTAATGTTGAAAGACAAACAAATAATTGTAGTATAAACTGTTGACACTATGTCTAAAGAATAACAATTCAATAAGGAAAATGGGTCCAACAAGTTGTCTTGGCTACTTTTCCATTGCTGTAACGAAACACCACAGCCAGGCAACTTATAAAAGCAACTGTATGATTAGGCTCACAGTTCCTGAGAGTTAGAGTTTGTGACAGTGAAGCAAAGTCTTCATGACAGGAGTAGCTGAGAGCTTATATCCTGATCCGCAGGCATGCGTGAGGCAGAGAGCACACTGGGGATAGCTTTGGAAGCTCCATGGCCCACCCTCATGACACCTTCTCCAACAAGGCTGCACCCCTAGTCCTTTCCAAGCTGTCCCACCAACTGAGGGCCAAGTGTTCAAACATGTGTGCCTATGAGTGTGGTGATGTACTGTTTATGATTTATTAAAGCTTGCCTGAGAACAAAGTCAGCCACAAGACAGAAACCAGGCACACACCTTTAATCCCAGCAGCCAGAAGCTAGGAGGTGGTGGTACATGCCTTTCACCACAGAACTCAGGATTAAGAGGTAGACAGATCTCTGTGAGTTAAGCAATAGTGGAGAGGCTACCTTAAATGCCCTTCCGCGATAATGAGATTGATGACTATCTTACATGCCATCCTACAGCCTTCATCCAGAGGCTGATGGAAGCAGAGGCAGACACCCACAGCTAAACATGGAACTGACCTCCTGGAATCCAGTTGCAGAGAGGGAGGAGTGATGAGCAAAGGGGTCAAGACCAGGCTGATGAAACACACAGAAACAGCTGAGCTCATGGACCCCAGACTGACAGTTGGGAAACCAGCAAAGGACTGATCCAAACCCCCTGAACATGGATGTCAGTGAAGAGGCCTTGACAATCTATGGGGCCTCTGGTAGTAGATCAGTATTTATCCTTAGCATACAAATGGACTTTGGGAGCCTATTCCACATAGAGGGATACTCTCTCAGCCTAGACACACAGGGGAGGGCCTAGGCCCTGCTCCAAATGATGTGACAGACTTTGAAGATCCCCCAATGGAAGGCTTCACCTTCCATGGAGAGCAGAAAGGGTATGGTACAGGGAATTAATGGGGAGCAGGGGAGGAGGGGAGGAAGAGGGAACTGGGATTGACATGTAAAACAATCTTCTTGTTTCTAATTTAAATAAAAAATAGAAAAAAATAAAATCAGATAACATGGCAAACAAAACAAAACAAGATTGATCCATTCCTAAAGAAAACTAGCTCACTCAAAGAGGATCTCAGCACCTGGGATCACACTCCTTTAATTCCAGCATCAGGGAGGTATATAAGACAGGAGCAAGGTCTCAGAGCTGGCGTTCATTCTCCAGTCACACTGAGGAGAGGAAGAGATTGAATTCTCAGGATTCTCCAGTCACGCTGAGGAGAAGGCAGCAGTTTGAGGTTTGGTGGAGCCAGGATTGTCTTTCAGTTTGAGATAAAATAAGAGCTAGCGGCTGGCTGCTTTGCTTTTCTGAACTTCAGCTTGAAGCTTGAAGCCCAATATCAGCCTCTGGGTCTTTTATTTTTTTGTGCAACATATGGGGACCATGCTCATTGAGACCATCCCCAAATGAACAGGTGATGTGCAGGAATCAGTATTTAATGGTGATCAGTAATTCAGAGAATGAGACTGGAAGCCACAGATGGTGTGGGGAGTCTGATAGTGCCAGGCACTGGCGGAACCATGAGGAAGCCATCGATAGCAGGCATGCGAAGTTCTGTGGAGAGCAGTCTGGTGGAATTAGTGACAAGAACGCTTGAGGCAGCAGTTTCACTCGGCTGACACATGCCAGCCCAGAGGACACAAGTCTCCACCCACAGCAGCGGTGTTCTTTCTGTGCAATTTGAGGCATGAAACCTTGAAAAAATGAGAGAATTGTTCATGAATGAGACATGGGGGGATTGGTGCACATTCTTTATTTTTATGGGCCTGAACATTTTGCCACAACTAGGATAAAACAGAAGGCTAACTGGAGGCTGGGCGTGGTGGCATGCTCCTAGAATCCCAGTAATTAGGAGTCTCAGCAGGAAGATCTTGAGTTCAAGGCCAGCCGGGGCTGCCTAGTGTGACACTGCCTTTAACTAAGCAAAACAAATCACCTGGACCCCATAATCCATGGTCTTCCTGGGGGGGGCAGCACAGATTGGCAGAATCTGGCCATTGGGACCCCTGAGCAGTCTGGGAAGTCTGGTCCTGAGGCTTGGTGTGCCTCCTGCTGTTAAGAGGCACACTGCCAAGCATGTCCGGCTTGAGATGCTGGAGCATTTGTGCCTAGGAGCAGAAGTACACGTGTGGCCAGGCTCAGCCTCTTGTACGGGCATATGCATTCATGTGCAGAGGATGCCTGTGAACACACACATGCACACACATACAAGCACATCTATCTGCACACGCACAGCCTCACTAAGCACCCATCTCACAGTGCAGTACATGCTCACCCACACATGCACTTCTCATGAAATTCCCACGTTACAGTCCTGTGCACACACACTGTCTGTCCTTTGAACACGAGCTTAGGTGTAAGAGTCACTTTTGAAATACGGTCTTTGGGGCAACTTACAGAGCCATACATTAGGATTCTAGGAGAAGACAGGGACAAGACGATTGTGGCCGGGGCCTGGCGAAGAAGTGGCTGTCACATTCCCTGGCATTCCCACAGGATTTAGCGTTCCCCACCATCTGGGCTCACAGCCTCCATGAGAGAGGTTGTCTGGGACATCAGATGCCCCAGGAAGGCAGACTGTGCAGGATGCAGCACAGAATCTGAAGAGAGCCAAGCAAGGCTCCCTGGCTTCTAGACATCCTAGCAAAGAAATGAGCGAAGAGTCTGTGCAGTGAGCAGGCTGAGGAGCCTGAAGCTGCAAGAACGGTAACTCCTCTTTGATTTGCTGTTTTAGGGACTGGGTGTAATGTGATTCTTCCCACCAGCCTGGTCCCTGAGCCGCATCAGTCCCAAATGAACACGCAGGATGCTCTATTAATTATAAAGCTATTGGCCATTGGCTATGGTTTCTCATTGGCTAGCTCTAGCTTAATTATTAACCAATAATTGCTAATCTGTGTATTTCCACGTGGTCTTCTCTTACCGGAGAAAGGGTCCGGACCTCTTACTTCTCTCGCATCTTACATGGTGACTGACTGTGCCTTTGTTTCCCAGAATCCTCCTCAACTCCTAGTCCCACCTATCTTGCTTCCCTATTGGCTAACAGTGCTTTATTCATCAACCAATAAGACAAACATACACAGAAGGACTTCCCCCATCTTCTCCTCTTTTCTGTCTACATAAAGAGAAAGGTTTTAACTTTAACATAGTAAAATATATAACAAGGCAGTTATTAAGCAAGAACTATAAATACAATATTTAGTCCATTAACATTTAGCAAGATTTAAAGAAAATATCATCTATCCTATTTTTGTGAGTCTAAAGTCTTATTTATCATAACTAAGGAAAACTATAACTATCTGCTTCAACTCCATCAAAGACCACAGAAGGATAATATATAAACACTATAATTGACAGATACATCTTGATACCTGGACAGTCACCTGAAATTCCTCTGTAACGTTGGGGCATCCATCTTCAGCCCATAGGCCACAGTGTATCTGACAGACTTTTTAGCAAAGCAGGAAAATTTAAATTGTCTGCTTGCATTGGCAGTTTGTCAGTCATTTTTTCTGTGTCCTGCAGATTGTCTGGCAGACTCTCCCATGAAGCAAGAATCCTTTATGACTGTCCGTCTTGTTTTATAAGTTCAGCAATCACTTTCCTGTGGGTCCTGCATGCCCAATTTGTATAGCAACAGTCAAACAGCTCAGGCAAGAGCAGTTTCTTGCCCAAATGGCTAGTCTTGCCATGTTGAAAGCAAACTCCATGAGTTTCTTTGATGCCCATCTTCCTCTCAGACATAATTGGTGTGTCAGGAGCAGTTGTGTCTCACTATCATGAAAAAAATCTAAACCATTTAAATGCCATATATTCTGTAAGTATTTGAAAGGTTTGAAGAATATCTATCCATCTCAAATACATCTCTGTATATCTAGAAAACATAACTAACCTAACTATAAGTTCTGACTATTATAGGTGACTATCTATAATCTGTACTTAAGTATACATTACCATTTTAAATGAGCTATACAAACACAGTACCTAAACCAGAGAAATATATATATCACAAAATTGATCTTAAATGAAAATCCATACCAATGCAAAGTATTCGTTTCTATATCATATTCTCTTTTTTCCCTTTAGAAAGAGATTGACTGTGATCATTTCCATTTATAAGCAACCTCATTTAAATGAAAACAAAGCTTTATAAACAATATTTGGGATTTTGGGCATTGTTCATTCCAAACTGCTTCCTGCTGGTTGGGGCTCTGTCCATACCATGGGGATCATGACAAAACAGAGAAACCTGGTCAGATCCTTGTTTTTGTAGTCTGCACAGCTGCATCATCCCAGTTGTTTCAGATGCTGGACTGCCTGGGACACTGCTTGGGGGGGGGGGGGGTCTTACTTAATCAACCCATAGAAGTCTGGAAGGAATCCATAGCTCTTCATTTTCTGTGGAAACAAAAGCAGAAATTCCTTTCCTAAGTAACCTGTCCTTATATTTAAATTTAGAAGTCAAAGAATTTTTAAAATATATGAGTTCGATTAATTCAGCAGCATTGATAATCAAATGTCTTTTAGCAGCTGTGTAAGTTTACTGCCAGCACTGGCCGTACAAGTCTTTATTTGTCTCTAGCAAAACAGAGCCCACATGAGGAAATGCTGCTACCAAGAAACCGTGCTTCTCTCTGTTCTAAAAAAAATCCCTTTTTTAAGCTTTTGTTCAGTGTAAATTTGGGCCTCATGTTGAGGGCACCATATGTAACGTGTACTCTTTCCCACCAGCTGCCTGGGTCCTGCCGCTGTCTCAGTCCCCAAATAACACATGAGACTCTATATTAATTATGAAGCTATTGGCCATTTGCTTGGTTTCTTATTGGCTAGCTCTGACTTAATTATTAACCCATAATTGCTAATCTGAGTATTTCCACGTGGTCTCCTCTTACCAGAGGAAGGGTTCAGACCTCTTCTCTTGTGTCCTTCATGGTGACTGACTGTGCCTCTGTTTCCCAGAATCCTCCTCGACTCCTAGTCCCACCTATCTTGCTTCCCTATTGGCCAACAGTGCTTTATTTATCAACCAATAAGACTTCCCCCATCAACTGGGGATTTGTTTTAGGAAAATAACACCAATCCACGAGAACTCTGCACACTTACTGGCAAATAGCCACCCGCATTAGTGATAAATTCAAACAGCAAAACCAGAGGGAAAGTGAAACCAACCTTCAGTACTCGGAATGGCAGATTCAACACCCATGGGATGTGGTCACAGAAAATTGCATATGTGCTCTTCTGTGTGTATAACACGTGTTCATCATGAGACAAAGACTGAAGGAATGCCTGAGAAATAAGTGCATGCAAAGATATCGGCAAGGTTTGAAAAAGCGAGGTGTTTGGTACATTGCCGATTATTCAGCAGACTGACCTTTTTAAAATGTGGAACAAGCCAGCTGACCCTTTCAGTAGCTTGGTGACAGGGTTCTCTTACAGAAGTGGCTGCTTTGCTCATCCACCTGGCTCCAAGAAGTCTATCATCACACAATTAGGCTGTCTGGACCCGGCTGTTTGTGGTGAAATCCCCACCCGCTCAGAGACAGCAGATGGTTTCCCACATTGTGTTATGTTTATTAACTTTTAGCCCAGGCTTAATTGACAATACTAAACGTTGGTGCTTTAAACATTCTATTTCATTATTTGCAGTGGTGATTTCAGTAAACAGTAGCTATTCCAAAGCTCTGCAGTGTGAAATTAAATTGGTTGGTTAATTAATTGGAAGAGTGTACCAACTTCAGTGGGCTTAGACATTGTGGCATTGGTGTGGCATTGAAAGTAGTGATCTGTAAAATTACTCACAGTGTAACAAAATTAAAACAATGGGATGGATAAGCTTGCCAAGTCTTCACACTATGGAGCACCGACTTTCTTGGAATGATGCCTTGTGGCTTGAATGTGAGTTGTCTTCAACAGGCACATGTATTTGAACACTTGTCTGCCAGCTGGTGGTATTTTTGGGAAGGTTATGAAACCTTTGGGAGGAAGAGCCCAGTTGGAGAAAGCAGGTCACTGGGTGACAGGCCTTGATATTTTATAGCCTGGCTCTGCTTCCCGAGTGTGGCTGCAATGTGACCAGCCGGTCTGCTGTGCCACAATGGATGTAAGCCCTTTAGCTATGCCAGAATAAACCCTCCTTTCCTTACCTCCCATCTGGTCAGGCATTTTGAACTTCACTGAGAAAAGCAGCTATGCAGAGGATTGGTACCAACAAACGGGGCTGTTGCTGCGGTAAACCACGTGGTAGGTAGGCTTTTGGGACTTGTGTGTGGGAAGAATGTAGGGAAGTTTGCAGTTACAAGCTGAAGAAGTCCCCAGATTCTGTAAGAAGAGCTTAATAGGCATTTTTTGTGGGAGTGTGGAAATGCGGACAGAGGAGGCACCGCTCAGGAGACTTCGGGGTGGGGGGACAAGGACTGTACTGGGAATAGGTTAGGGGGCATTCAGGTTGTATTACAGCAAAGAATCTAGCAACGTTCTGCTCACATCCCAAGAGCTCAAACGAGGCTGGATTTAAAAGCAATGGGCTGGGGAGAAGGCTCAGCAAGTTAGGGCACTTGCTGCCAGGATGCTGACCTTCACAAACACGTAGCGTTGCACTAATGTCTTTGGCAGAGGAGATTTTGAGGCGGGGTAGCATCCAGTCTGTGGAATGTTTATTACTCACTGCTCTTATCCACATGTCCATGGGGAAAGACAGCAGCAAGGGGTAAAGAAGGGTGCAAAGGGGAAGTTTCACAGGGAAAGGTGTGTGAGCAAGCTTGACGTTGTGTACAAAGTGAGCACAGGCACCAAAGTGTCTGCAGTTGCTAAGCAGTCAGGCGGGAGAGGTGGCTCAGTGGCCAAGAGTGTTTGCTGCTCTTCTGGAGGACCGGAGTTCAGTTCCCAGCACACACACCAGGTAGCTCTAGTCAGAGTAACTAAACCAATAACTTCTTGTCCTGACTCCAGTTGTGTTTGCCTAGACAGTTCTCAGCTCTCCCCGCCACAACAGCCACACTTGCCTCGGCAACACATTTGAGATTCCCATGTCCCTGTGCATAGTTCAGATGCATCAACCAAAATAATAATGTGTACACAAACTTAAATAACCTAAGAAGACCCAAGCCAAAGTGATTGTCATGCCTTCATGAAGTAAAAACCACTATGTTCTACCTAAAGAAATGTTGCAAGGTTTCTCTGACCCTCATATAACATTGATATAATTGTGGTTTTCACCTTTAAAAATGCTAGACTTGAGCCTGCTTTTGGTTGCTGGCAAAAATTAAAGGACTATTATACTTTTAATTGGCTTCAGACCTATGGTTCGCTGTATGTTTCTGGCATGGGTTTATTACAGTAACCACTTGTGTTACAATTTGATTTTCAGCTACTATGGTAAACACCATGACCAAAGGCAGCAGCTTCGGGGAGGCCAGGGATTATTTTATCTTGTGCTTCCATGTTACAATCTATCTGATCATTTGTTACTTTTTATTTAAATTAGAAACAATCTTGTTTTACATGTAAATCCCAGTTCCCTCTCTCTCCCTTCCTCCCCTCCTCCCCACCAATCCCCTATCTCATCCCCTTTCTGCCTCTGAGGGAGGGTGAGGCCTTCCATGGGGGATCTTCAAGATCTGTCACATCACTTGGAGCAGGGCCTAGACCCTCCCCCATGTGTCTAGGCTGAGAGAGTATCTCTCTATGTGGAATGGGCTCCCAAAGTCCATTTGTACACTAGGGATAAATACTGATCACTACCAGAAGGGCCCATAGACTTCCCAGTCCTACTAACTGACACCCACGTTTACGGAGTCTGAGTTGGTCTTATGCTGGTTTCCCAGCTATCAATCTGGGGTCCATGATCTCCCTGTTTTCAGGTCAACTGTTTCTATGTGTTCCTCCAGCCTGGTTTTGACCCCTTTGCTCATCACTCCTTCCTCTCTGCAACTGGATTCCAGGAGTTCAGTTCAGTGTTTAACTGTGGGTGTCTGCCTCTGCTTCCATCAGCTACTACTGGATGAAGGCTCTAGGATGGAATATAAGGTAGTCATCAATCTCATTATCGCTGAAGGGCATTTAAGGTAGCCTCTCCACTATTGCTTATATTCTTTCTTGGGGTCATCCTTGTAGATCTCTGGACATTTCCCTAGTACCAGATTTCTCTTTAAACCTACAATGGCTCCCTCTATTAAGGTATCTCTTTTCCTGCTCTCCTCTATTCATCCCCTGACCCAGTCTTCTTGATCCTCATGTGATCCTCTCCCCTCCTCTTCTCCCCTTCTTTTTCTCCTAACTCCTCCCCCCATGCTCCCAATTAGCTCAGGAGATTTTGTCCCTTTCCCCTCTTCGGGTTCTCCTTTGTTTCCTAACTTCTCTGGCAGTGTGGATTGTAGGCTGGTAATCCTTTGCTCTGTGTCTAAAATGAATATATGAGGGAGTACATACCTTGTTTGTACTTTTGTGATTGGGTTACCTCATGCAGGATTGTTTCTTCTAGTTCCATCCATTTGCCTGCTAACTTCAAGATTCCATTCCATTTTTTCCCATTGAGTAGTACTCCATTGTGTAAGTGTACCACATTTTCTTTATTCATTCTTAAGTTGAGGGGCATCTAGGTTGCTTCAGGTTCTGGTTATTACAAATAATGCTGTTATGAGCATAGTTGAACAGATGTCCTTGTTGCGTGAGTATGCATCCTTTGGGTATATGCCTAAGAGTGAAGTTGCTGTGTCTTGAGGTAAACTGATCGCCATTTTCCCGAGGAAATGCCATACTGATTTCCAAAGTGGCTGTGCAAGTTTGCACTCCTACCAGCAGTGGAGGAGTGTTTCCCTTTCTCCACATCCTTTCCAGCATAAACTGTCATTGCTGTTTTTGATTTTAGCCATTCTGACAGGAGTAAGATGGTATCTCAGAGTTGTTTAGATTTGCATTTCCCTGATGACTAAGGATGTTGAGCACTTAAGTTCTCAGTCATTTTAGATTCCTCTATTGAGAATTCTCTGTTTAGTTCTATACCCCACTTTTTAGTTGAATTATTTGTTGTTTTGGTGACTAGCATCTTGAGTTCTTTGCATATTTTGGAAATCAGTCCTCTGTCTGATGTGAAGTTGGTGAAGATCCTTTTCCATTCTGTGGGCTGCCATTTTATCTTGTTGACTGTGTCCTTTGCCTTACAGAAGCTTCTCAGTTTCAGGAGGTCCCATTTATTAATCGTCAATCTTAGTGTCTGTGCTACTGGTATTATGTTCAGGAAGCGGTCTCCTGTACCAATTCGTTCAAGGGTGCCTCCCACTTTCTCTTCTAACAGGTTCAGTGTGGCTGGATTTATGTTGATGTCTTTGATCCATTTGGACTTAAGTTTTGTGCATGGCAATAGATATGGATCTATCTGCAGTCTTCTACATGTCAGCATCCAGTTATGACAGCAACATTTGTTGAAGATGCTTTCTTTTTTCTGTTGTATAATTTTAGCTTCTTTGTCAAAAAATCAGGTGTTCGCAGGTGTGTGGGTTAATATCAGGGTTTTCAATTTAATTAATTTGGTCTACCTGTCTATTTTTTGTGCCAAAGCTCTTTTCATTACTATAGCTCTATAGTAGAGCTTGAAGTCAGGGATGGTGATGCCTGCTGAAGTTCCTTTATTTTACAGGGTTGTTTTGGCTATCCTGGGTCTTTTGTTTTTCCATATAAAGTTGAGAATTGTCCTTTCAAGTTCTGTGAAGAATTGTGCTGGGATTTTGATAGGGATTGCATTGAATCTACAGATTGCTTTTGGAAAGATTGCCATTCTTACTATATTGATCCTACCTATGCAAGAGCATAAGAGATCTTTTCATTTTCTGGTGTCTTCTTTAATTTCTTTCTTTAATGACTCAAAGTTCTTGTCATACAGGTCTTTCACCTGTTTGGTTAGCATTACCCCAAGATATTTTATGTTGTTTGTGGCTAATGTAAAGGGTGATGTTTCTCTGATTTCTTTCTCAGCCTATTTATCATCTGTATATAGTAGGGCTACTGATTTTTTTAAATTAATCTTGTAGCCTGCCAGTTTCCTGAAGGTGCTTATCAGTTGTGGGAGTTCCCTGGTAGAATTCTTTGAGTCACTTATGTAGACTATCTTATCATCTGCAAATAGCGAAGGTTTGACTTCTTTTCCAATTTGTATTCTCTTCATCTCCTTTTGTTGCCTTATTGCTTTAGCTTGAACTTCAAGTACAATGTTGAAGAGATATGGAGAGAGTGGACAATCTTGTCTTGTTCCTGATCTTGGAGAAATTGGGTTGGTTTCTCCCTGTTTAGTTTGATGTTGACTTTTGGTTTACTGTATGCTGATTTTTTTTTTTTTATGTTTCACTATGTTCCTGTTATCCCTGATCTCTCCAAGACCTTCATCATGAAGGGATCCTGGATGTTGTCACAGGTTTTTTCAGCATCTAGTGAGATGATCATGTGATTTTTCTTTTTCAGTTTGTTTATATGGTGGATTACACTGATGGATTTTTGTAAAGGTTACTCTCCCTGGAAGCCTGGTCCAAGAGCGGCATTAGTCCCAAATTAACATACAGGATGCTATACTAATTATGAAGCTGTTGGCCATTTGCTATGGTTTCTTAATGGCCTGCTCTGACTTAATTATTAACCCATAATTACTAGTATATATTTTTATAAGATCTTATCTTACCGAGGACTCAGCCTCATGTGTCCTCTCTTCCCGGGATCATATGGCAACTCTCTACTCTTGACTACATTTCCTAGAACCCTCCTCGACTCCTAGTTCCACCTATCTTGCTTTCCTATTGGCCAACAGTGCTTTATTTATCAACCAACCAGACAAACATATACACAGAAGGACTTCTCTATCAGATTTTCATATGTTGAACCATTCCTACATCCCTGGGATGAAGCTGACTTGAAAATGTTGAATGATTTTTCTGATGTGTTCTTGGATTTGATTTGCCAGTATTTTATTTAGTATTTTTGTATCAATGCTCATTAGGGATATTGGTCTGTTGTTTTCTTTTTTAGTTGTGTCTTTGTGTGGCTTGGGTACCAAGGTTAATTGTAGCCTTGTAGAAATGTTTGGCAGTGATTCTTCTGCTTCTATTTTGTGGAACACTTGGAGTATTGGTATTTCTGGTAGAATTTGAATATCTGGTATAATTCTGTACTGAAACCATCTGGCCCTGGGCTTTTTTTGGTTGGGAGACTTTCGATGACTGCTTCTATTTCATTAGGGGTTATAGGTCTGTTTAAATTGCTTATCTGTTCTTGATTTAATTTTGGTAAGTAATATCTATTCAGAAAATTGTCCATTTCTTTTAATTTTTCTAATTTTGTGGAGTATAGGTTTTCAAAGTATGACCTGAAGATTCTTTGGATTTCCTCAGTGTCTGTTGTTATTTCCCCTTTTTCGTTTCTGATTTTGTTAATTTGCATGTTGTCTCTGCCTTTTGGTTAGTTTGGTTAAAGGTTTGTCTATCTTGTTGATTTTCTCGAAGAACCAACTCTTCGTTACTTTGATTCTTTGTATTGTTTTCCCAGTTTCAACTTTATTGATTTCAATCCTCAATTTGGTTATTTCCTGGTGTCTACTCCTCCTGGATGAGTTTGCTTCTTTTTGTTCTAGAACTTTCAGTTGTGCTGTTAATTCTCTAGTGTGACTATTCTCCAGTTTCTTCATGTGGGCACTTAGTACTTCCTCTTAGTACTGCTTTCAAAGTGTCCCATAAGTTTTGATATGTTTTGTCTTCATTCTCATTGAATTTTAGGAAGTCTTTAATTTCTTCCTTGACACAGGACCTGTGCAATTGTGCATTGTTCAATTTCCATGAGCTTGTAGGGGTTCTACAATTTGTGTTGTTGTTGAATTTTAACTGTAATGCATGGTGGTCTGATAAGACACAGGGGTTTACTCCAATTATGTTTTGTATCTGTTGAGGCCACACCTCCTTCAATAAGGCCACACCTCCTAATTCTTGCCAGCCAGTGCTACTCCCTGATGACTAAGCATTCAAATATAGGAGCCTATGGGGGCCGTTCTTTGTCAGACCACCACAGGCAGTAACACCATGTCAAATGCTCATCAACAGCCTCTGGTAGCTACCTATCTCTCCATTACATTTCTGGGAGCATTTCACTTAGGAGCAGCTGTGGACTTGCTTCAAAGTGTGTGCGTGGGCATTTTTAACCGTGGGGCTAGTTGTGAGAATGAAATATTCTAAATCACGAATTGTCCGTGATTTTGACCAGTCATATGGTGGATCATTCATTCAGTGCAAAGGATGAAGGTAAGGAGAAAATAAGATGAAACGGGAGGGTGATAATCTTCCAGTGTCCAGTGGTAGTACAGATGGCATGAATGGTGTACAGTCAGGAATGGGTTCTCTTTTCTCTTGGGTACCAGGAACCGTAGGGACAGGCTGGGTGTTTTCAACCTCATTCCTGTGTCTCTGCTGCTCCTTCTTTGACTTCTGCTTTTGCTGTCTGATTTTGCACAGACCTTATGCTTTTATATGGTCTCACGCACATTTTCACTTGTCCAGAGCAAGTTTGGGTCTAGTTGCGAATAAAAGGCTTATTTTTACTGGACATTCAGAATTATACAATGAGGCTAATTTGGGTGGACCCTTCCCCAAGAAGCATTTTTTTTTTAAAGACAAGGTCTTGCTATGCAGTCTGGATTGGCCTGGAATTCACTGTATAAACAGACTGTCTTCAAACTCAAAGGGATCCACCTGCCTCTGCTTCCTGAGTGTTGGGATTAAAGGCGTGAGCCATCATGCCTGGTGTCTCCTAAGACACTTTGATGAGTCACTTCATCAGGCCTCGACATACTCACTTGTCAAAGAGACCGGCAAATCAGGGCTAGCTGATGGGTGGGTGCTCCCTTCTGAGGAGGTGGCCTACACGGTTGTCAGTGAGGGTTACTGGCCTTAACTATGGAACAAGGTGTGTGTCTCCTATAGTCAACTGTCTGGTGTCGCACCTGCTGTGCGACCTGCATCTGAGAATGTAGCGAGGTGGTCGGGATAGATGACACAGAGACCGGTCGGTTGCTTTAAGAAAACTTTATGCTTCCCAAGTCAGCTTAGGAGGAGATTCCAAGTCCGCTTAGGAGAGAGAAGTCTCAAGAGAAGTCTCCCCAAGAAAAAAAGAGCTTCCCTTTTTAAGGACTTCTGCCATCCATTTACATACCATTCTTTCCAGACTTCTCACCCTCCTGGCTGGTGGTTTAATCAGAATCGGGGAGACACCGCAGGGGGGGGGATAGGAAGAGGCATCTAGCCGTAGGGGGTGTGAAAGTCATGGTATCTCAGTGAGCTAGCCCTTATCTGAGCCCTATCAAGAGCTTTAAAGCACTGAATTGTTTTCAGTAAACATTACACAGATGCCTGCTCCCAGGCCGAAGGGGAAGTGGGTTTCTGCTCAAGGTCTGGTGTCCCCACAGTCTGGCCTTGAAGAAGCATCTCATAGGCTTCTGTAGTGCAGACAGGTCTGGTCCAGTGACCACTGGAAGCTGCTGAAGGCTGGCTTATCACACTGCTGGTCCACAGTGCACAGGAGACAGAGATGCTCCTTTTGGGGCTGTCACATAGTTCAGTGATCCCTGCAGAAAGCGGAACAGCTCTGGTATCATCATCATTATGACCCCTTCATGTCCATTCCTGTGCCTTCTGGAAACTGTAGTAGGTCAGAGAGGGGATAACAATGTTTCACCCAGAGCATTTCACTTCTGGGAGACTAGAGCCTCCCCAGAGGCTTCCTTTGATGCTTGGAGATTTCTTAGCAAATGGAGCATGCAGGATGAGTGCCTGAATTGTCTGCCCACAGCTTCTGAAAGGAAGCATTTCCATGAGTTGGAAGAATGCGTGCTCACTTACTGCATAAAACCTGGACTGGGAAGGATGCTTGATTTTGTGGCTGCTTCTGAGCATAGTGACAAGCATCAAATAGGTTTCTAAACCATGGCATCCATGCTGAAGTCGGAACTGAAACGGCTTCCTAGAGAAAACTGAGGCTCAGTGTTTTCTCACAGGTCCTGCAGCAAAGAAGAGCCAGGGAGACCCCTTCCTCCCAAACCTCTTTCTCTCAGCGTGGTGAGACAGGGTGGACTGGAGGGGTAGCAGCTTCACCAATGGTTACTGGAGCACTGTGCACAGTCCTTCCTGGGGAAATCCACGAGTTCTCAAAGGTATGTGTGATGGGCTTATAATTAGTCAAGAAAACAAATAGCTCTCTGGTCAGGAAGCAGCTGGCTGTCAACATCATGTTCCTAGAGTCTGCATCCTGCCAATAGCCCAGGCTGAGCGCCCCCTAGGCCTCCTGTTCCTCACTCTGCACCGGCTGCCTCTGATCTGCTTTTGCTTACGGTCATGCTCCTGTGTCTGCATCAGCAGACCCACCCTGGGTCCTATTCTCTCCTCAAAGGTGGGGCCTGTAGGATAACCCTTCCCTTTCAGAGCTGCAGCGCTGTGACTTAGTGGTATCCTTGGCTCCTGACTGCCAGGAGACCTTCCCATCTGAGCTGCAAGGCTCACAATGTAATGCCTTCCTTGTGTCAACTCTGCTGGCCCAAGCTGCCCGGTTGCTTGGTCACATGGAAGTGTAGGTGTCGCTTGGAAGATGGCTTTAGATGAAGTCAGCATTTACTCACTGGACTGGGTAAAACAGATTGCCCTCTGTAGTATAGTGGGTGTCACCCAATCAATGAATGCCTCCTGATCTTGTCTCCCTTATCTCTAAGAATGAGGACTCAGGTTGAGCCTCCACCATGCATTTAGTAAGCGGCTCGTTTCTGGCAGGCAGTGTTGTGACTCAGACCTTCAGATAGCACTCTCAAGCACACTCTTAGCCAGAGTACAGTGCTGATATACAAGCCTCCCTGTGTTTTAGTGTGACAAAGATGCTCCGCCGGCTTCCAAAGGGACTGGGCAGAATTCTTACCAGCCCTCGGTGCTGATGCAGTTAAAGTGCACGCTCTGCTATCCTGGCCTTTTACCCACAGTGAGGCCCACAGCCCACTCACAGCAAGACTCACATCGCAACCAAAATGAAATTCACAGCTCATGCGCATCGAGGCTTACCCGCACTCCACAGAGAGGCCCCCAGCTCACCAACGGGAAGGAAGCCCACACAGTTAGTTCAGTGACTGTGAGGTTCATAGCTCTCCCACAGTGACGTCTGCAGTTCATCCACAGTGAGGCTGGCAGCTCACCACCGTGAAGCCCATAGCTCGGCCTGTGAGGTCACAGCTCACAATGGCGCCCACAGCCCGCCCTCTACAGTACACGGCTCACAATGGCGCCCACAGCCCGCCACTCTAAACTACACAGCTCACTGACAGTGAGGCCTGCCGTTACTCAGTTCGAGGTTCACAGTTCATCACAGCCCACAGGTGTGAGGTCCAAAGCCAACACACTGAGTGATACACAGTTTACTCACTGTGAGGCCTATACCTCACCCACTCTGAGGTGAGCTTACTCACTGTGAGATCATCCACTGTGAGGTCCACAGGATAGCCTGTTTGAGGTCTAAAGCCTATGGATTGTGAGGCGTGGAGTCCCCCACTATCATGCACACAGCTCACCAAACATACCCACAGCTCAACCAGTGTGAGGTTCACAGCTTCCCATGATGAGGACCGTAGCTCACCAAATATAAGGACTATAGCCTACCCACTGTGAAGCCCATAGGTCACCCACTGTGAAGTTCATAGGTCACCCTCTGTGAGTTTCACAACTGACCGAATGAGGCCCATAGCCCACCACTGTGGATTCCAGGATTTATCCACTGTAAGGTCCTTACTTCACCATTGCAAATCCCCAAAGTTTATCAACCAGGCGCAAAGTTCACTTGGCGTGAGGCCCACAGTTTACCACTATGAAGGCCCTAGTTCACAAGGTGAAGCTCGAATGTTATCACAGTGAGGCTCACAGCTGAACACTTTGTGGTCCAAAGATCACCGACTGTCCAGTCCTGGTGACCATAGCTCACCCACATGCGGCCCAAAGCTCATCGCTGTGAAGTTCACTGCCGCCTACTGGGAAGTCCACAGTTCACACACTATTGTGAGGTTACTGAGGGAATGGATAACTGCTGTGAAACAGGTAGCTCACCCAAGGTGAGGCTCAGTGATCACCCGCTGTGAGGCATGTAACTCACTTTTGGGGGCCTGCAGCCCACCACTGTGAGACCCTCAGCTCACTCACTGTGAATCTGATAGCCCATCACAGAGAGGCCCAGGCTCACCCCTCTGAGATGCCCATTCTCCCACAGTGAGACCTCACAGTTCACATTGTGAGCCTCACCTCTCACCACCGTGTGGTTCAAAGCTTCCCTGCTGTGAAGTCCTGAGTTCTCTCTCATCGGAGCCTCCTGCTTCCAAATCTTCAGATGTGAGCACATACCCTGGAGTAACAGCAGAAACCAGGAAAGTAAAATTGAAGCATCGCCAAGGTAGAGGAGTCGGGGGAACAACATGGAGGGGCATAGCAGGGCATGAGTGATCTAATAGGGGTAAAGGGTAAAGGGGGAGGCTCTTTAGAGAGGGGAAGGGGGATAAAAACAGAAGGAGACAGGTGGGTAAAAAATAATAAGGATGTCTGAGAAAGCCTCAAAGAATCTATTATTAACTCTTTACCTAAACCCCCTATAATACACATAATTTCATATAAAAATAAATATACATCTATAGTTTTAATGGACCATTCTCATTTTCCATCAAGAGCCAAAGACCACCTAACAATAACTTGAACCCCAGACATGAGAAGCCCTCTTTTGATTTGTTGGCCAGGACTGTACAAGAAAGCCCAAATCATACAGCCTATTGTTGCTGCTTTTGGTTACCCCAGGGGTGGAAGGTAAGTCCCTATTGCTGAAGACACCCGTGCACTTCAGACACATGGCCCAGAAGCCCCTGAGATGGAACTCACCTGAATGACCCCGTCCTGAGGATCAGCTTTCATCGTACCGAAAGGTGCAATGCAAGATTCCAAAGGAGGGAAGCAACCAGCAGTCCTACCGAGCTATGACCTGCATCAGTGGCCAGCACGGCATGATAACCCTAAGGGTGTAGTAGCGGCACGCATACCTTGGTGGTAACCACCAGCTCTGTAGTTGGTCTTAAGTGCCGGTAAAGTCATGGTTATTGGAGGAGAATCCACTAATTTACTAAAGCAGCATAATCCCTAACAACAACCAGCAAACATTTGTCCTTATACTCACAGGGAAGTGCAGTATCAAGGAACCTTCTCTCTGCAACAGACAGAGATGATTATGGGAAGCCATACCCAGTCAAAATGCAAAGTCGTGGAGCCTAGTCCCAAACATCTACAAAACACATTCACACCTAACGTTCAGAGGACATTGTGGAAGAGGGAGCAAGAAGACTGAGGAAGCCAGAGGATCCGGGGGTTTGCCGTGAGATTGCATCTCTTAGTAAAATCCGAGGCTGCACCCATGAGGTCTCACCAACATGACTGTTTAAACATGAGGTGAACAAGAATGCCACCACGGATGTGCCAGAATGAATGGGGAAAAGCCCATGAGATCTCAACCCTACACAAGGAGTGGAGAGGCCATCTTCCCCAGGGAAAGCGTAGGAGGCCTCAACCTTACACAGAGCTATAGGTACCTGAGCAAGGCTGAGAGTGGGGGAGGTGGCCTTTCCCAGGGAAGAGCACAGCAACTGGCTGCCCAGCACCAAATGATCAGCCCTGAAAACATACAGACACGTAACATTATATGCATCGAGCAGGTTGTATTTAAGAGTATGTATGTATAGACACATACATGTATGTTTATGTGCCAGTTAGTGAAAAAGAAGCCATATTTTTATATCGCTTTTTAAAATTAAAAATAGATCTTTTCCTACAATATATTCTGATTATGATTTCCCCTTCTCCAGCTCCTCCCAGATATTTCCCAATTCACTGCCCACCCAAACCCACAATGCTTCCTTTCTTACTCTCATTAGGATATAAACAGGCATCTAAAAATAATACAAAATAAAATAAAAATGATGAACAAACAAGAGTAGGTTGAAGCAAGCAAACCACCATGGGAAAAGAGCACCCCCAACACATGTGTAGACATGGGCACACCCACAACTGCACATGAATAAATCCTGTTAAAAACCCCACACCAGAAATTATAGCATAGACACAAGAGACCTGCATGGGGAAAATATAAATAAATAAATAAATAAATAAATAAATAAATAAATAAATAAATCCAGACAAAACATCATGAGACAAAAACAAAACGAAAACAAAACCTTCCAAAAATACTATTGAGTTTGTTTTGTGTTGGCCGTCAGCTCCTGGGTGGTTTGTACATCCGGTGAGACTGTACTGAAGATAACTAAGTTTTACTTTGTCAGTGGTTACCAAATGGAGACAGCTTCCAGCTTAGGGATGGGGCTTGTGTCTACTCTCCCCCTCGGTGCTGGGACCATGTCTGGTTTAGTACAGGGGCTGCACATGCTATCAGGTCTCCTCCTGTGTTTGGAGGGCTGTGTTCTTCTGGAGTCCTCCATCTGCTCTGGCTCTTACAATTTTTTCATTTCCTCCTCCACAGGGCTCCTTGAGCTCTGAGGGAGGTGGCTTTGGTGGAGGTAACCCATCTGTGATCTATAAATGGATTTGTGCTTTTATATACTAGAGACAATTAGAAGTATAATGAGCTTCATGACAAATGACAATTACATTAAGTCCATGTTTCCATGTTCATGAAGTTATGTTGGGCCACAGCAACACTGCGTGTGTTGCAACGGCAGCTTCTGTGATTTAAAGACCGACTTGATTAAGCATGGCAGAGAGTGCAGTTGTGCCAAGTGCTGTGATGAGTGTAGCGTTGTTGACCGTGTGGCTTCCTTTGGGAAGGGCGTTAGTCTCTGTGATGTCCCGTTTCTCTGATGAAGATTTGCTGGTTAGAGCTCAACCTCTGGGGCTCTAGTCAAGAGAACAGAAGACTCATCAGGTTGCAGGACCCTTTGGTAGGTGTGTCACAGTTCCCTGGGACAGATTTGAAGGGCAAGGACTGTCCTTTCTTTGGCTTTCTTGGTGGTCATTTTGTTCTTCTGTCCATGTTGCCAAAGGTTTCCCAGCTTTGGTAGTTGAGCATCCAAACAGGAAAGTTGAACTTGTCTTGTAGAGAAAGCTCAGACTGAAAGTCAAACAGTTTTCAATAAATCTTGATTAGATGCACACTCTTTGGTATTTAAAATCAGTTTTAGTAGATGCTACCTGGAGCAGGTCAGTAACTTAAGAGAACTGTATTGATTTAGACAGAAGCTTGATATCAATGTACTGGCCTTAGACTTTAGAAAATGTATTATCCTTCTGTTGTTTTACCCACATAATCTCTAGGTTGCATCTTTAAAACCTTGTGTAGCCCGAGGCAAGAAAGCCTCAGTGGCTCTCAAGGACCTCCAGGTCCCCCCACAACTACACCATTAAAACAGCGGGGGCGGGGCGGGGGAGGGAGCTGTATAACACAATGTGTGGCTTCCAGTTAAAGGAGTGAAAAATATATTAAAGCAATCACTAAAAGTATCAAACCAACATACCAACAGATTGGAAATGGGAAATTACAGTGGATATTAAAATGATGCTCAGCTAAGAGAGAGGGGGCAGGAAGGGGAGGAAAGGAATGGGAATGATCTCACGAAACCATGTAGCGTGTTTTTCTAATCTTGAATACAATAAAGAACTGGCCCCAAAGTCATTAGGTAGTAAAACATTAATATCCCCTGAAGATATCCAGATGCTCCATTGTTCCAAACATTAATATCCCCTGAAGATATCCAGATGCTCCATTGTTCCAAAATGCCCTCTTTTATATTTTTGGTTGTGAGCCTAGCCTTTAACGGCTGAGCTATCCCTCCAGCCCCCAAAATGCCCTCTTTTAACAGAGAGGGTTCCTCCTCATACTCACCAAACCACAAACAGGATGCTGTAGATACAAAGAGAAAGCTCTTTTTGTTATTTGGGTCCCTTTAAAGCCTCTTTGAACCACTATCACCTTAATTCCCACCAACAAAAATAATCCCGAGAGACACGTCATTTTCATTTAGAAAACAAGAGTATAAAAACTCCGCAATCAGGAAATCATTGTCGTTTGGAGTTTGCAAAAAGCAAGCCGATCCTATTTGTGAGGTAAAAATAGTAAGTTAAAAGAGAAAATCTACAATGGGATTGTGTTTTTTAATAAGCAAATGTGTCCACTTTTACCTCTATTGCTGGAGACAGGGAATATTAAGGTCCAAGTGGTTAACTGAATGACTCTTTGCAGTTTGTATTCGTGGAGACCCTTAATTGCTGAGATAAAGGGGATTTTTTTTTTAAATTAAGAATTCTAGTCTAGAACATTTTTAGATGTGTGGAATGTGAGGAGGGCCTGAGAACCCTCATACTTTCAAGGAAGGGCCAGCCCTTCAAGAGTTTTGTTCCCCGGTGCCCGAGGACATTGCAACTTTTACAATTGATATAGGGTTGGAGGGAGGCAAAGAGCCTGTCCCGGGGAGGCAGAGGGTTGGGGAGGGCCTTGGGAATCTATAAAGCATCTGGTCCAGAGTCCCCTGCAGCTCCCAGCCCTGGACTCCCTCTTGCAGGATGAGAGCTGGTGCGGGGTCTAGCGAAGTTGGTCTTTTCCCTTCTCCGTCCTCTCCCTGTGACCTTTGCCTTTCCGTCCTGCTCATCTGTGGTTCCCGGGCCCCCACGGCTCACTTTCCCTTCTTCAGTGATCCTGCATCCGCATCTCTGCTTCCTGAACGTCTCTTCCATCTTCTTGGTGACCTCCTGTCCATTATCCATCCTACAGAATGAACTCAGCAGATCTCCTAGGTGACCAGTTCCTCCTCCAAGACCCCCATAGAATTCCATGCTCAGATTCCACTGTTATGTTATTATACTATATGTTACATGTGTTATTTAAGTGGCATCTTGTACCCTACCTCTGATATTATCATGGTTCAGCTAAGGGCTCACTATTGACACATTAGCACTAACTGAAGTCTACACCCGATGTGGTCTTCCTGTTTTCTGTCTTCAGTTTCAGTATCCTAAGACACACGTAGCATTGAGACCTATTTCTAACACTGTTAATCTTGATGCCCTGATGGTAGTGTTGGCCAGGTTTCTCTACTGTGAAGTTCCTCTTTCCTCCCCTTTTCTGTGTTGTGCTTTTCACTCTTCTTAAGGATGGCCAGACAATGTAATGTAAACACCAATTGTCCTAGAATCCTTTGGTCTACGTGATTATCTCTTCTTCCTCCTCATTTATTTATTCATTCAGGGATTGTTCGTAACAGCAAGGGGTCATGGGTACTTATTTCATACTCTGGTCTACTTTATTTTGTTGTGAAAATAATCCCAGCTTTGGCTATTGTGGGCTCTTCCATGGAGTTCTTTTCTTCCTATCCAACAACGTCCATTTGTGGAATCCTAGTAACTGTTGATGCAAACCTATGCATCTTCAGATTTTCACATCTCCCAGAATGCCTTCCACTCAAACCAGAAGACACATAACCATTTGATAGTGACTTCTTTTACTTACTAATACTCATTTCAGATCCTCAGAACTGCTTGTGCAGATTGGTAGGCAACTAATATAAAAAAATCACTGAATAAATTTCTATTGTGTGGATGTATCACAGTTTATCAATTTCCCCACTATAGTATACCTTGGCTGCTTCAGTTTTGTGGCAATTGTGAATAAAGATACTTTAAGTATTTTAATATTTTCATTAACATTAGGTATGCATACTAGTGGGTTCATTCTGATATTTTGTGAATGTAGGCAATGCATTCTGATCATGTTCATTCCTGTTGTTTCCCCTTCCCTCCTGAATGAAGATCCTCTTCCTCTTCCAAGCTAGACACTCTTCTCCATTTGTGGCTTTTTCTTTTTCTGACCTGATGTGATCCATTGGGCTTGTTTACAGAAACATAAGGAGCATGGGCACATGTCTACACCACTGTATGGGTTACTTTCTCTTGCTGTGTTAAAATAGCAAGACCAAAGGCAACATGGAAAGGAAACTGTTTACTTCACTTTGCAGAGGAAAGCCATGACTGACTTGCTATCCATGGCTTCCTTAGCCTGTTTTTTTTTTTTTTTAAATACCATTCAGGACCATGGGCCCAGAGGTGGCACTGTGCTCAGTGGGCTAAGCCTACCCACATAATTATTACTCAAGAAAATCCTCTACAGACTAGCCTAGAGGCCAGTCTGGTGGGAGTATTTTCTTTTTTCTCTTTCTGTTTTTTTTTTTTTTTTTTGAGACAGGGTTTCTTTGTATATCTCTGGCCATATTGAAACACTGTAGACCAGGTTGGTCTCAAACTTACAGAGATCTGCCTGCCTCTGCCTCCTGAGTGCTGGGATTAAAGGCATGTTCCACCACTGCTCAGCCAGGAATATTTTCTTAATTGAGGTTCTAGCTTGTGTCAAGTTGACACGAAACTAGCCAGTACAGTTGACCCCTTTGCATCTTGACACAGAAACACATCACTCTTCAACCACAACCTTTTCTTTCTCATTTGTGCCCACGGTTGTCTGAATGTAACTGGCCCCCATAATCTCATAGGCAGTGGCACTATTAGGAGGTGTGGCTTTGTTAGAGCAGGTGTGGCCTTGATGGAGGAAGTGTGTCACTGTGGAGGCAGACCTTGAGGTCTCATATATGCCCGTACACGACTCACAGTGTCACAGTCAATTTTCTGTTGCATTCGGATCAAGATGTAGCCAGCACCAAGTCTGCCTGCAAGCTGCCATGTTCCTTGCCACGATGATAATGGACTGAACCTCTGAACTGTAAGTGAGCCACCCCAATGAGATGTTTTCCTTATAAGAGTTGCCATGTGACCATGCTGGTTGTTTTTGTTTTGTTTTTGTTTTTGAGGAATGTGGAAGACTTTGGGACTTTGGACTAAGGAAGTGGCTGAATGCTGTAAACAAGGCTTTAAGGGAAGTCCTAGTAGGAACTTGGATAACAGTAGTGCTGAGAGTAATGTGGACTACAGAGGCCCAGATCAAGAGACTCTGGGGGAGCAATGTTAGCGTCCAGGCTAGAGACAATTCCTGTGATATTTTGGCAAAAAACATGGGTGGTTTGTGTCCTTGTCCAAAGAGTCTACCTGAAGTTAAGTTGAAAAGCTTTGGGCTAATTTCATAGATTTTAATAGGCAGAGAAGATTTCAAGACAATTTAATAACAACTCTGTTGTATGGTTCTAGAGATCACGTTAAGCAGGTCTACAGTGAAAAAAGAGCAAGCAGGGCAAAACGAAATATAAATGTGCATCTTAGGAGAAAAAAAGCACAAGAAATTTAATGTTGGAGCCTTGGTTGGTGTTGAAAAAGATAAAGAGAAATAGAATAAAGGGCGTGTTACCCTCAGGGTAAGACCCCACCCAGCTAATCCTGCACCTTGAGAGAAGAAAAGGCCTCAGGAATGACTTGTCCCTGAAGAGCAACAACGAATCAAAGCCCATGCCAATATAATCCAAGAAGGGTCTCGCTTCCAGGTTTCATCCTAAGCAGGCAGCAGAACCTGGCAACACTGGCCACGTGGTTCTGTCATTAGAGTCATGAAAGAAACATGAGTAAAGGGGTTGTAGAATCACGCTCTGTGGTTAAGGAAAGCTGTTGAGGCCAGGCATGTGTCAGGGTGTCCCTGCATGGAGGCTTAGAGAGGCCACTGTGTGAAGCTGTGAAGGTGAAGCCTGGATTTCATTGGAGAACCCAAGATATTGCAGATGCCGGAGCCATGGGACACCTGCCAAGGAGAGCTGCTAACAGGGAGCGGAAGCAGCCCAAGAGAGAGAAGTGTGCTGCTGTCAACAGAGCTGAAAGGAGTTGGAGATCGGAAGAGACCTTTGACATCACACAAGGAGATCAGAGTGTGGAGTTTGCCCTGCTGGGTTCTGGTCTTGCTTTGGTCCAGTATTTCCTCACTACACCTCTTTTTGTCCTTTTGGAATGGGAATAATGCATTCTGTGACACTGTATGTCGAAATATGTAATTTGAGTTTTGCTTTTATAAGAGGTTACAATTAAGAGATTGCCTTGAGTGTTGGAAGAGATTTTGGACTTTGAAATAGAGTTGAGACTGTGAAAGACTATGGGGATTTTTGAAGTTTATCTAGGTGAATTTTGCTATCTGATACTGCTACAAGCCTACGGAGGGCCAGGGAATGGAATGTGATGGTTTGAATAAGTCCCCACAGGCTCATATATTTGGGTGCTTGGTCTCTAGTTGGTGGAACTGTTTGGGAGGGACTAGGAGGTGTGGCCTTTTGGAGGGGACTAGGAGGTGTGGCCTTTTGGAGGAAGTATGCCACTGAAAGTGGCTTGACGTTTTCAAAAGCTCACAGAATATGGAAAGGCCTTTCTCTGCAGTAGGGGAGGAACAGAAAATGGACAAGACTATTTGTGACAGAGTGTGCAGATGGAATTGGAAACAGACACCATGTTGTGCCCAAGTTGCAAAGTTCCCAGAGACCACCAGGAAGACAGACTCGCTAAACTACAAAAGCAAGGTTTAATGATTGCTCATCCACCCATGACAGGGACCCAGTCTAGCAAGCCGACACAGCAGCCTCCAGAGGGAGTGAAGTTCCCTGTCAACTGTTAGGTTTTAAAGACAAAATCACAGGATTACATCAGTAGATACAGGCTGGTTTCTGATTGGTTGACATTTGGTAACAATTAGGAGAATTTCTCAAAGTCATATTTTGGCATGAAATACCTGTGTACCAATTATTTTCATTGGTCAGTGCTGGGAGGGAACATTCTGTGGTTCCTATGGCATTGTCTTGTTACTTGCAGGTGACCTGTTGTACATAGATGCCAATAGTTTTCAGAACTATATCCTGGAGACTACAGGGGAGGTTTTGGTCCCATGCTCCCCGGAGTTTCTTTTGTGACCAAACGGCTCCCAGGAACCAAGTATCTAGGAGGCTGGGGGTGGGTGGTCTGGAGTTTCTTCGTGGTCAGTTTTGGCCCTAGTCTCCGGGAAGCCAGAGGATCTGGAGTTTCCTTGTGTCAGAGGCCTATGTGTCTTTTCTGTAGCCTGTCATGGCTGCTAAAGCAGGGGGCTGAGTGAGGGTCTGGTCCCTTTATTTCTAAATTATTAGAAGTGAAGTCCTTGAGTTTAGCTTACTCCTTTCAGCCAAAGGCTGTGGAGGATGGAGACCCTGTGGAGGCTGAAGGATGGGGAGCGATTGGTCACCTCTTCCTACCACCCCTCCCCCACACTCAGGAGCCCTTTGTGACAGGGAGACAGGAGCTCTGTGATGCGGGCCTGGGCCCAGCTGCCAACTCCCAGAGAGAACTCTCAGTGTTCAGTTGTCGGAGAGCAACAGTGCGGTTCAGATGGATAATTTCCCCTCCTTTCTGGAAAGTGTTGATACTTCATGGCTGACCCCCAGCTTCACTACTTGGGCAATGGACTTGATCTTTGCCTGTGTGGGTGAGCTGGGGCTCTTCCACCGTAACTCACCCTCACCTCCACCAGCAGAACACACCACCGCCCAAAACGTGAGGAGGGACCACTGCAGGGTCAGGAAGAAAACCAGGACCGTGAAGGCTTACAGAGGCAGCAGGAAGAAACCGAGGGGACAAGGTGCTGCTGTCACTTCTGCACGGGGCGCTAGGGAGGCTTGTCCATACCATCAGCTTTTGCCAGCTCTTAAGACAAGATGCCTCAGGTGAAGCATCCAGAAGCTGCCAAAGCCCATCTGATACTAGGCAGCCCACAGAGGAGTTTGCTGTCACCAACTTGTTCCTAGTGACTTCCTGTGTTCCTCTCAAGGTACTCCTGCTGCCCAAAGATTCTAAATTCTGTCACCTGTCCTGCTGAATTCCTTATCTTCTATTGAGCTGCAGTCTTCTGTGAGTGCCTCTCAGCCACCAGAGACCTTGACTCCTGGAAGACGCCATTCATCACCACCACCACCATGGTCACCTTCCATCCATGCCAGATCCCAGCATGACAGCTTCTTGGTGTGACTGGAGAAAGCACTGGGGACCTCACAGAGCATACCTCTGCCAGGTTTGCCCCCTTCCATCCCAACCACCCCAGGCTTTAACCACTCAAGCGGGCCTACCTCAGGCCCTTCCTGGTACCAGATAGCTGCCAAAACCTGGTGCCACTCCAACTCAACACATGGTGAGTCCTTGCAAGAGCATCTTTCTCTCAGCCTCCAAGAGGCCTCATTCTGGACAGGCAGATAGAGGCTGAGGAACCCTCTTTCATCAACCCTGGTATCCAGGAGATGCTGGAACTTCAAACTAGCGAGAGGGTCAAAGTAAAAGTTTGGAAGGGGAAAGGAAAAGAAAGATCTGACCGTGCCTTGAACTGGATGGGCAATACGCTACTGTCCTGGAGCAGCAGGCAGGCCACCGCCACCTCACGGCCCTTCTGGAGCAGAAACTGAAAACCAGAGCGACTTTCAGGTCACCGGAAGTTCTCCTACCATTTACAGAGGAAATGCAGCCAGCTTTTCTGGGGCCTCCCCTTCCTTCACAGTGAGTCCTGTGGCTACTGTCAACAAGGCAGGGTCCCCACAAGACCCCCCCTCATCTCATACAGTGGGCTCTCTACTTAATCCCAGTACAAGTTCAGACTAACCTCCACAGCTCTTCTCCAAAGACCTTGCTTCATCACTTGGTCAAATCCCAACCTTTGACTACAAACTTGTCCTGGTCCCGATCTCTACCAGTGGCGGGAATCCAAACCCAGGCCTGGGACCCATCCTCTCTCCCAAAGCTACCATGCATTCGCCTTTGATTAGGGATTATGTGGCTTCTTGCCCTTTATCTTCAAGATCCCAATTCATTGTCCTGCCTGCTGTTTGACACCTGGAGAATCACCTTATGAAGAAGCACTGAGAAAGTAGGAGCGATTTACCAGTCATGGTTAAAAAGTCACAGTAAGTGTTTAAGCAGCTCACTTTTTTTTTTTTGCAAGATTCATCCTTCTTTATTGCTCTTAAAGCAAAAAAGTCATTTTTTATTCTTAACTTTATTTTATTTTTTTATTTAGGTTAGAAACAATCCTGTTTCACATGTCAATCCCAGCTCTATCTCCCTCCCCTCCTCCCCCACCCTCCCCACCAGGTTCCCCAGTCCCCCACCCAATCTCCACTACAATCACCAAGGAGGGTGAGGCCCTCTATGGTGGATCTCCAGTGACTGTCATTTCATCCAGGGCAGGGTCAAGGCCCTCCCCCAAGAGTCCCATCTCAGAGAGCCTCCCATATTGTGGCATGGGCACTCAAAGTCTATTTGTACTACGCCAGGGGTAAATAGTACCCAAGGCCCCATAGATTACCTAGGCCTCCTCACTGACACCCACATTCAGGGGGTCTGGGTCAGTCCCATGCTTTCCACACAGCCATCAATCGGGGGTCCAAGAGCTCCCCCTTGTACAGGTCAACTGTTTCTGTGGGTTAAACAAGCATGCTCTTAACTCCTTTGTCCATCAGTTCTCTCTTTCTGACACTGGATTCTAGTTCAGTTCAGTGTTTGTCTGTGGGTGTCTGCCTCTGCTTTCATCAGTCGCTGGATGAATATTCTGTTTCCCAGACTCTCTGGCAGTGGGATTGTAGGCTGACACTCCCCCGATTCATGTTCAAGGGTACCTCCCACTTTCTCTTCTAAGTGTTTCAGTGTGACTGGATTTATGTTGAGGTCTTTGATCCATTTGAACTTAAGTTTTATGCATGGAGATAGACATGGATCTATCCACATTCTTCTGCATGCCTGCATCCAGTTATGCCAGCACCATTTGTTGAAGACACTTTCTTTTTTCCATTGTTTATTTTTAGCTTCTTTGTTGAAAATCAGATGTTCATACATGTTTGGGTTAATATCAGGTTGTTCAATTCGATTCCATTGGTCTACCTGTCTGTTTTTGTGCCAATACCAAACTGTTTTCAGGATTACAGCTCTATAGTAGAGCTTGAAGTCAGGGATGGTGATGCCTCCAGATGTTGCTTTGTTGAATAAGGTTGTTTTGGCTATCCTGGGTCTTTGATTTTTCCATACAAAGTTGGTTATTGTTCTTTCAAGGTCTGTGAAGAATTGTACTGGGATTTTAATGGGGATTGTGTTAAATCTGTATATTGCTTTCAGTAAGATTGCCATTTTTACTATGTTGATCCTACCTATCCAAGAGCATGGGAGATATTTCCACCTTCTGGCGTCTTCTTTAATGACTCAAAGTTTTTGCTATACAGGTCTTTCACTTGTTTGGTTAGCGTTACCCCAAGGTATTTTATGTTGTTTGTGGCTATTGTAAAGGGCGATCTTTCTCTGATTTCTTTCTCAGCCTATTTATCGTCTGTATATAGTAGGGCTACTGATTTTCTTGAGTTGATCTTGCATCCTGCCACTTTGCTGAAAGTATTTATCAGCTGCAGGAGTTCCCTGGTGGAGTTCTTTGGGTCACTTATGTAAACTATCATATCATCTGCAAATAATGAAAAATTGACCTCTTCCTTTGCAATTTGTATCCCTTTGATCTCCTTTTGTTGTCGTATTGCTCTAGCTAGAACTTCAAGTACAATATTGAAGAGGTATGAAGAGAACGGACAGCATTTCTTGCATTTTTTGTATTGTGTTGTCTTCCATTTCTTGTATTTTTTGGTTTGCTTTTTCTTCCATTTCTTTAAGGGTTTTCTCATATCTTCTTTGAGGGCCTCTATCATTTTCATGAAGTTGCTTTTAAGGTCTTTCTCATCTGCTTCTTCTGCAATGGACTGTTCAGGTCTTGTGGGTGTAGATTCTCTAGTTTCTGGATGTGTCATATTGGTTTTTCTGTTGGTGGGTGTGTTTTTGTATTGTCTCCTTCCCATCTTTTCTTCCTGTGGATGCAGAAAGAGTCTCTTCCTCCCCTGGTGGGTATGTGACCCCTTTCCAGTGGGTGAGAGCTGGTCCAAAACTTGGTGGCTTTCCTCTTGCATGGATGGAGGCCGTCCTAGTATCAGGACCTTAGCAAACTCTGGGTAGGCTGGATCCTCGCCTCGCCTGTCCCGTGGGTGGAGACTGGGACTTGGAAGCTGGTAGTCTCTGGGCAGCCTGAATCCCATCAGGCTGGGATCCTGGTCTGCTGTGCGCAGTCCTCAGGTCTCCGGTGGTTCTGCTCAGGACACCAGAAAGCAGGCTGGAGACAGACCCACACTTACCTTAGCTGTCCTGTGGGTGGAGACTGGGACTTGGAAGCTGGCAGTCTCTGGGTGGGCTGAATCCCATCAGTGTGGGATCCGGGTCTGGTGTGTGCAGTCCTCAGGTCTCCGATGGTTCTCAGTCAGCTCACTTCTAACAGTTGGGCTTCCCAGGGCTAGGAGTCTGTTGTCTACATCCCAGGATAATTCATTAGCCCGGAGCTCCAGGAGCAGCTGGAACAACACTTACAAAAGAGGTTCACACAACACCAGGGACAATGGCCCTGAGAGGTCTAGCTATCATTGTACTTGACAAAGTCTCAGGAGGAATTCCCAGGGATGGGTCAGACAGAAGTTAATCACAGGACTTCATGTCCCCTGGTACTGGCAGATGAAATCAGCCAGCATCCACAGAGTGTCTCATGAAAGGGTTCAGAGATATCCCAACTATGGAAACACCTATGCAAGGATCTGACAAACTGTCTGGGAAGAGCTCTGAAGGGTCTGTGCAGGAACCCAGAAGGTTCCCTACATTAAGTCCTGAGGCTGTCTCTGAGACAGTGATGGAAACTTGCCACATGAGACACTCAAGAAATGACTTGAGAAGTGTTTCCCCTGTGGGACCAGGAAAGAAGCAGCTAGAAGGCACCCTGAAAAACTACCCAAGCAGCAAGTGGAGGCATACCAATGACAGTCAGGTGCCCGAGGCATTTCTCATGGAATACATATGAAAACTCAAAGACAAATATGGAAATCTGAAAAAAAAAAACAAAATAACCCATCCTTGAATGATCCAGCCACCTTCAAGAAAACTCATAATGGGCCTTCCTTCTTAGATCCCAGCACTCAGAAGGCTCTGGAAACACATCTTACAAGATACCTGGTGAAGCACAGATGGAGCCTGCCCCTCAGAGGCCTCAAGACCAAACATGTTTTCAATGTGAACAAGGCTACATCTTTGTCCTTTCCACAGCCCTCCAATGCCTCTTTGTCCTTCTGGAACTCTAGGGACGACTCCATTGTCAAAGTGGTCAGTGTCCTGGGAGAACCTTTTCAGAAAGTCCCAGAAGAGAAAGTGACAAAAATAACTCCCACCATGGAATCTCTTTACACACAGAACCCTCCTTCTGCTCTCCAGCTCCAATTCCTGAGAGAGACTCCATGGAGTGAGGTCCCTACAACTGTCCAGGGGGACTATATGACTTCTGTGTCCACCCCACAGAGTCTTGTGGGCAGAGCCTGACACAGTAATAGTGGTTCTTGGATCCTGGGCAGGCAACCCAGAGCCAAATCCAGGCCTAGTCAAGGGTGTGTATGAGTCACAGGAGAGTGAGGGTGTGGTGTTAAGGTATCGACCATGGGATGTCTGTTAGGGATTAGTGTGGCATCCTGGCCACCAAGTAGCAAGGACACCAGCGAGCTGGAGGAGGCAGAGGAGGATGGGTCCTGTGACTGGGCACTCGCTGTGGAAGCTAGGGAGACAGCAAACCCCCAATCCAACAATGAGCATCAAAGGAATTTAGAATTGCTGGAGACTAGTGAAAGCCCACCTATTTCTAGAACTATTTTGCAGGATCCAGAAGACTCGGGCCTGAGAATACATCACTGCTTGGCCGCTGGTGTTGTCCTGCAGGACTGTGCCACTGGAATGTTCTTTTAAGACTGTGCCCCAAGGTTCTGCTTGCTGCAGATATCCTGGCCTCCAGGGCCTCCCAGTTCAGCTTCAAGACTGTGTCTACTACAAGCAAGCCAACCCCCCAGGACAGGTACCCTTTCTTGTCAAGAGAAGGGAATGTCCCCCAAATTTCCAAACTCTAGGAACCACGGATTAGCCATATCATTTGGCCAACTGATAAAATAAAGGACTGTAGAAGTCCCAGGTAGGATGTACGACTTTCAGTAATGAGGCCTGTCCGAGCCTACAGGTCAAATACTCAAGAATGCAATTCTTCCACAGTTACAGAGAAGTAGTTTGGGGACAGGGTAAAAAGTTTTATGGTGTCAATTTTGATGCCCCCTAAGACAAAGTGCAGAACTCTCTGCAAAAAGTCAAGGCCTTATCAGCTACGACCCAAAGCTGAGGGTCAGATATGAGCAGACTATTCATGCCCTGATAGGTTTTGCTGAAGTACAGGGGCTCATGACCTCTGTCGGATGGATTCTAGAGGAGAAACTGGGGGTTCACTATAGGTGGGCTCCCTCAAAGAAAAAAATTGCACCAAGAACCACCCCACGCTCCAGTGAATAGGCATGTCTGCCACCACAGGAACCCTACTGCAGAGTCAAAACTAGCACAAAGAAGCACTAGGCAACCTTCCACAGACAAATGGATGCCCTATGGTAACAACTTGACCCAGGTGTCCAGACAGCCTGTGTCCTGAGCCGGCCCCCATCCCACAGGGCACAGGCACCGTGTGTCCCAGGGACCCCTATAAGCTGTCCTAGGTTCTGCCACTGCAGAAGTGTACTATCCAGAAAAGCAAGTGCTTTTCCAAATTTAAAGTAATTAAACTTTTAGGCATAAAAAAAAGATTTGTGGTGGTCATGGTGCCTCTTCACAACAATAGAAACCCTAGGACAGTCCCCAAGATGGTATGCTAATATTAATATCGCATTATAAAAATTCCGATTCTGAATGTTCCACTGTCTTTAAAGATTCACTTTAAAAGTCTTTTAAAATACCCAAGTTCCCTGTAAAACTCTAAAATATTTCTCAGATACCCAAAGACTCTCTAAAATTCCCAAGTTTCTCCGAAATAACTAAAGTCTCATAATTATGGGTTCCTGTAAAAAGCACAAAAGTTAAATGCTTTCCTACTCCAAGAGGGAATATCCAGGCATAGTTACATTTACATCAAAGCAAAACTGAAGCCCACCAGTGTTAGACAGCTGGAACTCACCATCCACTATTTGTGAAACCCTGCTTCTCCAATTCTGCTATCCACAGCCAACCCCGCCTGTGTTGGAGTCTCAGGGCAGCTCCAGTCCACACATGCTGCTATCCCTGGTGGTTGGTTGTTTTGTGGTACTGGCACCTCCAAAATGCTGAGGTCTCCATTGCAACCTGGCTGAGCCTTCACCAATAACTTCTACAGGGTCAGGGACTCCGATTCTGTCCCTGGTGCTAAACCTCAACTTCTCTTCATGATCCCTACATGCCTCTCCTGGCCCATCTGGGTGCCATCTCTCCATGACCCCATCATGCCTTCAAAGCTAGTACCACCTGGGAAATCCCTGCACATTGCAAGCTCAGCATCTAGAGAAAGGTACCACTTGCTCTGTATGGATAACAGCTTCTGTTGTTGACCCTGAGGATACGGTTCCCAAAGGTTTTGCCTCAAAGACTCTGGCCTCCTCTTAGTCACAGCCCCAGCTGATCAGAGCCACGGATTCTAATTCAAAACACTGAATAGCCCTGATGCAGTCTGTAAGGGACTCTCAAACTTCCCTCTGAAGCTTACTAGCCAGTCCCCCATCATCTGCACTGCTCTCAACACCCGTATCTCTCCAAACTTCAACAGAACATCCCACTGACCTGAGTGTTCAATGGCGTTTCCAGCCCAAAGTTCAAATGCCACCACAATGCTCCCCAAAACACATGGCGAGGCTTGCCACAGTAATACCCCATGACCTAATACCAATTTTGTAATAATTACCTCCCTATTGGTGTGATAAAATAATAAGATCAAAAGCAACTTGAAGAGGAAAGGGTTTATTTCATTTTTTTTTAAAAGATTTATTACATATACAGTGTTCAGTGTTCTGCCTACATACCAGAAGAGGGCACCAGATTGAATTGTAGATGATTGTGAGCCACCATGTGGTTGCTGGGAATTGAACTCAGGACCTCTGGAAGAGTAGCCAGTGCTCTTAACCTCTGAGCCATCTCTTCAGCACTGGAAAGGGTTTATTTCATCTTACAAGTCCATCACTGAGGGAAGCCAGGACAGGAACTCAGGGCAGGAACCCTGAAGCAGGAATAGAAAGAGAGCACGGAGGAGTGCTGCTGACCGACTTGCTCCTCATGTCTTTCATCCCTCGTTTTTTGTGTCATCTAGAACTACCTGCCTTGGGATAGAAAAAATTGCTCTCAGTGGTCTGTGTCAACCTACATTGATTATGAATCAAGACAACATCCCGCGGGTTTGCCTGCAGATCAGTCTTGTGGGGGCATTTCCTCACTGACGTTCTCTTTTCTGTAATGATGCAAGCCTGTGCCAAGTTAAGGTACAGCTAGCTAGTCTAATCCCTGGAAAAAAGGTCTCCTCTTCTCCTGTAGACTATTAACGTCATGTAAATGCTCAGGGAGCCTTGTGAGCTCCTCCCGCTTCATGCGAGGATGCTGACATCCCCATCTCGAGCAGATCTGATGCATGGAACCACAGCTGTTGTGAGCTCATGAATACAGCAGACACATCTTTCCCAGATGTCAGCACTCCACGCAGCTCTTGCCCAGTTCATCCATCTCTTAGGTTCTCTCCAGGCCCCGTCTAGGGATAGTCTCTAAGCGTGGGAGTGTGTGATACAGATGTCTTAGGGCATTCAACAGTCATTTGTTCTCAGGACTTTGACCAAATGTGATTCTCTGCTGTCACAGCTGATCACTGTAAAGAGAATTCTCTCTTGTTGAAGTTGACAGCAGCACTTGTCTGTGGGTATAAGCACAGTTATTTAAAAGGCAATGTGATGGGCCCATCATGTCTATATAGTAAAGCAAGAACAGTAGCTTTTCCACTAAGCCTATCCAGGAGCTTTTGACCAAGTAGATGCTAATCATCTGTGAGTTCCCTCATTGGAGTGGGTATCACATCCTACCAAAAGTGGTTGGTTTCCCCCATAACAGTCTTCCTATTATTTTACTATTGGGCTCATCTTGCATGACTGGCCTATAAATATTTTATGTATATTATTTTTGGGATATAAATTAGTTGAAAACACTTAAAAGCATGATTGTTGGATCACCTGTATGACCATCTCTAGGATTCTAAGAATCTACCACACTCAACTCTGTCATCTTCCATGACTGTACCATTTGTCTTTCTACCAATAACTGGTGAGAATTCCTATTTCACGCCACATCAAAAACTGGTGTGACTTTTTAAAAGTTTAGTCATTATGATAAGTTTTTTTTATTATCATTTTTTATTTTAATTTTAAATAGCTTGTTTTACATGTCAATCCCAGTTCCCTCTCCCTCCCCTCCTCCCGCACTCCCCTTCCCCCCCTCCCTCCCACCCTATTGCCAATTCCTTCCACATAGGGGATATCTAGAGTCTGTCATTTCACTCAGGGTAGGGTCCAGGCACTCCCCTAAGAGTCCAGGCTGAGAGAGCATCCCTCTTTGTGCTATAGGCACACGAAGACTGTTTGTATATCAGGGGTAGACACTGATCCACAGCTCAGGGCCCCATAGGTTGCCCAGGCCTTATCACTGACACTCACATTTGGGGGGTCCAGATCAGTCCCATGCTGGCCTCCCCACTGTCGGTCTGGGGTCCAAGAGTTCTCCCCTGTTCAGATCAGCTGTCTCTGCTGGTTTTGCCAGCCCATTCTTTGCCAATTTGCTCATCACTCCTCTCTCTCTGTCACTGGGTTCCTTGGGTTCAGTTCAGTGCTTAGTTGTGTGTTTGCCTCTGCTTCCATCAGTCACAGGATGAAGGCTCCCGGATGGTTATAGACATCAAGTTCACTATCAGGAATGGGCATTCGAGGTGGTCCCTCCACTATTGCTTAGCTTGCCAATTGATGTTATACCTTTAGATCACTCGAGGTCACTCTGGTGCCTGATCTGTCTTCGATCCTATGATTCCCTCTTCCCCCTATTCTACCCCCACCCCCTCAACTTCCTGTTCCCCCATGACCAACTCCCTTCCTCTTTACCCCCTCTATTCTTCCCGGGTCCCACTCCCCCCCCACCCCTTGCCGTGTTCCCCATCCATTCAGAGGATCTTGTCTCCATCCTCTTCTCTTGGGTACTATGCATATATGCATATCTTTTAGGTTCTTTCCTGTTTCCCAGACTCTCTATCTGTGGAAGTGCAGACTGGCACTATCCTGATCCATATCTAGAATCCATATATGAGTGAGTACATACCATGTTTGTCTTTTTGCGACTGGGTTACCTCACTCAGGATGGTTTCTTCCAGTGCTATCCATTTCCCTGCGAATTTCAAGATTCCATTGTTTTTTTCTGCTGAGTAATACTCCATTGTGTAAATGTACCACATTTTCTCTATCCACTCTTCAGTTGAGGGGCATCTAGGTTGCTTCCAGGTTCTGGCTATTACAAACAATGCTGCTATGAACATAGTGGAGCAGATGCCCTTGTTGTATGAACCTGCCTCATTTGGATAAATGCCTAAGAGTGGAATTGCTGGGTCTAGTGGTAGATTAATTCCCATTTTCCTGAGGAATCTCCATACTGATTTCCAAAGAGGCTGTATGAGTCGGCATTCCCACCAGCAGTGGAGGAGTGTTCCTCTCTCTCCACATCCTCTCCAGCATAAATTGTCTTCAGTGTTTTTGATTCTAGCCATTCTGACAGGAGTAAGATGGTATCTCAGAGTTGTTTTGATTTGCATTTCCCTGATGGCTAAGGATGTTGAGCACTTTCTTAAGTGTCTCTTGGCCATTTTAGCCTCCTCTACTGAGAATTCTCTATTTAGCTCTGTACCCCACCTTTCAAGCGGATCCTTTGGTGTTTTGGAGACTTGTTTCTTGAGTTCTTTGTAAATTTTGGAGATTAGCCCTCTGTCAGATGTAGGGTTAGTGAATATCTTTTCCCATTCTGTGGCCTGCCTTTTTGTCTTTTTGACTGTGTCCTTTGCCTTACAGAAGCTTTTTAGTTTCAGAAGGTCCCATTTGTTAATTGTCGATCTCCGTGCCTGTGCCACTGGTGTTATGTTTAGGAAGTGGTCTCCTGTACCAACTCGTTGAAGAGTATCTCCCACTTTCTCTTCTAAAAGTTTCAGTGTGGCTGGATGTATGTTGAGATCTTTGATCCATTTGGACTTAAGTTTTGTACAAGGCGATAAACATGGATCTATCTGCAGTCTTCTGCATACCAGTACCCAGTTATGCCAGCACCATTTGTTGAAGATGCTTTCTTTTTTCCACTGTACAGTTTTAGCTTCTTTGTCAAAAATCAGGTGTTCATAGGTGTGTGGGTTAAAATTAGGGCTTTCGATTCGGTTCCATTGGTCTACCTGCCTATTTTTGTGCCAATACCAAGCTGTTTTCAGGACTATAGCTCTATAGTAGAGCTTGAAGTCAGGTATGGTGATGCCTCCTGAAGTTCCTTTATTATATAGGGATGTTTTGGCTATCCTGGGCCTTTTGTTTTTCCATATAAAGTTGATTAATGTTTTTTCCAGGTCCTTGAAGAATTGTGATGGAATTTTGATAGGGATTGCATTGAATCTATAGACTGCTTTTGGCAAGATTGCCATTTTTATTATGTTGATCCTACCAATCAAAGAGCATGGGAGATCTTTCCATTTTCTGGTATCTTCTTTGATTTCTTTCTTCAAAGACACAAAGTTCTTGATATACAGGTCTTTCACTTCCTTGGTTAACATTATCCCCAGATATTTGATGCTGTTTTTGGCTATTGTAAAAGGTGATGTTTCTCTGATTTCTTTCTCAGTCACTTCATCATCTGTATATACTAGGGCCACTGATTTTTTGAGTTTACCTTGTATCCTGCCACATTGCTGAAGGTGTTTATCAGCTCTAGGAGTAACCTTGCGGATTTTTTTGGATCACTTATGTAAACTATCATATCATTTGCAAATAATGAAAGTTTGACTTCTTCTTTTCCTATTTGTATCCCCTTTATCTCCTTTTGTTGTCTTATTGCTGTAGCTAGAACTTCAAGTACAATATTGAAGAGATATGGAGAGAGTGGACAGCCTTGTCTTGTTCCTGATTTTAGAGGAATTGCTTTGAGTTTCTCTCCATTTAGTTTGATGTTAGCTGTTGGTTTACTGTATATTGCTTTTATTATATTCAGGTACGTTCCTGTTATCCCTGATCTCTCTAGGACCTTTATCATGAAGGGGTGCTGGATTTTGTCAAAGGCTTTTTCAGCATCTAGTGAGATGATCATGTGGTTTTTCTTTTGCAGATTGTTAATATGGTGGATTACATTGATAGATTTTCTAATGTTGAACCATCCCTGCATTCCTGGAATGAAGCCTACTTGATCATGGTGGATGATTTTTCTCACGTGTTCTTGAACCCGGTTTGCAAGTATTTTATTGAGTATTTTTGCATCAATGTTCATGAGGGAAATTGGTCTATAGTTCTCTTTCTTAGTTGTGTCTTTGTGTGGCTTGGGTATCAAGGTAATTGTAGCCTCGTAGAAAGAGTTTGGCAGTGAGCCTCCTGCTTCTATTGTGTGGAATACTTTGACGAGTATTGGAATGAGCTCTTCTTTGAATTTCTGGTAGAATTCTGCACTGAAGCCATCTGGGCCTGGGCTTTTTTTGTTTGGGAGACTTTTGATGACTGCTTCTATTTCATTAGGGGTTATAGGTCTGTTTAGATTATTTATCTGTTCTTGATTTAGTTTTGGCAAGTGATATCTATCCAGGAAATTGTCCATTTCCTTTAAATTTTCAAATTTTGTGGAGTACAGGTTTTCAAAGTATGCCCTGATGATTCTCTTGATTTCCTCAGAGTCCGTTGTTATGTCCCCTTTTTCATCCCTGATTTTGTTAATTAGCATGTTCTCTCTCTGTCTTTTGGTTAGTTTGGACAGAGGTTTGTCTATTTTGTTGATTTTCTCAAAGAACCAACTCTTTGTTTCATTGATTCTTCTCAGTGTTTTCCTGGTTTCTACTTGATTGATTTCAGCCCTCAATTTGATTATTTCCTGGCGTCTGCTCCTCCTGGGGGAGTTTGCTTCTTTTTGTTCTAGAACATTCAGCTGTGCTATTAATTCTCTAGTATGACTGTTCTCCAGTTTTTTCATGTGGGCACTTAGTGCTATAAACTTTCCTCTCAGCACTGCTTTCAAAGTGTCCCATAAGTTTGTGTATGTTGTGTCTTCATTCTCATTGAAATCGAGGAAGTCTTTAATTTCTTTTTTTATTTGTTCCTTTACCCAGGGATGGTGCAATTGTGCATTGTTCAATCTCCATGAGTTTGTAGGGTTTCTGCGATTTGTGTTATTGTTGAATTCTAATGTTAATGCATGGTGGTCTGATAAGATGCAGGGGGTTATTCCAATTTTTTTGTATCTGTGGAGATTTGCTATGTTTCCTATTATGTGGTCAATTTTAGAGAAGGTTCCATGTGGTGCCGAGAAGAAGGTATATCCCTTTGTATTTGGATGGAATGTTCTATAGATGTCTGTTAAACCCAGTTGGGTCATAACTTCTATTAATTCTTTTGTTTCTTTGTTAAGTTTCTGTCTGGAGGTCCTGTCTAGCGGTGAGAGCGGAGTGTTGAAGTCTCCTACTATTAGTGTGTGAGATTTTATGTGCATTTTGAGCTTTAGTAATGTTTCTTTCACGAATGTAGGTGCCTTTGTATTTGGGGCGTAGATGTTTAAAATCGAGACTTCGTCTTGATGTATTTTTCCTTTGATGAATATGAAGTGCCCTTCTTTATCTCTTTTGATTGATTTTAATTTGAAGTCTAATTTGTTAGATATTAGGATTGCTACGCCCGCTTGTTTCTTGGGGCCATTTGATTGGAAGATCTTTTCCCAGCCCTTTACTCTGAGATAACGTCTGTCTTTGTTGTTGAGATGTGTTTCTTGTATGCAGCAGAAGGAAGGGTTCTGTCTTCCTATCCATTCTGCTAGTCTGTGTCTTTTTATAGGCAAGTTGAGGCCGTTGACATTGAGGGATATTAATGACCATTGATTGTTGATCCTTGTTTGCGCTTGATTTATTGTTAGTGAAGTTATTTTGTGTTGTTTCTCCTCCCTTTTTCTTTTAGTGTTTTGTAAAGTATGATTATATATTGCCTGTGTCTTTGTGAATGTAGTTATCTTCCTTGGCTCTAGGTTTTCCTTCTAGCATTTTCTGTAGAGCTGGATTCATGGATACGTATTGTTTAAATCTGGCTTTGTCATGGAATATTTTGTTTTCTCCATCTATGGTAATTGAGAGCTTTGCTGGATATAGTAGTCTGGGCTGGCATCCTTGTTCCCATAGCATTTGTAGGACATCTGACCAGGATCTTCTGGCTTTCATCGTTTCCATTGAGAAGTCAGGTGTAATTCGGATAGGTCTGCCTTTGTATGTTACTTGGCCTTTTTCTTTAGCTGCTCTTAATGTTTTCTCTTTGCTCTGTAGGTTTGATGTTTTGATTATTATATGGCGAGGTGACTTCTTTTTCTGGTCAAGCCTATTTGGTGTTCTGTAAGATTCTTGTACTTTCATAGGCATATCTTTCTTTAGGTTAGGGAAGTTTTCTTCTATGATTTTGTTGAATATGTTTTCTGTACCTTTAAGTTGAAGTTCTTCACCTTCTTCTATACCTATTATTCTCAGGTTTGGCTTCTTCATGGTGTCCCATATTTCCTGGATATTTTGTGTTAAGGATTTGTTGGTTTTGAGATTTTCTTTGGTTGACGACTCTATATCCTCTAATGAGTCTTCAACACCTGAGATTCTCTCTTCTATCTCTTGTATGCTATTGGTGATACTTGCATCTGTAGTTCCAGACTGTTTACCGAGCTTTTCTATTTCCAGCATCCTTTCATTCTGTGTTTTCTTTATCGTTTTTATTTCAGCTTTCAATCCTTCAACTGTTTGAGTTGTTTCCTTAATTTTCTTGGTTGTTTTTTCTTGGTGCTCTTTAGATTCTTTGAGAGATTTGTTTATTTCTTGAATTTTTCCCCCATTTCATGGATTTTTTTGTTTGTTTTTTCTTCTATTTCTTTAAGGGATTTCCTCGTTTCTTCTTTGAGGCTCTCCATCATCTTCATGAAATAATTTTTAAGGTCTGTCTCCTCTTCTTCATCTATGTAGTGCTTTTCGGGTCTTGCTGGTGTTGGATCCCTGGATTCTGGTGGGGTCATGTTGATGTTTCTATTGCTGAGTGATCTCTTATTCTGTCTTCTTCCCATCTCTTCTTCCAGTGGGTGCTGGTGGGGTCTTTCTGTCTCCACTGGTCTCCTTCCTTACTGCGGGCTGAAGCTGGGGATGCTGAAGCTGGACTCGCTGGGGTTGGGGTCTTGGAGGGGCTGATCTCTTTCCTGAAGCTGGACTCGCTGGGGTTGGGGTCTTGGAGGGGCTGATCTCTTTCCTGTGTGGGCGGCTCTTCTGGAAGCCGGGAGCGGCCCCGAAGATGGAGGGGGATGGGTGATGGGCGGGAGGTCCCAGCCGGAGACCCAATCTCACCTGAAGCTGGGCTCGCTGGGTTGGGGTCTTGGAGGGGCTGATCTCTTTCCTGTGTGGGCGGCTCTTCTGGAAGCCGGGAGCGGCCCCGAGGATGGAGGGGGATGGGTGATGGGCGGGAGGTCCCAGCCGGAGACCCAATCTCACCTGAAGCTGGGCTCGCTGGGTTGGGGTCTTGGAGGGGCTGATCTCTTTCCTGTGTGGGTGGGTCTTCTGGATGCCGGGAGCAGCCCAGAAGATCTCGGGGGGATGGGTGATGGGCGGGAGGTCCCAGCCGGAGACCGAATCTCACCTGAAGCTGGGCTCCCTGGGGTTGGGGTCTTGGAGGGGCTGATCTCTTTCCTGTGTGGGCGGCTCTTCTGGAAGCCGGGAGCGGCCCCCCATTATGATAAGTTTTAAGTCACATTTCTCATGAAAAATAATGTGGAAAATCTTTTCATATTTACTTACAATTCATAAATTATTTCTAGCCAACTATCTGTTAAGATGCTTTATTCACTTTTTGGTTGTTTGGTGTTTTGTTTCTATTAATGAGTAGTATGAGTTATTTCTATGTTCTGGCTATAATTCCTTTGTCATATAAAGCTGGTTTGCAAATATTTTCTTTTAGTAGTCACTCTTTTGTCATTTTCTTAACAATGGCCATCGCAGAACAAAAGTAAAATTTCTATGTTAGGAAAGCCCAGCTATTAACAATTTTCATTTGTGGATTGCGGTGCTTGTAGTATTATATCTGCAAAGTTACCACCAAACCAAAGGCCATGCAAAATGTCTCTTGTTTTCTTCTAGAAGGTTTCTCTAGCTTGGTTTTTCTGTATGCCCAAATGCAACCTGGGGAGGAAAGTGTGTATTTCATCTTGCAGGTGACAGTTCATCATCAAGGGAAGCCAGGCAAAAGCTCAAGGCAGGATCTTGGAGGCAGGAACCGAAGCAGAGATGATGGGAGGGGGTGGGATGGGGTGGGGTGGGGGGGTGGGGGTGGGGGTGCTCCCTCTGGCTTGCTCAGCTAGCTTGCCGTTACAATCTGCCTATTACAGCCTGCCTGCAGTAGGCTGGGCCCTCATTAGCAGTTAAGAAAATACCACATAGACGTGGCCACAGGCTGATTTGATCTGAGCAATTAATCAGTTGGGGTTCCCACTTCCCAGATGATTCTAGGTTTGGGTCAGTTTGATAGCTGACAGTAACTATGGTAGAGATCTGTGATTTTGAATTTTGCACTCAGGTTTTAAAAATATCTATTTTGAAGTTTTTTTGTGTATCGATAAGACAAAAGGTGGTTGTTGGGTCTTTTTGTGGGCAGATGTGGTCTGCTAGAAGGGAGCACAAACACCCAGTTTTCCTCCACCTCTTGCTGAAAAAACGTTCCCTTTCTCTGTCAAACGACTCTGAACCTGTGGTGGTTTGAGTGAGGAGGGTTTCCCACAGGTTGCACCATTTGATCTTTTGGTCCTCTGTGGGTGGGGCTATTTGGTGTAGGAGGTGCAGGTGCGTCCTCCTTGTTGGAGGAAGTACGTCATTGGGGGTGGGCTTGAGAGTCTACAGCCCCACAGCACTGTCTCTCCCGTCCCTCTTGCTCTGTGTTGTGCTGGTGTGTGAGGGTGTGGTCTCTTAGCTTCCTGCTCCTGCTCCTCCGCCTGCCTCATGCCGCCACACCTCTCCAGGCCACGAATGGACTTTGCTCCCTCTGGAACTATAAGTTTGTGCAGCCAATTTCCAATTGTATGACATGATTCCGTTTTCCTTTCTGGGTGCATAAAGTTCCATTGTGTGCCTGCTGATGGACATCCAGGCTGGGTCCATTTCCCGGCTATTGTGATGGAGCAATTGTGAATATGGACTTCTCTGTATCACACTATTCCTGATTCTCTGTCTCACTGATGTCTGTTCTCTAACCAATGCCCTGTGGTCTTGATCACTTTTACTTATATATTAGGTCTTAAAGTTGAGTGAAGTGGGTCTTCAGGCTCCATTCTTGCTTTTCATAATTGTACTACAGTTCTAGTCCTGGCCAGGCGTGGGTGGTACACACCTTTAACCCTAGCTCTTAGGTAGGGGGTGGAGACTGGTGGATTTCTGTGAGTTCTAGGTCAGCCAAGGTTACATAGTGAGATCCTGTCTCAAAAAATGGAGAAAACCAAAACCAAAACCAAACCCAGAAACCTAAGTCCTTTACCTTTCCAGATGAATTTTTGAAATATTATTTCTTGGAAGGTGATGGGGCTGCCTTGAGCTGCCCGCGTGCCCTGCAGGGAATAACCGCTAGGGGCGCTGCTGTAACTAACCTCACTCAGCACACTCGTGGCTTCCCTAAGCTGGACTTGGGAGGAGTTAGTTGTTCTGCATGCTCGCTGGTGCCCTGTCTGGGGTAAACAGACATTTGTTCAAGCCACATAGCAATTCATTATTTGAGGTAGGGATTTTGAAATGGGATTTGGCTGGACTTGTAAATTTCACTTAAGGTAATGTGTTAATACTCAATGAGTTTTGATAGCTCGTGTCTGCCAGGAATTGATGTGTTATTATACACATCAGATTTGTTCACTGACTGCCCTGTGATGCCTTCAAGTTCCATGGGATCATAAATGATATCCATTTCAGTTCTGATTTTGACAGCTTATGTCTTCTCTTTTTGACTTGTGGGTAGAGATTTGTCAATTTTATTGATCTTTTAAAAGAAACAGCTTTTGGTTGTGTGCATTTTACCTATTGCTTTCCTGTTTTCCATTTTGCTTATTTCTGGTATAATCTGTATGACTTCCTTTATCTTGCTTACTTTAAGTTTAAATTGATTCTCATTCTAGTTTTCTAATGCGTAGATTATTGATTTTAGAGTTTTGTGAAGGAGGACTGATCTGGAGAAAAGGGACCAGTTAGGGAGGCACAGGAGTCTGGAGGGAGGGATGGCTCGAGTGGCTCACAGAAGTCGTCTGACCCAGAGCCCACGGGCAGATCCACCGCTGGAGGTCCCTGCCATCCTTTGGATGAGTGTTTTCTGGAATAAGGATTATGGTTTCTCCCCCTCTCTGCGGCTGGTGCTTCTCAGTTCCATGTCAGCCTGTAACTGCTGCTGTCAGTCTGTCAGCCGCCCCCAGATCGGTACCTGTCACCTTGTGTCAGGGACCCTCCTGATCTCTGTCACTGTCACATCTCCTCCCTCATCTCAGATCTCCAGCTGTCACTTCAGTTTCTTGTCTGAGCAGATCTTCATTCGAGGACTTAGAGTTCTTTGTCCACCGCACGGAACGCTCTCAGAGGTACTATAACCCCTTACCTGAGATCCCCATAACATTTGTTTCTAATAAATGCATTTTAACCGGTAGAACTCTCTCATCAATTGCTGCCGCTGTGTCTCTCAAATTTCTGCAGCTGAGTTTTCTAGAAATCTATTTCTTATAATAGAAACGGTAACACTTCTCAATTCCTTTATGAGACCATCACTTACCGCACTTGTACTGAGAAACTCGATCTCTTGTAGATTTCTAGTGAGAAGGTACATTGATAGACATTTTATAAGAGTTTGGCAATTCCTTTAAAACCTAAAAATACGTACTTTCCATACAACCCACAAATTACACTCCTGGACATTTTTTCTAGAAAAATGACAAGTTACATGCATGTTACCTGTATGTGAACATTCACATCATTCTTATCTGTAGCAGTTCCAAACTGGAAACAGCAGAAATGTCCTTACATGGATGTCAAAATGTCAACAGGGGAATTATCAAAGCAATGGTGGTGCACCACTCAGTGGTGAAAAGAAATGCTATTGACCATGCACTTATAGGAGTGATTTCAGGGGCTTCATGTCAAACAGAAACATCCAGTTTTACAAGATCCCATGCTGCAGAAGCCCCCTGACAGACTCTTGGAAATGGGGGTGGTGAACTGCAGGGGCTAAGCATGGCGTAGGAGAGGTGCTGGGTGCAGCTGAGAAAAAAAATGCCTTCTTTCAGTGTAAGATGTGACTACTGGGAATTGTGTGATGGCTACACGGGGCTTCTTTCCTACGTGTGTGACTCATTGGGAACCCATTTTCTCAGAACAAAAACAGCGAAAAGCTAAGCATTCCAAATATAAGAATACTTTAAAAACTTGCTCCAAATTCTTAAAATTGGTATTGGAAACTTTACTACTATTCAGAATGTAACAAGGATAATGTCCCACTTTAATGTTTTTTTTTTTAATTTTTAGAAGCAAAACCAGAGTCATGGGTCTAAAATACAATTTTAGCTCAGCCTGATTTAAACACTCAACATAAAGCTCTAAACATTTCCTCGAGCCACTCATGCTTTGGTCCTGCAGGGAGGTCCCGTTAAAGCAGCTCACCTCTGACTGACCTACCTCTGTCCCCCACATGGCAGGAGTCCAAACACCCTGTTAGTGACATGGCCAGGCTGGCCTAGTCTTTCTCCACTAAAGTTGAATTTGGGCTTCAATGAAGAATGAGTCTTTCTCCAAGTGGCTGCTCATGCTGTGGGCACTGTTTCTTCAAAGCAGGGGGTCTACAGAGGGAAGGAAAGTCAGATAAGGGTGGTCTGTGTGTCTGTCTGCTTGTCTGCCTATCTACCTACCTACCTACCTACCTACCTACCTACCTACCTACCTACCTATCTATCTATCTATCTATCTATCTATCTATCTATCTATCTATCTATTTTTAGTTCTTTTTGGTGTCCTGGAAACTTTGAGTGACAAGCCTCTAAGGCTGTGGTTCTCAACCTTCCTAAGGCTTCGATCCCTTAACACAGTTCCTCATGTAAAATTATTTTTGTTGTTTCTCCATGACTTTAATTTTGCAACTGTTATGAATTGTAATGTAAGTCTCTGTGTTTTCCAACGGTCTCGGGTGGCCCCAGAGAAAGGTTGAGAACTGTGCTCCATGGGCTTCATCTTCCATCAGCCCTCAGGCCAGGTTGCCACTGGCAGAGCCAGACTTTAATGCTGGCTATCCTTTGGAGATGAGATGAAGATTGACATGGTGTATTTTGTTCCTTTTCTGTTTTTAAGCAGTGGAGAATGTTTTAAATACCTTTGTGTCTGGGTCATGTTCCCTTTGATCTTCCAAGCTCTGAAATGCGACTGTTGAGGGGGAACATTGACTGTATACCCTGGGACACTTTCTCTGCATCTCTGCCCCAGTCAGGGGTTTCACTGGGGTGAAGCCGATAGTGTGTCTTGGACCACTTAACCAGGGAAACATACAGCAGCAGTCTTGTTTACTCAGCACACCTTGAATCAAACTTCAGTGTGCATACATATGACCAGTGACATGCTACACACCATTCTCAGCTGGTAAATCTGGACCAGGGTTCAAGATGTCATTAGGAAAAAAAATTCAAAATCACCAACCAAATTCATCAGGATACAAGCTCAACATATAAAAATAAGTTTATTTCTATGCACTAGCAGTAAACAATACAAATATGAGGTTAGTAAGTAATTCCATACACAGCAGCATAAAAAATCAAATGTAGAAATATGTTTTACAAGAGAGGAAGTCATTACACAGTGGAGACTGTGAAACATTGAAAAAGGAGAGATTGCTCAAGCAGATCGAGACCTTCCACGTCCGTAGATCAGGTTAGTTTTCCACCCATGTGCCTGGATCAGTATTAGTTTTTGTCCACGTGTGTGTGTGTGTGTGTGTGTGTGTGTGTGTGAGTGTTAGTGTCCATCCACGTGTGTGTGTGTGTGTCAGTGTTAGTGTCCATCCACGTGTGTGTGTGTCAGTGTTAGTGTCCATCCACGTGTGTGTGTGTGTGTGTGTGTGTGTGTGTCAGTGTTAGTGTCCATCCATGTGTCTGGATCAGTATTAGTTTTTGTCCACGTGTGTGTGTGTGTGTGTGTCAGTGTTAGTGTCCATCCACGTGTGTGTGTGTGTCAGTGTTAGTGTCCATCCACGTGTGTGTGTGTGTGTGTGTGTGTGTGTCAGTGTTAGTGTCCATCCATGTGTCTGGATCAGTATTAGTTTTTGTCCACGTGTGTGTGTGTGTGTGTGTGTGTGTGTGTGTGAGTGTTAGTGTCCATCCACGTGTGTGTGTATGTGTGTGTGTCAGTGTTAGTGTCCATCCATGTGTCTGGATCAGTATTAGTTTTTGTCCACGTGTGTGTGTGTGTGTGTGTGTGTGTCAGTGTTAGTGTCCATCCATGTGCGTGGATTAGTGTTAGTTTTCCATCAGTTTAACAATATGGAGAAAAAGGGCTTATTGTTGACACTCGGGTTGGTATTGCGGCTTTGGACCTGTATCAGTGTGGTACATTATGCCAAGAAGTGTAAGCCAGGCAAAACAGCAGTGCTTACTTCATTGTGAGTGAGTGAGCTAGAAATGTTCAGTGACCTCCAGCCCCCACTCCAGAGCATCACTGGACCCCTAAACATGCTCCCAAGACCTGCCCCATCTCCTTCCATTAGCACCACTATAGAGCCTCTAGCACGAGGATTAGTTAAGGGGCTATTTAGAATCTGAACTGTAGAAGTAATGAATACATTTCTCTAATTAGCAAAAGCATGCTAAGGATTCTATGGGAGTCCCACCTAAAGCCTAGTATTCTTTACTGAAGACAGGAAAAACTAACCTCTGATGGGGAAGGCCTTCTGTGTATATGTCAATAAAGCACTGTTGGCCAATAGGGAAGCAAGATCGGTGGGATTAGGAGTCTAGGAGGATTCTGGGAAATGTAGTGAAGACTGTGGCCGCCACGTGATCTTTCTGGGAAGAGAGGACGCAAGTCTGCGTTCTTGGTCATATAAAACCTTATAAAAATGTATATATTAGTAATTATGGGTCAATAATTAAGTCAGAGCTAGCCAACGATAAACAATTGCAAACAGCCAACAGCTTCATAATTAATATAGTGTCTTGTGTGCTATTTGGAGGCCAAATCTGCAACAGGACCCAAGCGGGACCCTAGCAGCAGGCGGGAAGACTACAGGTTACAAACCTCAGATTTGATATGGACTTACTAAGGATTCTGCATGTACAAAATGGTCTTGAATGTCTGAAACAGGCAATTATTTCTGTTTACAAAAGCTGCAATCTTTTACATAAGAAACACCAAGGACTCATAAAACAGATGTTACATCTTAGAAATGCAGGCTCTAAGATCAAAGGGCAAAATAGGTGCATTGTGCATGCGTGGAGCATCTGAACATCCAATTAAAGGGAAAACTGACCAACAAAGACTAAAGAACAAAAGGCTTGGTTTCCAGGCCTGACCCACTCCGGAGGACAAACACAGCTCTGCCCCGTCCCTAGACCTGAGGCAGGAAGAATTTCACCCATGATCCCAGCCCCCGCCTCTGACACTCACTCATCATGGAGTACAGGGTGGTGGCGTTGGAGACAGAGGGGCAGAGCAGTTCACGTGCTGGGAAGGGAGGCAGATCTGAAGAGGCGACTGAGCTGGGTGTCCTCGTTACCCAGGGCCGTGGCAATGTCTGGACCTGGGCTGCTGCCAAGGGCCACGACTTAGTCCTGATGCAGCTGTGGGGGTCTGCGTTGATGTCCATGGCTTCTGTTACCACCTAGGGCCCTAGAGTCTGGGCCACCACCTGTGACCAAGTTGATATCCAAGGGATGTGCCCCCATGGGAGTTATGCTGGTCTAGGATTCTGTACTGCCACCTAGGATGATGGTGACATCTGCCCAGACTGCTGCTAGGAGCCATGTCTGGGTCTGTGGCCCGGCTGATTCTGGCCTCTGAGTTGTCATCTGTGGCTCCTGTTGCCATTGAAGGCTATTCAGAGGCCTGTAAGTCCAGGCCAACACTGGAGGGTCAAATTGCCGCTGGGGCCATACAGACCTGGGTGGCCCATCTTGCCACCTGGAGCCATGGTTTTGTTTGGTCCTGAATGGTGGCCATAGGTCGTGTCTGTGTCAGTGACCCAGGGCCTGTGACAGTATCCATAGCACCTGTTACCATCAAAGGCTGAGTAGATACTTGGGGTCTGGGCTGCCACCTGGGGACATGTGGGTGTTTGGGGTCCACACGGCCACTTGGGGAGAGCAGGCCCTGCACCTCTCCTGGGCAGCACAGAAGAGCTGACCCTGTTGGTGGGGATGCGGGTGAGCAGGCCCAGGGGCCTTGAGAGCAGGAGGAGTGACTCTGCTCCCCGCACCCCATGCCGTGGGATATTTAACTATGTCCAGATGTGTTGTTTCACTTTGCCTGCCTAATGCACCCGATTAGTCTAGTAAAAAGCAGAACAACCAACAGCTAGGCAGGAGATGGATGGGTGGGGCTGGCCATGAGGGGGAATGAGGAGGAGGAGGAACCTAGACTGGAGAGAGAATGAGGGAGAAAGAGAGGGCCAGTCAGCCAGGCAGCTGCCAGTCAGCCAGACATGGAGTAGGACATACAGAATTAAAGGTAAAAAGCCACGCGACAAAATGTAGATGAATAGAAATAGGTTAATACAAGTATAAAAATAAAAGCTAGCCAGAAACAAGCCCAAACTGAGGCTAAGTATTCATAACTAGTAAGTCTCCCTGTCATGATCTGGGGGGTGGCAGTCCTACTACACCCCTGTCTGCCATTTGGTGGCATGGGTAAGGCATGAAAACACCCTCTCTCCTCTTGCCCCCTGCCACCTGAGACAGGTAGGAGAACCGACCTCAGAGGCGTGAGAACGGAGGAGCCGGCCCTGCTCCTCACCCAGTGCAGCAATCTGGAGAGCGGGCCCTGCACCTCGCCTGGGCAAAACAGTAGAGCTGGCCCTGGTGGCGTGAGCATGGGTGAGTTGGGCCAAAGGGATGGGGGGATGAGTGGGATCAGGATGCATGATGTGAATCCCACAACCAATAAAAAGTTAAAAAAACAAAAGACTGAGGTAAACTTAATCACAGTTAAAAGATTTTTACATCAAAGACTCGGTAGCACTGGTGATGATCACAGAATAGATGGTTACTGCTGGAGTTTCCATACAACCAAAGTGACTTACAGATTCAGTTCAATATCTATCCAAATGCTAAAGCTGCTCCTCGTAAATATAGACGATAACAATCCTAAAATTCACATGAATCATTAAAAAAAATCCAAATAGCCAAAGCAATGCTAAGCAGGCATCACACTTCTTAATTTAAGAACATGTTTCAAAGCTACAGTAGTTAAAACAGTGTGGGACTAGCAAAACTATAGACATAAGATGAACATATAGCCCAGAATTAAGGCCATTTATAGTGAACTGTTCTTTGGCAAGGGTGCCAAGAACACAAAATGGGAGAAGGATAGCCTCTTCATTAAAGGACGTCAGAGAAACCTAAACCCTATCCCACACCAGGCACCACTATGGGGCTTTTGTGGCTTGGCTGACCCTGTGGTGGGATCCGATGATTATGGATGGGAGATGTTGTGGTGTCCTGAATAACGTAGACTTGCACTGTATCAGGTAGATAAAACTTTAGAGCAACTGGGAGGAGTTAAAAAAAGATAAGGGAGAAACTAGATAAAGTAATCTTCTGATTGCTTGAAAACACAAGTAGCAAGGTTTGTATCTAGCCAGAATTCATAGGGAAATATTAGGAGGAAGCCTTTGTGTTGCTGAGGCTCTAGGGGTGCTAATGCTTGAGTGTAACTGATAAGGCAACTCAGAAAGAGTAGGCTTGAGCCTGGGGTGGATGCCAAAATGCCCATCCTAAGAGTGTGTTCTGTGCTCTTCTCTCTTGCAAGAGAGTGCTCATTCAGCCAGGAACCCTTTCAGCAGTCAGGCATGGCTGCAGCACTGACCTCAAGCCTGTGGACCTAGGGAGCCTGCGTGAGCGTGACAAGCGAGAGTGTGTCCTACTAAAGTGAGGGCCTCCTACTTGGCCCTGGGATGGACAGAGCACCCTGAGTCAGCCCCACCTACCCACTTCAGGAGCCCAGCAAACCACGGCAGTGCCCCAGGACGAGGCAAGGATGGAGAACCGAGAACGATCGCTTACAGAGATAAATGAAGTCACGCATCCTGTCCAGTGCTGCGCTCAGCATGGCTCTTCTAAAAGGAGAGTTGACACAAGCAGGCAGACCTGCTCACACTGAGCTCACCTAGCTGGCTTCTTTTCTAAAACTGTCTCTCTTGCTTCTGGATCCCAAGATCAACTGACACTGCTTAAATGGTTGGCGGTGGGCCTTCAGACAGCCCTCGCCTCACACAAAACCTGCCTCATTGCAGGCTAATGGCTGTTTGTTTTAAATAAACAGGGTTAGAAAAGCACATGAAAGACTTGAAAACACACCCCTAAGAGTCAGGATGGAAAACGGGTCTGTACAGCGTACCGGGGGCAGTACAGCCAGAAAGGTGTTGAGAGCTTTATGGTTGAATAAGACACAGGTGACAAACAGCAAGGTAACTGAGGAAAACCTCACAATCCTGTGCTTCCAAGGGCAAAACATCAGTTAAATAGCTTAAACATAGATGGCATCCCAAGTGAATGGGAAAAGTTTTGCTTATAAGCCATGTGTTTTTTGCATGAAAATCCTAGTGCCCGGGGTAGGTTAGCCCACTATGCACCAACGGGCATTGTAGTGGTTTGTATGAGATCCAGGCTTGGTTGTTGGAATGCTTTGTTGGTGGGCTGTTTGGGGACACTTGGCAGGCTCTGCCTTGCTGGCGGAATACCTCATGGGGAAGGCTCTGAGCTGCATAGCTTTGCCCTTTTCCCAGTTTGTCTTCTCTGTTGCCTGCTTGCGGTTGAGGATGAGATTTCTTGGAGACAGTAGGTAGCTCCTGTGGTGCTGCTGTCCCCGAGCATGCACAAGTAGCCGGCCATTGCTGGCTGGGCTCTTCGTTGGTCATGTAGCTACCTATAAGCTCCCCGGCTCTTCACCCAGGCTTCTGGGAAAAACCCTAATTAAACTTACTGTTTTCCCAAGTCAGACTTGAGTAAAATTACTTCTTTGGTCTGTTGTTTGGGCCCGGTCTGAGGTAATGGATGTGTTTTCATATCTACTCAGAAAGAGTCATCCAACACATGAAACCCAGAGGCGCAGCCTTGCTGGTGGAAATGCATCCCCAAGGTGAGCTTTGAAATTATATAGCCTCAACCTGGAAGCGTCTTCAAATGTGGCTTCCCCTGTGTTTTGGGGTCACATCATCAACAGACTGGCTAATAGGCCAACCTGAAGCTTAAGTGCCCTCCATAGACATCTCTTCCTGGCAGCCATGGTGAGAACAAGGAGAGAGGCTGGCTGGGCGCTGGCCTCTTTCGTCGGTTATTATGCGGGCAGTATTTCCATCCTCCCCACCATCCTCATCTGTTTCTTTAGTCTTCCCTCTTTACATCTCTCTGAGGCAGCAGTGCTCATCATGGGAGGCCCATATGCCGACTGTCCATACAAGAACTCAGGACTGCCGACGGGCTCCTCTTGCCTGTGGACCACACTAAATTAATGCTTATCTCAAACACAAGCTCTTTCCACACTCTCTGAAGCCAACGGGTCCTGCCAAAGTCCCTGTCGTTTCCCCTCGTAGATTCTATCTTGAGAGATTTGTCTAGCCTAGCAAGCTTATTTTAGTTTCCTCCTCTATCTTAGACTGTCTTCACAGACTTGATGGATGCTTTTGCTGGGGTAAACATGCTGGCACCCACATGACCTGGGGTAGCACCCAGTGGTGTTCTACTGGAGATTTCCTGTCAGGCTAACACCAAATGCTAGGTAGTGTACACTGGAGCTGTCTGTGGGGACAGGGATGTATTCTAGAGCTTTAGATGAGCTGGGACCAGAGCAAAGCTTCTTCCAGCCCCCCTTTGGGGGTGTGTGTGCTCTATCTTTTAGGAAAGACCACAGAGGTCTACTCTAAAAGCATATATAGGGCTAAAGGTTGTTAATTCAAAGCTTATTAAAACCATATGTAGCTGCATGCACACGAAGTCAAAATAAACTGCAACTCCCTGCTGATCTCTCTTGCGTCATGCCACTGGCGTATGGTGAGGGGAGCTGTGTGTGGCTGGGCTAATTACCAAGACCATATGGTGTGGGAAAATCAGGCAGTGTTATTAAAAAACGCCTCTTGGCTCCTGCTGGAGCTTCTGAGACGCTTCTACAGAACGGCAATTTTGGTATCTGTTGATACTTGAGCAATGTGACTGTCCACGTGTATTTTTAGATTTCTCTGTCACTGTCTTCAACCATATTCCATCTGCTGAGCCCAGTGCGGGGTCTAAGGAGGGATCCCAGGTTTGATTCATACTGGTTCTCAGGCCCTTTCCACGAGTGTGAGCTCCCTAGTGGACAGTGTGCTTCCAGCGTTCTTGTTTACTCCCTGCTGGGTTGACAAATATCTGTGGTGCAAGTGCCAGGCGCTGGATGCCAAGTGCCAGATGGTACCCCAGGTTCAGCAACCTTGGACCCGTGTGAAGCGGCCGTTATGCTCGCCGTCAGGATGTACCGTGTCTTAACTGTTCACACCCACTCTGGATTCATTGTGATACGGATATTGTGTTGCAGAATTAGGTTTCACCCAATGCCTCCTGTAATGTAGACACCTGGAATCCTGGGTAAGTGAGCGCACCGGCTGTGCTGGCGCTGGAGCCGTTACAGTTGTCAGGAATGCAGTCAGGGCACATGTGGAGGACCATCACAGATGCCTTATTTAATCATCGTGGTGCACTATGAGAGGGTAGCAAGGCTTCTGTTGGCAGATATGGCAACTAAGAATCAGAGAAGACCAATGGTTAGACTTACAACCACGGGAGAAGGTCAGAGGCGGGCACCTGAGTGAGCCCACCTGCTCACACATCTCTCTGTTACTGTTTTCAGTGAGCACAGTGACTTCCATTTGCTAATGTGAAGCTCATCACGTGAGTCACATGTGACATAATTCAGTGGCAGGCTTGCATGTGTGTCCATGGAGGTAGCTAGCCTCTAGATGCTGAAGGCTTTGGTCTGGGTGTCTTCAGATGTGACCCAAGGAGGCCCACACTACAAACTCTGGAGCTTAAGTTATGTGACCTTTCCTGTACATAGTCCCACGCCAGGCTTGTGGTGCTCTCTATCGCAGAACCATAGGGTCAGCACACTGTGTGACCTCATCCATCCAGTGTTGAGCTCATGTGTCAACTTGGCTGTGACAGTGTGTCACAAATCTGGTCAAACACCATCATTGAAGCTTCTGCAAATGATGGGGAATATCCTTTTGTTTATATGTTTCTCTTATTGGTTGATGAATAAAACAGATTGGCCAATAGCCAGTCAGGTAGCAGAGGTGGGGCTACCAGACCAGGAGAAGGCTGGGGAGAGGAAGGCAGAGGGAGGCCACCAAGAGATGCCTTGTTGCCAAAGGAGTAACGTGCTGGATTACGGGTATGCCACAGCCTTGTGGCATAACATAGGTTAATAGAAACGGGTTAATAATTAAGACAGAACTAGCCAATGAGAAGCCTGAGCCACCGGCCAAACAATTTATACTTAATATAAGTCTTTGTGTGTTCATTTGGGGGCAAAGTGCCTGTGCGATCAGGCGGGACAGAAACCTCCATCTTCATGCAAAGGTATTTTAGATGAGATCAACATTTGAGTCAGTTGACTCTGAATAAAGCAGAATGCTGCTTTCCACAATGTCACAGCCCTTATCAAATCTACTGATGAGAGAAGACTCAGGTCCCTATGTTGGTTGGGTTATGTCAACTCGGTATAAACCTAGACATATTTGAGAAGAAGGAATCTTAATTGAGAAAATGGCCTCATCATATTGGCACATCGGCGAGCCTGTAGGGGCATTTTTCTTGATTGATGATGTGGAAGGCCCAGTCCATGGTGGGTAACGGCACCTCTGGGCAGATGGTCCTGGGTGTTTCAAAAAGCAGGCTGAGTAAGCCGCAGAGAGCAAAACCAGTAAGCAACACCCCTCTGTGGCCTCTGTATCAGCTCCTGCCTCTGTGTTCCTGCCTGAAGTGTCTGCCCTGACTCCCCTTGATAATAGGCTACTGTGTGGAAGTGTAAGTAACCCTTTCCTCCCCAAGCTGGTTTTTGGTCATGGTTTTAACACAGCAATAGAAACCACAGGCAGTCCCCAAAGAGGAAGGAACTCAGTCTGCAGACTGACTTTGGACTTAAGCTACAGTTGGACTCCGTGTCTCATCGAGCACGCTGTGCACAGCTCAAACATGCCATCCTCACAATTGCACATGCCAATTCCTTAGCAAATCTCTTCTTCTATATATACATATGCATCCTGCCAGCCCCACTTCTCTGCAGCACCCTATGACAGAAAGAAGATGCATATTGGATGGTTTGAATCTTATGTCAGCTTGCCACTCCTGTAGGAGGTACCTGACACAATTCAACTTAGGAGGAGAAAAGTCTGTTTAGGGTCATGGTCTCTGTCTTAGTTTCTTTTCTGGTTGTTGTGATAAAAAAGTACCCGAGAAAAGCAACTCAAGGGGAAATGGTTTATTTCAGCTCAAGGATGCAGTGTGGCGGAAAGGCCCAGGCATCAGGAGCCTGAGGCAGTTGGTGTCCCACGGCAGCCAGTCAGGAGGCAGAGTGTGATGGACGTCTTGTTCAGATCACCCTTCTTCTTATTCAGTCCAGGATCCCACTCCAGGTCCCTGCCAGTGCTACCATGTGTGGTGGCCTTTCCTCAGTTAATCTAACCAAGCCATCTCCACACCTCTCAGGGGCCCACGCCCCAGGTGATTATAGACCTCAAGTTGACAATGGACAGTGGCTATGGCAGTTTCCTTCCCTAGGTGCTTGCTGCCGTTGCTTTGAACCTGTGGTTAGGCAGTTCCATGTGGTAAAACAAGAGGCTTAGCTCAGGTTTTACAGGACACAGAAAGAAAAGAGGTTAGAATTCTAAAACCCAAACCCTCCTACTGGGTCATCTCCCCCAAAGGTTCCACCCCTCCCCAAAGCAACAAAGGTTGGGGATCGAACCTTCTAATATGAACCTTTGGGTGACTTTTAAGACCCAAACTCTATAAAGTCTCACAGTTCCTTATTGGAGAAGGTGACTCTTGAGGGCAGGGCTCCATCTGATTTGCATCTGGAATTTTGCAGCTCAGCCATGGACAGATAATAAGTGATTGCTGATTGGATAAACACTGGATGGATGAGGTCACACAGTGTGCTGACACATGGCTTTCCCAAGGGCGTTGCCAAGGATTCATGAAGATGTGAGGTAGAATATTTATTGTTCAGATACCTCTTGAGTTTCCAAGGACAGGCCCTCCCAGCATGAGGGGTTGGCTTCGACCAGTGCCTTCCAGCTCCTCCTCCTCCTCTTTGCAGTGGGGTCTGATCCCACATCTCTTCTCCACCCACCACTGGGACCTGCCTCTCCTCTTTAGAAGCGGCATCATCTCAGTATCTGAGATAGGCATTTCCAGAGACTCTTGCTTTGGACAAGGCACTGGACCTCCTTTGACTACATGAAAAATCAAGATAGAGTCACCCTTGGTGAGGTTCTTCAGCATCTGAAGACGACCGAGCTGTTGTCCTACCCTGCAGGAAGCTAAGAGAAGTGAGAGATTTTCTTAACTAGTCAGTTTCACCAGCATGCTGGCGAAGCCTCCTCTGCTTCAATCCTTACAAAGATGGAACCTGGCCCACCGAACATCACCAATGAGGCTTCTGTTGCCCTGTTTCCTCTGTCCCACCTTACAAACTCTAACACTGAATTGACCAGCTCACTTTCATTCTTTGTTTCTACATTACCCCCCATTCTTTACAGTCTGCTTCTCCCCACAAAACCAAGTTTTCTGTTTAGTTCATTAGAAGACTCCTTATTTTATGGGAAAATTCCAGAAGCAGTAAAGTGAGTTAAGCCCTTACAATGTGCATGGCAATTCCAACTTGGCTAGGGCAGGCGTTCACACTCATGCACCCTCTCAAACACACAGAACACACACTCCTATGCACATGCACACATTTGTACACACCCACATTCACACAGCAGTGAACACAAACGCACTCACCATCACAGGTGCCTTGTGTGTTTGTCCACCTCTCTGGCTCCCAGAAGGTTCTGTTTGAGGGCCTGAGGGTTACCCTACTTGGGTCACATTCTGTACCACTCCAGACTCCCTCAAGGGAAGAGGCAGGCATTGACCTTGAACCTGGAGCAGAAAGATGAATGTATGCTCTTAAACCCCACTCTTTGAGCACAGAAATGCCTTCCTGCTGTTGTGAGGTGTTGGGCATGCTGTCTGTCTCACAGTCTGGACTGTTCAGAGCTTGGGAAGAAGACAGATCCCCACCAATATGGTTTACACTACAAACTCCTCTTGTCTAATTCCTTTGTGCCACTCCTTGAGAAAGGGGGCTGGGGTCCTCCCTTAGAGTCCTCCCTCAGACAGTCTCAATGGGGAAGCTGCAGGATATGGAAGTGAACAGACCACAAGTCGTCCTGGGGAGTTCACAGAGGTAACCCCAGAGACATCCGTTTGCTGTGACAAATTTGAATTTCATTTGGTCTCTATAGGAGCTCCAAGATAATTACATTGGGATGTGTGTGGACTGACCTCTGCCTTCTCCCTCACAGGTGCTGAATGGGAGTAACCTGCAATTGACCTTGTCACCAGCCTATGTCCCATATTAAATCATTTGAGTTAATTATCAAGCAGAGAGACCACTGACCACGTTGTGTTGTGACTGCTCTGAGCCTGACACCTTCAATACCTTGTGATTCTACTGAAATAAACCTTAGCCCACAGGAGAACTGTGAAGGCTTTTATTCTGGTGGAATTATCTATCCATAGAAGACCTTCCATGCCATTCCCAACAGAAAGTGGAAAGTCCACAGCACAGGAGGCTGTGTCCTGTGTGCAGTCCCTCCCCTCATGGGGTTAGGACATTAAACTCACAGTGCAAGCTTTCACAGAGTGTATACCACTAAATAATTGAAGAACATGGCCCCATAAAAGCTGAAGGCGTCCCTTACCCTTCAGAAAACAAGTTCAGTGGCATTCCAAATAGATGACCCCAGTTCTGGCAGGCAAGCCAGTCCCAGCAGCTCCATAGGACTCCATGGGATCTCGGCTCAGCATCAGCTCTCATGAATTCACCTGCTCCTGGCATGAGGAGTCCTGGAAATCCTGATGCGCTTGGGGAAACAATGTGAAAGTTGTCTGAGAGAAGTCGGACACCTCCCAGGTGCGTGTCCATGGCTTGGAGCAGGGTAGTTAACTTTGCATGCGGTTCTGACATTTGTCTCCTTCTTTGTGGAAGATCCCTGCTCAGTCACAGAGATAGGGAGGTAGTTAGGGAGGTAGGGAGGGAGGTAGGGAGGTAGGTAGGGAAGCAGGGAGGGAGGGAGGGGGCAGCCTTTGGGCCTTGAGGGTGATGATGTAGACACAGTGATAAAGGACATGAAAACGGAGGAAAATTAGGCTTTAGATAAGAGTACAAATAAATACAGTTAGGGACACATGGGCTTCCGTGACTTTCTTGTATCTATCTGGGAAATCACCAGGAAGGCTCTAAGATTAAAAACAAGACAAGGCTCTGGAGACATGGCTCAGTGGTTAAGAGCCTTTGCTGTTCTCCCAGCATGGTCACAACTGTTTGTAACTCTAGCTCTAGGGGATCAAATGCCTCTAGCCTCTGCAAGCGCGCGAACACACACACACACACACACACACACACACACACACATATGCACACACCTGCTCACATACATGCAATTAACAATATAAAACACACACTCATGTGCACACACCCACTCACATACATGCAATTAACCATAAAACACATACTCGTGTGCACACACCTGCTCACATACGTGCAATTAACAATAAAACAAATATTTAAAAAAACATACAAAATATTTTAAATTTCCCCCAATTTAGGGTTCAATTCTGTAGAGACAATAGTAAAACAATTACCAGCTATTTTACCATTTAATAAAAATTAAATCCAGAGTTAAAAAGTAGTTTGCACACTGAGCAGGGGAACATTTATAGTTTTAAATAAACGTGGAAGATGAGGGCATGACTGCCTGAAGGAGCCTGTCTCAGAAGTGAGGGATTCTTTCCATGACCTGTTTGCAGTGAAGGACACACCATGGTCACTCAAAGCAGACTTGTACCTGGCTCATGAGGAGGCTCTGTCGCCTGGGAAGAGTTTTTAGAAAGGAAAGAGGCTTCTCACCCTTAAGTTAGACTACATGCTTCAAGTTGTCCATGTTAACAGAAAGAAGATGGATCTAACTTGTAGTCTTTAACAACATATGAACTGGCAATAGATGGTTGACAGAATCCCTTTCCAAGCTTCACTTTATAGATAAGGGAAAGGCTGGACTGATGCATGTGGTCCAGGATGAAATCTGGAGGCATGATGTGAAGTCACTTTCAGCCTAACATGCAGATGTGTGTACAGATGGGTGAATGTTAGGTACAGACGGGCAGGTAATTAATAGAGCAGTGTATGCTTGTATCAGTATATACACAATTCCCAGCTCCATCTTCTAAAAGGGCCTAGAATTAAGACCACCCCAGTAGCAACAAGCAAGGCCAGCGCCTAGCTCTTGGCTTTTAATGTGACTCCTGGATGAAAGGAAATAGAACTCCTGGGAGAGTGAGTCCCCCATAAAATATACGAGAGGAAGTGGGAGCTATCTTGTAGTCCTGGAAAGTGCAGAAACCAATAAGCAGATAAACAACAAAAGTGGGGATAAGACAAAGAGACACAGGAGCCAATTGGGCACTCACAAGTCAAAGTTGGGCCATCTGAGCAAGAAAGTTAATGATGCTCAGAGTATAAGTGAAAAGCCATAAATCCATATTAAAGACAGAGATAAATAAAGGGAAAATGGACAGTCTGTACCCAGTTAACCCATAGATGCCCCACCCCAAGAAAGTGAGCACACACTGCATCTGGTGTCTGAGAAGCGATGCAGGATAGAATCCACAGCAGTGGACTCTTCCCACCTGGAGATGGATGCGGTCTTCCTCCTAATAAGCCATAACTCTTGTCTAACCATGAGAAAGCGCTAGGCAAACCTCAACTGAGAGGCATTCTACAAACATCTGACCAGACTCAGTCTAGGTCATCAAAACCACATCCGTCAAGATCAGCCAAGGCATGGAAGATCTGAGCACCTGTTACAGCCAAGGGGAGCTTGAGGAAGCAGGATGACTGATGTAATGGAGGATCTTTAATGGGGCCTGAACTGCTCTCCAGCACTCTAAACCCTGTTACATGCTGCCCTGTGGCACAACCTTGAAGGAAACGGGACCCAAGAGTCCTACATCCTCAGCACACACATAGTGAGTATCATAAGGACCAAGAGACTGTGGTGATGCTAGGCAGGGGGCATAAGAGATGTTAACATGGTCCTCCTTCCTCATTTGGAAGTGTCAATCAGGTCTCAGTGAGGTCCTCTCAAGCTTTGATTGGCCATGGAGAGACTACCTTGGAGGGTGGGTAGGGAGAGAGGTTTTTGTATCGAACAGCTAGAAACACATGAATGTTCTGGGATGGGAGACTTGGGTGATCTCTCTCCACTCTACACGTAAAAATAACTACTTAATCACAGATGGAGTCCAGGAGTGATGTGAGCATGTGTCGAGTTTGCATCACAATCAGAGGAAATAGCAGTTGCTTATTGATTACAGAAATGTCTGGATACACCAGCAACCATGGCACTCAATAGACTTCCTCAGCCAGCTGGGGCGGGGGTAGTCAAGGACATTACCTTCAGTTGGACACAGTCACAGGGAGGGGATGGATCGACACCACTGTGTTCACTGTGTTGTAAGTCAACAGTGAGCAACACACCCCCAGTTAATGGAGCCTCATTAAACACTATCCAAAAGGAAATTGTTTTCCACTTTAGTTTTTAATCATTTAGTTGAAGGAGAGATCCTTCATTATCTTCACTTTGGAAAGTATCTTAGCTGCCTCTTTGTTAACTCTTTTGGGTGAGTGAACTTTCAAATCAGTGTTTCTAGTCCACAACAGAACCAATGGGATGAAATGCCATCACCCCAGACACTAATTAAGAAAGAGTGTACACGACTATCCTGGAGCTGCTTCTCCAGAGCACACATGGTGCAGCATCAGCACCAGGTCCTCGGGGAAGGCTTCAGTGAAGATCAGAAGTTGCCAGGTGCCTCTCATCACAGAAAGCGCCAAGCACAAGCCAGCAGGCATCAGAAGCAAGGTGAAGAGGGCCAGAAGGAGGCCAGACCTTGTCTTTAAAGTCCATCATGGAAGAGCAGACACAACACCTTTTCTACTGATTGGTTTCTAGGTGACGAGTGAAGTTCCATCATCCCTTCCGGGTTAATGGTGGAAAGATCACACTTGTCACTGAGGACAAGCTGTTTGTGTCTCGGGTGGTGGAGCTGGGCTGTGTGGCACAGGGCGCTGCTACTGTGGCCGGTGTCTTCTCAGGAACATCTCTGCAGAAACCGGCAAACGCTGGTTACCCACCCAGAGTGCCCGACTGCTGTCAGCCCATGAAGCCACCACCTTCTGCCATCCTGCTGGCCTTTGCTCCCACCCCACCCCTCCCAGCACCTTCCCTTCCAAGGCCCAGGGTGTCAGCTCCTCCTCTCTTCAGATCAGGCCCAGAATAGCTTTCTGCTCCAGATGGCTGGTACGCTTGGCCTAGCCTTCCTCCGCCCTTTGCCAATCCTTGTGGCTTCCAAGCAGCACTGAGGTGTAGCCTCAGGGAGAAGCCAGGGGCAGAGCATGAGCCCCACTGCCCCTCCCAGCAAAGTTGGCATTTCAAGTATCCATTTGCTCTCGGCTGGCCCCTTCATCACCGTTTTCTGTCTGACGGGAGGAGAAAGCTAGTCATATCCTGTGTAAAATGTAAGACCATGATAACGAAAAGAAGACCAGGATCAGGTGGGCAAACCTGGGCAGACAAACAGCTTGTGTGCTGCACAGGCATTTCCCCCTCTGTCTCTACAAGGATCCCTTGATTGTCTCCAAAGCTGACCCAGTGAAGCCCAGAGCATCTAGGCATGCGCCTGGGGACTGGACCCTTCATGGTGCCAGAATTTGCATCTTTCTATTCTGTGCACAATGCTCCTCTCTGAACAAAAGAGACCTAGGAAGGAAAAGGTACTGTGAACGTAGAGCATGCAGGAAGAATTTAACCTCTGAGGTCACAGGACAGTAGCATTGAGAATGGAAACCCCTGGGTTTACAGTGCTGGGAATGGAACCCAGGGCGTCCCACTTGGGAGACAGATGCCCTATCATTGGGCTATACCCCCAGCTCCAAGAAGGTGAACATTCAGCCTGTGGTGAGGAGAGGTGGAGACATTGAAAAATGACTAAGATTAAAATAAGTTATTGGGGTGATTACAAAGAGAAGGCAGGAGGCTTCTTAACATGATGTCATTGATGCGCCTTGAGCCATATTTAGACTTTAAGTCTCTGAAACAGCGAAATGAACTTCTTTCTTAATGAAATGGCCTGCCACAGGCATACCATTAGAGTAACGAAAAGCAGATGAACACAGTGCAGAAACAATACAGAAAGAGAAAGACATTTTGCTCTTAGTAAGACATTTGATAAGAACCACCCATATGCATCACTGGTTCCAAGTCTGTGGGAACAAGGAAGCCGTGTCTCCCCAGCCAAAGATCTACAAAGCTTGCCTCATAAAAAGATCAGGGTATTTCCCTGGAGTCCGCTGAGCGCACAAATGAATTTTCATAAAGCTTAAGTATCAAAGACTATGCCTTCAACTCACCAGGATCCCATTAAGCGTCACAAACACTTCAAGTCTCAGCAAACACAAAGGCATTTCAGCTGCCTTGCCTTTGATTTCCTACCGTGGTTTGCATGTGCAATCAGCCACCCTGGTTTTCTAATTCTCATTTCCCTCAGTATAAATTTCTCCTGGTAAAATTGTCAAGAGAGTCGGAAATCAGGGAGAGGTGTAGTTAGACACTTGGGATGTGTGCACCTCTGGGCAGAGCAGCCCAGGTTTGGGAGGACCTGGGGACACATTCTGCAGAAAAGGGGACAGCAGGGAGAGTCAGGGAGGGGCTAGGACCATGCTCAGCTGTTCTGCTCGTTCCCCTGTGGAACTGGTTAAACACAGTGGTGTCTTGGAAAGGCGTTTGGTAAGACCTTTGCAATCCAGACCCTGTCTGTCTTGTCTGCCTGGGCCTCACAGGACCCTTGTGGGCAGATGGAGCCATCAAGAGCCTTTCCAGGGCATTTGGCCAGATTTCAAAATTGTAAGTAGTGGAACAAGCTGAGTGCTTGAGTTTCAGACCATCACAATGATGTAAGTGCAGAGATGGGCGAGCACCAGACATGGGCCTTGCTGCTCTCCCTGCCCTGGACTTACTCTTTATTGGGAAATTCTTCACTCAAGCATCTTCATTGTATGTTGTGTAATTTTCCTAGGGTTCCCTAGCAACCACCCCAAAACTGGGGTGTCTAAAACCAGCAGGACCTGACTTCCTATTATGGAACCTGGAAGCCCAGGTCAGTTTACGGGCAGGGCTATGCTCCCTCCAAAGGCTCCAGAGGAGGGCTCCTGCTTCACTTATGACCTCCTTGGCCTTCCTCGCAGTCAAGCGCCTCTCCACCCTTTGCCTCTGTGACCTTGCAGTCAAGCGCCTCTCCACCCTCTGCCTCTGTGACCACCCAGCTTTTGCCTTGTGTGGCACGTCTCTCTCCTCATATCAGAGCCAGTCACCAGAGCAGGGCCTCACCTTAACCTAATTCTACTGGCAAAGAGTCTGCTTCCATAGACACAGGTTCAAGACGGGGTGGTGGTAGTGGATATTCATTTAAGGGGGCATGATTTGTATCCCAATATCTATTTTGGTATGATTTTGATAATTTTAATACAATAACTTGAGAGTCTATACTTGACATATTTTCATACTTTTAAAATTGCTACTTGTTGTGTACTTTGAATGTCCAGTCATCTTGTTTTCTGAATTGTGCATGTGTGTGCCCATGCCAACATGCCCGTGCTTTGGAGCGCACAGGCATGTTCACACACACGATCACTTGTGTATGTGGTGTGCACATCTCTGGGGTTTACAGTGCTTGTTTGTATAGATGAGTGCATTAGTCATCTTTCTGTACTCTGACAAAATGTCAGAGATAACCATTTTATAAATAGAGGAGGGTTCAGTTCATTCTATTTTACTCAGTTTCTTTGGGTCAGTGGTTGGGCCTTAAGTATTGGGGCTGTAGCAGAGGAGCCCTGCTCCCTGGGTGGCAGCTGAAAGCAAAAAGAGAGAGACAGAAAGGATCTGGGTCCCAGAATTTCCTGCAAGGGCATTTCCCAGTGGCAAAACTTCCTTCCAGGAAGCCCCCCAGTGGCAAAACTTCCTTCCATGAAGCTCCCCCCCCATTAAGGGCCTCAGTTCCCTCTAACACATGGGCTGGAAGCCAGGCCTACAGCATGTGGGCCTTGGGGGATACTCCAGATCCAATCTGCTGCAGAGCGCAGTGTGGGTGTCTTTAGGTTTAACAAGTTTCGGTTAAATGTGCTGTTTGCGTCTTTCCCTGAGGGAACACACTCCCTAAACACCTGCACATTCACAGCCTCATCCAGTTTTCACAGCAGCCCTAGGAAGTGGTGAGGGAGAGATGATCATGCCACTCCCTGAAGGAAGAAAACAAATGGCCAAATGGCTGCTTGAGAATATTCAGTTAGTGACAAAAGCAGAACACGTGACCCAGAAGCTCTGTCGTCCAGGTCCTTCTCTCCATATCCCAGAAGACTCTTCAGATGTCTCATCACGGGAAGTCCACAGACAAGGCCAAAGCAATCTACCCTTGCTCTGCAAGTACACGGGTCTAACTGCACAGACAGGGAAGATTCTGGGATGTACTATGCAGCTTAGATTTGATTTTACTTCGATGACCTGGCCCGAGACCCAGTTGGCCTGTTTGCTCAGCTGAGTGACGGGGCTCCAATAGACTGGCCTTTCCTGATTTCCATGTCACTTGCCCTCATCCCAGGTGTCACGGCATTGAACATAGCCACTGGACTCTCCAGTACTGTGTTTCTTGATTCTCATCCCCCTTGCGCAGGGAGACTTGATACTAGGGATGAGTGACGTAGAGTGTTCCATTATGCATTTACGCCCCCCTGCCAACTCCCTCCCCGACTTCTCAGTCTATGTTCTGGTTATTTATTTATTTATTTTTTGTCATCTTGATACAAGTTGGGGTCATCTGAGAGGAGGAGACCTCAGTTGAGAAAACACTTGCATCAGATTGGCCTGGGGGTAACTCAGTAGGGTGTTTTCTTGAGTAATGACTAATGTGGGAGGGTCCAGCCCACTGTGAGTGGTGCTACCCCTGGGCAGGCCGTCCCGAGTTGTGTAAGAAAGCAGACTGAGCAAGGCATGGAGAGCAAACCAGTGGGCTGTGGTCTCCCATGACGTCTGCTTCAGTTCCTGCATCCAGGTTCTTGCCTTGAGTTTCTGCCTTGGCACCACTGGATGGACTGTGACACCATAGATATGAACCAAATAAACCCTTTCCTCCATAAGTTGCTGTTGGCCGCTGTCTTTACCACAGCAGTAGAAACCAATCTAAGACACATAGCAGAAGGTTCTCTCTGTGCTAGAGTCAGGACCATGGACCAGTACAGAAAGCAGTAAGCAGGAGTCAAGGCAGGGGCTTAGACTCAGCCTGGCTGTGTTGATGACAGCCACTGCTCTCCTGGAATGGGCACTTTATCACTGGGTTCTCCTAATGGGGAGGGACTGGGCGGATACCCGCTTGTAGAGGAAGCTGCGTCTGCCAGGGAAGGACCTCCAGCCACATGAAGGGTGGTTGGCAGCATGTGGTTTGCTGTCTTCATGCCTGTGACCGTCCTGCTGGGGACAGGGTGTAGCAGAAACCCTGTCCTGCATATTCTGTGGTGGAGTACACTGGTCTTCATTTTGTATCTCAAAACAAGAGGTTCCCACTCATGGGGACTGGGGAGGTTTGCAGGTGTTCCCACAGCTCTTCATAAGACCTTTCTTAGGGCCTTTCATACGTAACAGGGTGTAGCATAGTGAACCTCACCATAAGCAGCCCTTGTCTCCCCATCCACAAGGTAAGAATAGAGGAAACATTATCAAACATTTCTTGGTGGGTCCCCTGCCAGGGGAGCAGCTGTTAGAGTTGTCTGGTGGAAGAAGGCAGACACTCTGTCTGGCTGCTGGGACAGACAGGGTGTGTCCCAGCAGATCCTAGACTTAAGGGCTGTCTGAGGTACAGTCCTCAAGGCTGTGTTGTGGGTGTGCGGTTGGTGGAAGCCAGAAGTGTGGGGGCTCCCCTATGGCTGTAGAAGCCATGTGGACTCTGTTCAGACTTTGGGTCTGCCCTTTACCGCTGCAAGGATCCAGAGCTGATAAGCATGCTGTCTTATAAGGGTCCTGGGAGGTCCAAGAAGACAAGGCAGACACAGTCTGGACTGAGATCTTTACAAGATGCTTGTGTGTCCTTCCTGTTGAGGAACATGTGGGGCAGCCGAGGATGGTGTAGGAAGGCACTGCTGCCAGAGAAATCTGGTGTGTGGAGATCCTCACTGAGCCTCCTCCATGGAAGGAGAGTACTTGTCCCTGGCCGCCCAGGGGACACTGCAGAGACACTGTCTGCAGGACACAGGCACAGGAGACTTTGTAGAAGGCACAGGTATGCCTCTTATTAACATCCCTGTTTATTTTTATAGCAACAGAAACTCTCAGTTCCAAAAGCTAGGATGATGACCCAGCGTAATTGGTGAACACACGCCACAGCCTCAGGACTCTTTTTCTCCTTTTGGTGTGTTATTTCCTATTGGCCTTTAATTGCCCTTGGTTGGCGACTCCAACTGGGAAAGCCATGAGCATTTCAGATCAGACGATTAGTCCCATTTTGCTGAACTTTGAATAATAAAAATGTCCTAGCCAGATCATGAAATACCTTGATTTTGGGGTATCACCATGGGTAGGAAGGAGAGACCATTTTGGTACGGAGTGGCACATTGGTCAATAAAAGTCTTTCCAGGACAGACTTTATTGGTAAATGCGTCCTCAGATCCCTCTGGGCTGTCCCCAGTCACATTCCCACCCCTACAGAGCTAGCCAGAATTTGTCTTATTTTTTCCTTTCCTTTTTTCATAGGTTTTCTCTGAGTGGCCCGGTATGCCCTTCGGGGCCTTCTCTGGTGGGACTTGTGTGGTTTTGATCATTGTGTGCTTGCTTCTGTTTAAAACTTGTGTCTCTGACCCCTCCAAGTGATGCTGGCAGCAGCTGTGTGTCCAATGTCTCTGTAGGTCTGTTGTCCACACCGAGGACAGGGCTGCTGACTCAGAAGGAGCAGATCTGAAGTCAGCAGAGTCCGGTATATGGCTAGTATCTGGAGGGCATGCAAAACAAGCTGGTTCATGGGCCACAGGGAAGTTTTCCTACTGTTCATCATGGCTAGTTTAAACTAAGTAAATAAACCACACACATGTGTAAAACACACGGACACACCCTCAAGTAGACGGGGAACTGTGTGGGAGAAGGGGCCAGTGGACAGGAGAGGGTGGCAGGGGGAGAAGGGGCCAGTGGACAGGAGAGGGTGACAGGAGGTGAGTCATCAAATGGAATCACTTTGTACAATGAATATGCACTAATGTAAGATTTTAAAAGCTAAAATTAAATATAGAATTCCACACGACACAAAGATACCAAATCCAAAAGTGCACTTTCAGCTGCAGAATAAATTACAAGAAAGCACATTTTTGTTTGATGAAAATGACCAAAAATTACAATTTGTTTAAGTTTAATGAATCGAAGAGTAGTTGGACTTGAATTTGAAATTTAGCAAACTAACAAAAGCAAGCTAATTAAATATATTTCAAAAAGATCATCGTAGACTTAGCTGATCAAATATATATTGCTATACAAAAACCATGACTGATTTACTTTGTCTTGGATTTTTAAGATAGAGTCTCATGTAGCCCAAGCTGGTCTTAAGGATGCCTTTAATTATGGAAGGTCTTGAGTTTCTAAGTCTCCTGCCTCCACCCTCCAAGTGCTGGGCTTAGAGTTCTGCACCACCATGCCCATGGCTCACAGGTTATTTATAAAGACTAGACATTTTATTTTATCAACAATCTATCTTTATTGTAATTGACAAATGACATATACATATTTACGGTATCCAGTGAAATGTTTTGCTATATTACAGATTGCTGAATAGTCATTACAATTCAAGATAATCAACATATCTATTGTTGTTTGTGATGAGAACACTTCAGTCTGCTCAGCATTGTCAAGTGTGCAGTTTATTATTGGCTATAGCCACCCGCTGGCCAACAGTCAACTCATTCCTGTTGCAGTTGGAACTTGTGTGACCAACCTTTCCCCTGGCACCCAGCAGCCAGCCTCTGGCTGTGCTGTCTCTGCTTCGGAGTTTCCCAAGGTTCACAGAGGCGTGGCATGCTGAAGAACTTGTCTTCCGGGACCTGGCTGTCTCATTGAGCATGCCATTTTCAGTGCAATAGAAGTAGAGACACGACTTGGTGTCAGAGACAATTTTGTCACTGTTCAATTTCCTACCACCCACAACCACAAGTCACCTAGTGGCTGAATGGGAGGGAACTGGTGACAGTTGGAAAAAGTTTCCATATCAAACTGTGGCATCATTTGGCTTTATGAGAGACACATCAAGCAAAATATTAGCTTCTTTATTCAAATGTTGTTTTGTTGTTAAAATAGAAACCACAAGGTGGTGCCACCTGTCACCTATTACAGTGTCTACTATTACAACAACAACAATAACAACAACAACAACAACAACTACTACTACTACTACTACTACTACTACTACTACTACTACTACTACTACTACTACTGCTACTGCAAATGGGCTGCCAAGATGACTGAGTGAATAAAGGTGATTGCCACAAAACCTGCCAATCCAAGTTCAATCTCCGGGACTCGTAGAAGGAGAGAACTGAATCCCAAAAGTTGTATTCTGACCTCCACTTGTTTGCCTTGACTCTGTGGCATGTGCGCGTGTGCACACATTCACATACATACACACACACACACACACACACAAAGCGTGTAAGAAAAGTAAACATTTAAAAGACTACAAATGTGTATGGAGAAAGTGGAACCCTTGTGCAATGTTGGTGGGGAGGTAAAACGCTGTCCTCATTTTGAAAAACAATGCAATTATCACTCAAAACTTAACACTAGAATTGTCATAGATTTAGCAATTTTACTTCTTTGCATGTATACCAGATGACTTATTTTTCTTTCTTTTATTGAAGATATATTTTTTTATACAATATATTTTGATTACTGCTCCCCTCTTCCAACTCTTCCAAGATTCCCCCCCCCCACTTTCCCTCTCTTTGGAATTCACACCCTTTCTGTCTCTTGTAGGAAAACAAATAGGCATTAATCTGAGATAAAACAAAAACAAACAAACCAGAATAAGACAAAACACACTAATAAACAGAAAAAAGTGAGCCAGAGGAAAAGCATAAGATGTTCATGTAGACTTGGACACGCATGTTTTATACACAGGAATCCCCTAAAGGCACAAAACTGGAAACCAAATAAATACACAAAGAACCTGTAAGGTTAAAAAGAAACAGCCCCGTCAAAACCTTCTGAGACAAAGAACCTCCAAAGATGCCACTGGGTTCGTTTTGTGTTGGCCATCTACTGCAGGGCATGGGCCTGACCTTGAGAATGGTTTGTATTCCCAGGGAGACTGCTGGAGAGAACTGACTCTTCGTTCGAGAGTGGTTATCGATTGGACAGTGTCTCTGGTTAGGAAGAGGGGCTATGCGTTCCCTTCCTCTCTCAGTGCTGAGACCCCATCTGATACAAACCCACACAGGCTGTTGGCATACTGCCGCAGCCTGTGAGTTCATATGTGTGCTCTTTCTGTTGTGTTTAGAAGGCTTTGCTTCCTTGGTTTTTCCCAAGCCTGCTTACTGGCTCTTACACTCTTTCTGCCTCCTCTTCTGAAGAGCTCCCTGAGCACATTTTTTAAAATTAATTTTTATTTAAATTAAAAACAGTCTTATTTTACATAACAACCCAGTTCCCCCTCTCTCCTGTCCTCCCATATCCACCCCATCAATCCCTCATCCTGCCCCACATGCACTCCTCAGGGAGGGTGAGGCCTCCCATGGGGAATCATCAAAGTCTGTCACATTATTTGGGGCAGGACCTAGGCTGAGAGAGTATCCCTCCATAGGGAATGGGCTCCCAAAGCCCATTCGTGCACTAGGGATAAATACCGACTGGTTCCACTGCCAGTGACCCTATAGACTGCCCAAGCCCGCCAACTGACACCCATGTTCAGGGGCCCTGGTTTGGTCTTATGCTGGTTCCCCAGCTGTCGGAGTGGAGCCTGTGAGCTCTCACTTGCTCAGATCAGCTGTTTCTGTTGGTTTCCCAGCCTGGTCTTGACCCCTTTGCTCATCACTCCTCCCTCTCTACAACTGGATTCCAGGAGTTTGGCTCAGTGCTTAGCTGTGAATCTCTGCTTCTGCTTCCATCTACTACTGGATGAAGGCTCTAGCATGGCATTTAAGGTAGTCATCAGTTTCATCATAGGGGAAGGACATTCAAGGTAGCCTCTCCACTATTGCTTAGATTCTTAGTTGGGGTCATCTTTGTAGATTCCTGGAGATTTTCCTATGCCAGATTTCTCGTTAGGCCCATAATGATCCCTCTATTAAGATATTTTTTCTTGCTCTCCTTCTCTGTTCGTCCCCCAACTCAACCTTCCTGATCCCTCATGTTCTCCTCTCTGTCCCGTTATTTGATGGAGATATCCCATTTAGGACTGAGTGTTCCAAGATCTTTCACTCTGTGCATTGTTCAGCTGTGGGCTCAGTGTTTGTTCTCATCAACTGCAGGAGGAACCTTCTCCAATGATGGCTGAGCAAGGCACTGATCTATGAGTATAGCAGAATGTTGGAGTCATTTTATTTTTATTTTTTTAGGTTTTACGAGAAAGGGTTTCTCTGTATTGTTTTGGAGGCTGTAGGTCCAGCCGGGCCTCGAACTCACAGAGATCCGCCTGCCTCTGCCCCTCGAGTGCTGGGATTAAAGGCGTGCACCACCACCGCCTGGCTGGAGTCATTTTATTGCTATGTTCCTTTGACAGTATTTTGTTTTCCATTATGCCCCTGTCCTATCTGGTCTCTGGTTCTTTGTCACTGAAGGAGAAGCAGTTTTGGGTACGGGTTGCATCTCGTGGATTGGGCCTTAAATCCAATCAGATTATGGTTGGCTGCCCCTATAGGCTTTATGGCACTATTACATTAACACATCATGCAGGCAGGCCATCATTGCACAAAGACTTTGTGGCTGGGTGCTGTTTACCTTTCTTCTTTGGAAGCATGCAGAGTACCTTCCAGTGCCATGAACACTAGCCCATAGGGGTGAAGGCTCTAGGGAGGCAACAGCTTTACTCTTCCATGTTCAATGGTGTTGTCTGTAGAAACAGGGCCTTGCTTTCAATATGTGAAGAGCAACCATAGCCTGGGTTCTTTGGGGGTGTCCATGGGGCAGGTCCCCTTAGCCAACAACTCTATTAGATGTTATCCATTCCAAAAACTGGAAGCTTCATTTGATAATGAGAAATGTCCAGTTGGGGCTCCTTCTACCCTGTTATTTGGCAATTTCATCTAGATTGGCTTTATACGTGTATATATTGTAGGAAGCTTCTACTGTATTAATTTTCCATTCAACCCCTCAAATGGTCCTTAGTTTTAGCTGTCCCTTCTCATATTTCCTTCCTCACACCCTACTTCTCTCCCCTTCCCCATGTGATCCTCCCATTCCCATGCTCCCTTCCATTTCATAATTACCTATTCTATTTCTGTTCTTAGGGAGGTCCATTTCTCCCTCCATTCTCTTACTCTTCACCTAACCTCTGTGGTTATATGAGTTTTAGTTTGTTTATCAAAGACTTATCTTCTAACATTCACATATAAGTGAGTATATGCCATATTTTTTGGAGGGTGTCTGGGTTACCTCACTGTACTGGATAATTGTATTTCAACTTGACACAAGTTAAAGTCATCTGAGAGGAGAGAACCTCAATTAAGAAAATGCCTCTATAAGATCAGGCTACAGCCAAGCCTGTTGAGTATTTTATTAATTAGTGATTGATGGGGGAGGGCTCAGACCATTGTGGGTAAGGCCATCTTTGGGCTGGTGGTCCTAGGTTCTACAAGAGGCAGGCTGAGCAAGTCATGTTGAGTAAGCCAGTAAGCAGCACCCCTCCATGGCCTCTGCATCAGCTCCTGCCTCCAGGTTTCGGCTCTGTTTGAGTTCCTGTCCTGACTCCCTTCAGTGATGAACAGCAGTGCTGAAGTCCAAGCCTAATAAACCCTTTCCTCCCCAACTTGCTTTTGGTCATGGTGTTTCATCACAGCAATAGGAGCCCTATCTAAGATGCTCAACTCAGGATAGTTTTTCTTTCTAGCTCCACCCATTTACCTTAAATTTCATGATTACTAGCTGAGTAATATTCCATTGTGTAAATGTATGACATTTTCTTTGTCCATTCTTCCATTGATGGACATCTGGGTTGCTTCCAGTTTCCAGCTATTATGAATAGAGCAGCAATGAACATGGTTGAGCATGTGTCTTTGTAGGATGAAGTGTCCTTTGGTGTATACTGAAGAGTGGTACAGCTGGATCGTGTGGTAGATCTATTTCCAGCTTCCTGTGGAACCTGCACATGGTTTTCTGTAGTGGATGTGCAAGTTTGCACTCCCATCAGCAATGGATCCATGTTCACCTTACTCCACATCCTTGCTAGCAGGAGCTGCCATTTGTTTGATGCATCTTGGCCATCCTGACTGATACAAGATGGAATCTCAAGGTCCTTTTGATTTGCATTTCCCTGATGGCTAAGGATGTTGAACATTCGAGTGCTTTTCAGCTGTTTGTTTCCTTTTTTGAGAATTCTGTTTACATCTGTACCCCAATTTAAAAATTGGGTTGTTTTCTTGATGTCCAGTATTTTAAATTCTTTATATATTTTAGATACTAGATCTCTATCAGATGTGTAGTTGGTAAACTCTTTCCCCTTTTTGTAGCCTGACGCTTTGACTGAATGATGGCATCCATTGTCGTACAGAGGCTTTTCAGTTTTGTTGGATCGTTAGCACCTGTGCTAATGGTGCTCTGTTCCAAACCTTTTCCTGTGCCGATGATTTCACGTCTGTTCCATACTTTCTCTTCAGGGCATCTGGTTTTATGTTTCTGTCTGTGATTCATTTGGAATTGAGTTTTGTGCAGGGTGGAAGCTATGGATCTATGTGGATTCTTCTACATGCAGTCATGCAGTTTGACCAGTACCACTTGTTATAGATGCTGTCTTTTTTTACACAGTGTGTGTTGCTGGCTTCTTTATCAAAAATTAGGTGTCCGTAAGTGTGTGGACTTATGTCTAGGTCTTTAGTTTGATTTCATTGGTCAACATGTCTGTTTTTGTGTCAATGCCATACTGATTTTTTTCAACTATAGCTCTAGTACAGTTTGACGTCAGGGTTAGTTATGCCTCTAGCAGCTCTTTTGTTATTTAGGATTGTTTTAGGTAACTTGGATTTCATTGTTGTTTGTGTCTGTATGAGGCTTGAAATCATCCTTTAAAGTGGTGTGAAGAATTGTGTTCAAATTTAATGGGGATTAATTGACTCTGTAGATGTCTTTTGGTAGGATGACCATTTTTACTATATTAATCCTCTAGTCCATAAACATGGGAGATTTTCTTATCTTCTGATATCTTCTTCAGTTTCTTTCTTCAGTGTCTTAAAATTTTTATCATATAATCTTCCACTTGCTTGGCTAGAGTTACACAGGTATTTATTTTTGAGGCTACTGAGGAAGGCACTCTTTCCCTGATTTCTTTCTCAGTCATTTGTTTGTACTACTTTATATCCTGCCACTTTGCTGGAAGTGTTTGTCAGCTGTAGGAGTTTTCTGGTGGCATTGTCTGGTCACTTACGCATGCAGTAGTGTCACCGGCAAACAAGGGCACATAGACATCTTCCCTTCCCCTGTGCATCCCTTGATCACCTTCAGTAGTCTTACTGCTCTAGCTGGGATTGCCAGTACTATACTGAATAGGTGTGGAGAGAGTGGGCAGCCTTGTCTTGATGGCTTCAGTAGAAATGTTTTAAGCTTGTCTCCATTTAGACTGTTGTTGGCTTTGAGCTTGATGTAAATTACATCTAATGAAATGACAGTGTGATTTTTGTCTTTCAGGTTGTTTAAGGGTGGATTATTTTTGTTAATCTATATGTGTTGAACTATCTCTGCATCTCTGGGATGATGCCTACTTGATCATGATGGATGATTTTTTTGATGTGCTCTTGGATTCAGTTTGCAAGTATTTTATTATGTTTACATCCATGTGCATAAGGGAAGTTGGTCTGTGTTTCTTTTTGTTGAGTCTTTATATGGTTTGGGTATCAGGGTAACTGTGCCATAATAAAATAAATTGGACAATGCTCCTTTTGTTTCTATTTTGTGAAATAATTTGAGGAAAATTGGTGCCAATTTTTCTTTAAAAGTCTGGTAGAATTCTGCACTAAAGCCGTGTGGACCTGGGCTCTATTTAGTTGGTAGACTTTAATGATGACTTCCATTACACCAGGATTAAAGGTCTATTTAAATTGCTATCTATTCTTTATTACAATTTTTAAAATTTAAATTAGAAACAAGCCTGCTTCATATGTCAATCCCAGCTCCCTCTCCCTCCCTTCCTCCTCTGCTCCCCACCAGCTCTCATCTCATTCCTCCCCAGGGAAGGTGAGGCACTCCATGGGGGAGTCCCCAAAGTCTGTCATATCATCCTGGGCAGGGCCCAGGCCCTCCCCCATGTATCCAGGCCGAGAGCACGACCATCCATGTGGAATGGGCTCCCCAAGTCCATTTGTATGACATAGATTGCCGAGGTCTGGATCAGTCCCATGCTGGCCTCTCAGGCATCAGTCTAGGGTCCATGAATTCTCCTTGTTCAGGTCAGCAGCTTCTGTGGGCTTCACGGGCCCGGTCTTGACCCACTTGCCCATCACTCCTCCCTCTCTGCAACTGGGTTCAGGAGTTCAGTTCAGTGTTTGGCTGTGGGTGTCTGCCTCTGCTTCTATCAGTCACTGGATGAAGGCTCTAGGATGGCATATCTCATTATAGGGGAAGGGGATTTAAGGTAGCCTCTCCACTATTGCTTATCTATGCTTGATTTAACATTGATAGGTGGTATACATCAAGAAAACTATCCATAGAGAAAATGTGGTACATTTACACAATGGAGTACTTCTCAGTGGAGAAAAACAATGGAATCTTGAAATTTGCAGGCAAATGGATGGCACTAGAGGAAACCATCCTGAGTGAGGTAACCCAGACACAAAAAGACAAACGTGGTATGTACTCACTCATACATGAATTTAGATATGGATCAGGGGAGTGTCAGCCTACAATCCCAGTGCCAGTGATTCTGGGAAACAGGGAGGTTCCCAAGAGAAATGCATGATACTCCAGAGAAGTGGAATGAGGCAAGATCTCCTGAGCAGATTGGGAACATCGAGACAGGGAGAGGGAACCAAGAAAAGGATAAGAGGAAGGGAGAAGAAGGCATGGGGGAGCAGGAAGGTGGAGTCGAGGTAAGAATAGAGGAGACCAGGATGAGAAATACCATAATAGATTCAGTCATTATAGGCTTGAGGAGAGATCTGACACTAGTGAGATCTCCAGAGATCTACAAGGATGACACCAACTGGCAAACTAAACAATAGTGGAGACACTACATTAATAGCCCCTCCCTGATGATAGGGTTGATGACTACACTATATGCCATCCTAGAACCTTCATCCAGGGACTGATGGAAGCAGAGACAGATACCCATAGCTAAACACTGAACTGAACTCCTGGAATCTAGTGACAGAGATGGAGGAGTGATGAGCAAAGGGGTCAGGACCATGATGATGAAACCTACAAAGACAGCTGACCAGATAAGGTGGAGCTCTTGAATCCCAGACTGATGGCTGAGAGGCCAACAGGGGACTGAAACAGACTCCATGAATGTAATGCCAGGGAGGAGGCCACAGAAATCACTGGGGCCTTGGGTAGTAGATCAGTGTTCACCATGTTTTATGAATGATCTTTGGGAGCCCATTCCAAATAGAGGGATGCTCTCTCAGCCTGGACACATGGGGAAGGGCCTAGGTCCTGCCCAGGATAAAATGACAGACTTTAGAGATCCCCCCAAGGAGGGCCTCACCCTCCCTGGGGAATGATGTGGGGATTGGGTGGGGGGCTGGGGAGCTGGTAGAGGGACAAGGGAGGAGGAGTGGGAGAGGGAGCAGGGATTGACATGTGAAGCATTCATGTTTCTAATTTAAATAAAAACATATATTGAGAAAAAAAGAAAACTATCCATTTCTTTTAGATTTTTCAATTTGATTGAGTATAGGGTTTAAAAGTATATCCTTATGATTCTCTGGATTTCCTTGTGTTTTTTGTTATGTTCTCCTTTTCTTCTCTAAATTTGTTTATTTGGATCTTGTCTCTCTGCCTTTTAATTAATTTGACTAAGGGTTTATCAATGTTATTAATTTTCTCAAAGAACCAACTCTTTGCATCATTGATACTTTGTATTGTTTTTGTTTGTTTGTTGGTTTCTATTTTATTGATTTCAGCCCCGAGTTTGATTATTCTTGAAGTTTACTCCTTTTGGGTGTTATTTCTTGTTCATGTTCTAGAATTTTCATATTGATGTGAAGTTACTAATAGGAGCTGTCTCCATGTTTTTAAATGTGGGTACTTAGTGCTATGAGCTTGCCTCTGGCAACTGCCTTTGTTCGTCTCATACATTTGGTTTGTTGTATTTTCATTCACTTTAAAACAGTTTTAAATTTCTTTCTTGATTCACTTTTTATTTTTCAGTGAGTTGTTTAGTTTCTATGAGTTGGTAAGTTTTCCTGTTGTTGATATCCAGCTTTAATCTGTGGTGGTCAGATAGGATTCAAGGAGCTATTTCAATTTTCTTGTATCTGTGTATTGCATTTATTGGGACTTCGCTTGTGTTTGAGTATGTGGTCAGTTTTGATGAAAGTTCAGTGGGGTGCTGAGAAGAAGGTATATTCTTTTGTGTTTGTGTAAAACATTCTGTAAATGTCTGTTAGGCTTATGATGTCATTGCTCCAGCAATTCTCTGTGTAGTTTTTAATCTGGATGACCTGTCTATTGGTGAGAGTGTGATACTGAAGTCATCCACTATCATTGTGTGAGGTCAATATGTGATTTAAGTTGTAGCAGTGTTTCTTTTATGATCTTGGGTGCCCTTGTGTTTGGTGCATATATGTTTATAATTGATATAGCCTCCTAGTGGAGTTTTCCTTTAATGTGTATGAAGTGTCCTTTCCTATCTTTTTAGATTAGTTTCGGTTTGATGTCCATTTTGCCAGATATTAAAAGGACTACACTGGCTCTGTTCGTGGGTCTATTTGTTGGGAATATCTTTTTATACCCTTTTATGCTGAGGTGATGTCTATCCTTGATGTTAAGGTATGTTTTATGGATGCAGCAGAAGGATGGATCCTCTTTTCAAATCCAATCTGTTAGTCTGTGTCTTTTTACTGAGACCATTGATGCTGAGAGTTACCAGTGAGCGGTGCTGTTGATTACCATTATTTTGTTGTTCCGGCGTGATTTTTTTTTACCCCATCTCTTGATTTGCTGGTCTCAGACTATTTATTCCTTGTGTTTATTGGGTGTGGCTAACATCTTCAGGTTAAACGTTTCCTTCTAGTGCCATCTGTAGTATTGGATTTGTAGATGGATACTGCTTAAATTTGGTTTTTATCATGGGATGTCTTTCCCCATCTATTGTGATAGAAAGCATTGTTGGCTTTAACAGGTTGGACTGACATCTCTGGTTCTCTTAGAGCTTGTGGAACATCCATCCAGGCCCTTCTGGCTTTTCAGGTCTCCACTGAAGTCTGGCATTATTCTAATAGATATGCCTTTATATGTTATTTGGTCTTTATCCTTTGTAGCTTTTAGCATTCTTGCTTTGCTTTGTACATTTAGTGTCTTGATTATTATGTGTCATGGGGAATTTGGGGACTCGTTTGCTGGGAGAGAGGGGGTGGTGTGGCGGAAGAAGGTTGTAGGAGAAGACGTGTGATCTGCTAGGTACAGGGAGCCATAGCAGCTGCTCTCCCACAAAGCTGGGGGAAGACTAGGGCACTGCAGCTGTAGGAATGAGAGAGCTGCGCTAAAGGGTTTTAAGCAAGCTGTAAAAGAGATGCTTTTATAGATCAGTTCATAGAAGTGCTATTTGTGGCAGTCAAAGGTGGCAGAAACCCAAGTGCCATCCACAGGTGGGCGGTTAGGCAGTGTGTGGTATACAATGGAATATTGTTTAGCCTTAAAGGAGGGAACTTTAATACATGGACATGCCTTGGGGACATTAAGCTAAGTGAAATAAGCCAGCCACTGATGGAGATATATAATATTATTTCATTCATATGAGAAAATAAGTATAGTCAAATTACAGAAACAGAAGTCAGAAGGGAAGTTTCCCCAAACTAGGTAGAGATGAGAATTAATAGTGTTTAATGGCTTCATATTGTCAGTCAGGCAATGGAGAATTCTGGAACCAAACAGGGGTAGCTGCCACACAATAGTACACATACACTCACATCACTGTACTACAACAAGCTCACACATGGCCCAGATAGCCTCAGCCAACTCCCACCGCTCTGATGAAGTGCCTAGACACTTAGTCTGTGAAGAAGGTATGTGACAAATTGTTAGGGGGGTTGTATTTCACAGGTAACAGGCCTCATTGTTTCAGTCCAATGTGAAGGTGTTGCATCCTGATGGGTGCCTGAGAAGAAAATTGCTCCTCTCATGGCCAGGAAGAGAGAGAAGGTAGTGAGAAAGAGAGGGGGAGGGGGATGGGGAGGGGGGAAGAGAGTCTCTTTCAAGGGACCACTTTTAAAAACCAAGGACCTCACCCAGACCCCACATCTTAAGGCTTCCACTGGGGGGGGGGGGACAGGGGACGGGACAGAAGCTCTACTCTGGAGATCAAGCCTTCAATACATGGGCTTCTGGGGAGTGTGCAAGGTCAGACTACAGCAGACAGCAATTTGCATGACATATGACTCACTGCAATAAATATTTTAAAATTAGGAATTATGGGAGTGAGTTAGTGAGAAGTTTGCTCTGTTGTTCACATCGCTTAGTTTGATATATTTCCAACTAGACAACCAGAGGGGACTTTGGTTTTGATTTACACATTAATGTTCTATATATATTATATATATTGCATGCTGTTAAATGTTTACTTCCCCCATATTCTCTGATGAGACCTTGCCTCTGAGATCTTTAAAAAAGAGATTCACCCCCTCCTTTTAATGTAAATTAGAAACAAGCTTGTTTTACATGTCAATCCCAGTTCCCTCTCCCTCATCTCCTCCTCTGCCCTCCACAGCCCCCCATCCTATCCCCTTTCTGCTCCCCAGGGAGGGTCAGGCTTTCTATGGAGGATCTTCAAAGCCTTTCATGTCATTTGGAACAGGGCCTAGACCCTCCCCCTCCCCCGTGTGTCTAGGCTGGGAGAGTATCCCTCCACGTGGAATGGGCTCCCAAAGTCCATTCATACACTAGGGATAAATACTGATCCACTACCAGAGGCCCCATAGATTAATCAGGCCTTCTTACTGACACCCACGTTCAGGGGATCTGGGTTAGTCCTATGCTGGTTTCCCAGCTATCAGTCTGGGGTTCATGAGCTCCCCCTTGTTCAGGTCAGCTGTTTCTGTGGGTTTCTCCAGCCTGGTCTTGACCCCTTTACTCATCACTCCTCTCTCTCTGCAACTGGATTCCAGAGTTCAGATCGAGATTTACTTTTATTTTTTACTATGTGTATTTGTGTGTGTCTCTGTACGGATATGAACACATGAGTGCAATGCCTGTGGAGGCCAGAAGAGGGCGAGCTTCTGGAGCTGGAGTTACAGGTGGTTGTGAACTGCCTAGCGTGGGTTACGGGGAACTGAACTCAGGTCCTCTGCAAGAGCAGAATATGCCCTTAACCAATAAGACATCCTCCTAGTCCCTGCCTCTGAGATCTTACAGACCACTTCCAGCCTGGAGTGAGAATGACCATGTTTGGGGGGGGTGGTATGAGCACTTTGCTGAGTCAGCACTTGAGGCTATGTTCCTGCTTCTGGAGCATTTTTTTTTTTAGTTGCAGTCCACCAGCTGTGATCAGCGCCATTTGCATCACCCTTCAGTTCTGCATATCTTTGCGTGGCCATTATGATTTCTACTTTTGTTCATGACTTCTTCAGATAGGATGAGGCTTTATTTCCAAACACATAGCAGTTTCCTCATTTTCTCTTTGTCATCAATTTCTTTCTTAATTGAACTGTGGTTACCATCCACCATTTGGAATTCACTGAAGTCAGCACTGCTGAAGAATGCGTCTCTTTAAGGGGGTGCAGCCTTCTGTAAGTGCTCATTAGCTCTCGACTGTTAATTTTGTTGCTTAAATCTGCCACGTCCCCCCTGACTTTTGGCTTGTTGGATCTGTGTTTTAATGAAAATGTGGTTTAAACCCTGTGTTGTGATAATGCCCTTTGGGCAGTGTGTCCAGTTTCTTGGCCGTCTCTGCTTTGTGTGGTTAGGGGCACTTGAAGGTTTAAGGATGCCGTATCCTGTGAAGGACAGAGCTTTCTCTCCACGCCGGCTGACTTGCCGTTTGGATATATAGCGTCAGCTCTCAGACCCCGTCTGCTGCGTGGTGGCTTCAGATGCTAGCGGTCTCTGTGTCCTCAAATCTTTGTTGTGTCTCTTTACATGCTCTTCCTGGTTCTATCTCCCCTTTGTCGTATATTTGAAAGTGGTTTGCTCTTCCTTTTGAAAGAGTATTTGCGCTGGACACAGTAGGTGTGTTTTGTGTCTATTATATCAGTGGCGTCACGCTACTCAACTTCACTCTAGAAATTCCAAGCACTTGGAATGGCTTGCTGCCTTATTAGTCTGAGCAGCTCAAATGTTTTTGCTTTTCTGTCTCTGTGTAGCCTTGGCTGCCCAGGAACTCACTCTGTAGACCAGGCTGGCCTTGAACTCACAGAGATCTGCCTGTCTATGCCTCTCAAGTGCTGGGGTTAAAGGCATATGCCACCACTGCCTGGCTCAAGTGTCTTTGTTTTAATCTTAATTAAAATTTTAATTTTAAAATTTAATTTTAATCTTAATTTTAAACTTAGTCCAGGCACAAAGACTCATTTTGGGAAACCAATTCACCATGCCAAAATAACCAAAACTCAAACTCCTCTTTGATCCCTACTTTCAAAGGCATCTATTTGGCTGGTACAGAAGACACCGCAGTGAAGGCAGTCGGTATCCTGTGACCTTGCATGCCGAAAGTGTGGATTTGCCTTTCAGTTTTACAGGAGGTGCAGTTAAGAGATTCAGTCTCAGAAGAGACTTTGGTCTTCCAAAGAGTGCTGAGATTGTCCAAATCTACGGGGACTTGGGAAGTTGAACTAAATGCATTTTCTACTTCCCTTGGGAGTGGAATGCAGAGCTTTGAATGAGATGTTCCCCATGTTCTTGGGTATAGGAAGCTTTATCCTCAGTTGGTTTGAGGAGATTTAGAATGCATGGCTTTGATGGAGGAAGATGGCTTTTTGGGTGGGGTCTGAGAGCTTAAAGGCCATTTCGAGCTTGCTTTTTGACTTTGGTTTGTGGCTTGAACCCTGAGCCTTCAGGTCTCAGCTCCCATCTCTGTCTGCCATGCCTGTTGCAGCCCTGGTCCCCCACTGGGACGGTGATGGACTCTGATCTCCTTGAAGCTGGGACCCCAAAGCAAACCTTGCCTTCTCTTAATCGCCTCGGCCATGGTGCCTTATCACACGACAATGGAACACCAACAGACATTTAGGAATGTGACCGGGAACACTAGCCTGGCTTCTGGTAGGGACTGCATGGCACAATGGCAGTAGGGGGGGGGAAGACCCCGTTTGCACAGCAACCAGTCCCATCTCACTAATGCAAGAAAATGCTCATCTCTCTTAAAGGTACAGCACTTGTCTATGCTGATACTTTAATATTGATATACATGGATTAAAACATGTGTTTTGATGAAGGCAAACCATAGCAAACCATATCTAAGCCATCACACCATCCCTTATCTCAAAATATACATAAAACTTTTAAGGTTTATGATAGATCTAAATATACTTAAAAATAAGAAAACTCCTAGAATTCTCCATTGGAATCCTTATGACTTGGTTCTACCAAGAAATTACTTAGCCAAGGAAAATGATGTGTTAACTAAAAATAGGTCTATTAAAATTGCAACCCTCTGTCCACCAAGGAATGAGAGAGAGAGAGAGAGAGAGAGAGAGAGAGAGAGAGAGAGAGAGAGAGAGAGAGAGAGAGAGAGAGAGAGAGAGAGAGAGAGAGAGAGAGAGAGAGAGAGAGAGAGAGAGAGAGAGAGAGAGAGAGAGAGAGAGAGAGAGAGAGAGAGAGAGAGAGAGAGAGAGAGAGAGTAAATCACCAAAGGGAAAAAGATCTTTGCAAAAGTGTAACTGACAAACTCCATAAAAACCGACAAAGGAAAAAAAAAAAAGAGATAACCCAGTAAAGAGAGGCTGTTCTCAAAACAGGAAATTGACAAGGCCAATGAGCATGCGGCCAGGTTCCAATCTCACTGGCTGGGCAGTAAAAGCAAATAGATCATTGTATGCCCCCGCTAAGGGTCTGTCACTCAAAAGATTGACAATGCCAAGCCTAACACGCCCCGCCTATGGCTCACCCAGGAGAAAGCTCCAGAAGCACTGTCAACCTCAGACTATCTTAGTTCCCATCGCACCACTGTGACAGAACACAGGACACAAGCAGCTGAAGGCGGGAGGGGTTCGTGTGGATCCGCTCCCAGGGATGTCAAATCATCACGACAGGGGTCAGCAACACAGCAGTCACACTGAGATGGGCCGAGAAGCCGAGGAGGGGCACCGGCAGTCCGCAGGTCTCTCCCGTTCCCAGCTTGCCAAACGGTGCCACCCACACCCGGAGTCACTCCTGCCCCTTCGGACAGTCCTCCCTGGAAACTACCTCCCAGGCACACCCAGAGGCATACTTCCTTAGTTTTCTAGGTGATTCTGAATGTAATCACGGTTGACAGTGGAGATGGATCACCTCGATGTTTATAGATACTCAGATACCCGCCAGTTGTAGAAAGGATAAGTAAACTGTAGTGAACGGATGTGGCACAGTACTAGCTAGTAATGGTCACTGCGGCATCCTACAAGAACGGGTCCCACCAGGATAACACGGGGGGCGGGGGGGGGGAGGGGACAAACAACACAAAAGGAGACACAGCTGGTCTGCTGTGCTAGAAATTAGGGTAAGGGTAACTTGGGAAAGGGTGGGTGATGTGGTGAAGCTGGTTCACCATCCTAGTTTGCTTTCTGTTGCTGTAATAAACACTGTGATCAGGAGCAACTTGGAGAGGCAAGGGCTTATTTTACCTTACAGTTTACACGCCATCATCACGGGCACAGAGGCCAGGAACTCAAAGTAGGGTGCTTGAAGCAGGATATAAGGCAGAGACCATGGAAGAGTGCTGCTTACTGGCTTGCTCCCCATTGCTTGGTTCCCTTGCTTTCTTATACACCGAAGGACCGCCTGCCCAGGGGGTGACACCGCCCACAGTGGGCTGGGCCCTCCCACGTCAATCACTAATCAAGAAAATTCCACACACCCTTCCTACAGGTCAATCTGGTGAAGGCGTTTTCTCAGTGACATTTCCTCTTTGCTAAGGACTCTAGCTTGTGTCAAGTTGACAAAAACAAACCAGCAAACCAACCAGGAAAGATGCCCATTGCCTTGTGTATTTTTCCCTTCCACCACTTGGGCTACCTCGTTCTTCCATTCTCTTTCTCCCTTCTTTCCTGTAAAATTTACCTGAAAGAAATAGGCAAATAATACAAAGAAAAGTGTATCAGAAAACTTACCCAAAGTAAATGAATTATTGAGGAAAGTTTTCATAACTGAAATCTCAGAAGTGTTACATGTAATCAAATTGGCAATTTAACTTCTGCCCAAGAGAAAATATCAGACCCAGAGGGTTTTAGTAACAAGTTCTAAAATTTCAAAGGACAGATCATTCTAATCTTAGCAAAAAATATTCCAGCGAATATAAACATAGAAAATAGTGTCTGGAGCGTTGGATGTAAAAGACTTGAATCCTAATTAGTCATGAGATAGAAAAACTCATTAGTCAATCTTATTCTCAAACTTAAATGCAAAAATCCTACACAAAATAGAAGCAGCATCTATCTTCCAGTGTTTTAAAAAGACTAGATAGAGCACTGGCTATCAACCTTCCAAATGCTCCGACCCTGTAATGCAGTTCCTCATGTTGTGGTGATCCCCCCTACCATGCCCCCCCATAAAGTTATTTTCATTGTTATTTCATAACTGTAATTTTGCTACTGTTATGAGTCATAACATGTTAGGAACCACTGCTATGGAGGGATCTGGGTTTAACTAAGAAATACAATGTGATAAGCCATTAGAAACTACGTAACTATAATTTACAAGTAAATTGTAACAAATCAAACAATAATATAATATACTCATTTGATATAAAAAGAAACAATGAAAATGACTTTAAAATCCTTGTAAAAATTAGGAGTAAGGAAGAGTAGGGCCCACTTCCTTAAACGTGGGCCCTGCTCCTCGCCTGGGCAGCACACTAGAGCTGACCCTGTTGGCAGAGGTGAGGCTGAGCTGGTCCTGAGGGTGTGAGGGTGGGGTAGCTGGCCACACCCCTTCATCTGCCATGTGGTGGTGGGGGTGAGAGAAAGATGCCTTCTCCTCTTGCCCCTGTCACCTGTGGTGGAGGAGAGAGTAGCTCTCCCCATTACCAGCAACACTTGGGAAATTGTCTCCTGCACCTCCTCTGGGCAGCGCAGTAGAGCACACCCTACTAATGGGGTGCGGGTGAACCACTAAGAATGTGAGCGTGGGCTATCTGGCCCTGCTGCTTATCTGCTATTTGGTGGTATGGACAGAGGAGAGATGTCCCCGCCTCCCCGCTTGCCATCTGTGGCCGGTGGGAGAGCGGCCCTGAGGTCATAAGAGTGGGAGAGCTGTCCCTGCCCCTTACCAGCTGCAGCACTTGGGGGAGTGGTCCCTGCCCCTCGCCTGGACAACACAGTAGAGCTCTCTGAAGGTATAGGTGTGGAAGAGCCAGCCCTGAGGGCAAGAAAGCAGGAGACCGGCCCCTCTCCTTGCTCATTGCTGCAAGGGGTGAACTCACCAGGGCAATGCCGGAGAGCTCGCCCTGGTGGTGATGAGGACAGGGGAGAGCTGGTGGGCTGGCCAACCCTGCAACTACCCAGGTCCAGAGGCAGAGTTAATGAGTTGGCCCACTTCAATATCCACCCCATCCATGACTTTCGGGAGCACACGAAGGGACCGGTCCTGCAGATCCAAAGCTGTGGGATTTCTATAATATGGGGCAGCAACAGGACTTCTAACAGGAGTCCCAGTGAGGACCCAGCATCAATAGCGTAGCAGAAATCAGGGGCCTCGAAGCAGACCAATGACTCTTTGCAATAAACACTTGCAGGTAAAGATGTGTGGATAAAAGGGTTTGCTGCCTGACTCTCTGGCTCACACTACAGCTTCCATGATATGACTGATTCTTCCTTTTTTTCTCTCAATTTTATTTTATTTTATTTGGGGGTGGGGTTGCAAGGGCAGAGGGCAGATATGAAGGGATGGAGAAGCCCCATGTGAAAGACACAAAGAATCAATAAAAAGAAAGTTACAAAAGAAGCTTCCTCAACTCTACTGTAAATGGTAACAGCTTTCTAGATCGCAAGGGGTAGAAACCTTCAGTTTTGCAAAAAGGACATGTACACTTGCTGTCTGCACAGTTTTGCTTGCTGGAGACAGGCTAGTTCAGGAAGGAAAGCTGAGACAGGACACAGAGATTGTCACAGGGAACAGCACTTTATTACTTATAGGCAAGATCAAAAAGTTGAAAAGATCTATAGGCATATTATTAGAGATAAAGATTTACCAAGAGGATTGCCTGTAAACTAGAGTTTAAAAAGTATCACTGACATTTATAGACTACATCAATGGTTATTTAGAAAATCAAGTTTCATTTAAAAAGGCCAAATTTACAACTTCTTAGTTATTGGTACCTAGAGCGAATTTAAGATGGCTGTAGAAGGTAGGGCTGGCCTAATAAATATAAGCAAGCAAGCGAGGATAGCCAACTTAACCACAAAAAAGAGAGAAATGGTGTGGGAAAGCCTCCGCGAACTTGACTAGGGAAGCTCTGTGTCGATGAGAAAGGACAGCCAACGACTCGGATGTAGTGACTGTTTCCAAAGCCGTCCACACATGCCGAATAAGGCTCCTGAAGTTCCAGCAGGAACCTCTGTGGAGCTAGATGAGTGCTTATTTATAGTAAGGGAAAATGCTTGCACATGCGAAGACTGATTGTAAAACCTGAGTTAGCGAGCATGGTGTCGACGCAGATGTGGAAAAGACATGGAAAACAGACCCGGAGCAGAAAAGCTTGCTCTTAAAGATGCACGGCCAGTCCGCAGGAGAGTGGTTACCTATGCAAGGCCCATTCGAAAGCAAGGCTTTTGGGGGGGATGGTCCACACCAAGAAGATCCTGCTGGAGAGGACACACCCCAGCAGGTCCTATTGCAGGAACTAGGACGGTTCCCACGGATGATCACAGCCATTAACAGACAGAAGGACTGACAGACCACCTTGCAGGACAGAGTTGAGAGGAGGATGATCAGGAGCACACTTGACTGGAAACTGCTCAGTTATGCATTTGCATACTTCCTGCCCCAGAAGGTCCCAGCTCTGCTCTCTTGAAACCCGAGACCTGAATCAGTACCCAGAGGAACTTGGGGCACTGAGACCCTTTAATGGGCTGCTCCCCTCAGTGCAGGTTGTGAATCTCTTTTCCTTGCTTTTCCCCATTCCCTGTCTCCTTCACCGAGGTGGAGCCCAGCCCACCGCAGCTGCTGGCTCACTTACAGTGGGGATATTTAGTTACTTCTGTGAGGATCACAAAGTGCCAACCTCACTTCGCATCTTACATAATGATCAGCCGTACTTAAATCAAATGTGAAAAGTAAACTTTGAAACGCACGAAAGAAGAAAAAAAACATACAATAGACTATTCATTCAATACTTATGAGTAGGGGGCATTTATTTACATTTATCCTAGCAAATCACTAAGATAAATTTAACTGCATTAATAGTTTATTTCAAAATATGTTTAACAGTTATATGTATGAGTGTTTTGCATGCATATGCATGTATGGACACCACGCGTGTGCCTGGTGCCCATGGTCCAGACGAGGGTGTTGGATCCCTGGAGCTGGAGTTAGAGGTGAGTCTGAACTACTGGACAGGGCTTCTTGGAACGGAACCTCTGAAAGAGCATCAAGGGCTCCTAACTGCTGAGCCTTCTCCGCAGCCCCCATGAGTGTTTTAAACTTATGTTAGGAAAGCATACCTTTTAAGAAGTGACAGTGGGCCCCTGAAGTGTCTTGTTGGGGAGCATGTGCATGCAGGCCAGACTCTCTGAATTCCACCCCATCTTCTAGGAGTGGCCTTCTGAACTCCTCACGAGATGAATAAGCAGATTCCATGCTTTAAAGTCACATAAGAAGGAAGCGCAAAGGCCCATTATGACTTGAAAGAATATCCATGCTCTCCAGACTGATGGTCAGCGTGATCAGTGCAAATCACAGCTCCAGTCATTCTGGACGACTGTGGACCAGAAACACAAATTTAAGTTGTTCCAAATTCCATGTTCCAATGGGCTATCAGTCTCATGATGCTTTTATAGGAACAGAACAACAAGTTAACAAATCAAGACATTTTCCACATTGGTGGAAACAGACGTGAGACCCAGCGAAGCAGGGAAACCCCTGTCACAGGACTCAGATACCAGCTGATGGTATTCTTAGTTTTTTAGTTGGGGATGCCTGTTTGTACATTCTGAAGGATTTGTCCAATGGTCACAAAGATGTCAGATCGCATACAGAAGTGGATAATAAATGACTATTTAGGAGGCTAAAGTTAAGCTTTTACGAGGTTCCTGATTTGCAGCATTCCAACCTCCCCAAGTCAGCTAATCAACCTTGCAGAAGGGTTAGTGCAAGATAACAGTTCTCTCCAGGAGCTTCTGTTCACGGTATTATATACGCACGCTCCACAAGCCAATTACATATAGACTGCTTCATAGAGATAACAGGCAAAAGATACAAACAGACACTTCTTAGAGGGAGAACTAGTAGCTACTAATTGGTAGAAATGGTGACACATTTTATAACATGTAAAAGACATGTATGCTGTTGTGAAATATGTATTGAGTCCATGAATGTTATCCCTGGGTCCTCAGAGGTCTAGATATTCTAGAGTGGTGACTATCTTCTATATGTTGATGATTGACAGCTGTCTGGCAGCTTCAGGATGGCAGGTGGTCACTGGAAAGACCAGGGTGTTAGCCCCATTTCCGTACATTTGGGGAGAGGAGGACAGATGAAGGTGGGGTTAGTGACCAGTGGCTGATGATGTAATAAGCCATGTAGGTATGATAGTCTCAATAAAAAGCAAGCAAACAGCGGAATGGTTGAAGGAAGTTTCTGGATTGCTGAACACATGGAGGTTCCTGGGAGAGGAAGTGCCCAGAGGGGACACGGGCGCTACAGAAGCTCTGCCCCTTTACCTCACACCTTGCTCTCCTCCACCTGCCATCCATCTGCACCCCCTGTGGTAGCCTTTCTACAGAAACAGACATTAGTGTTTCCCTGAGCTCTGCCAGCTCGTGTCGCAAATGTACAGAACTCTTGGTGGGAGCCTTAGTTTATACCCTGTTAGTCAGAAGTTCTGTGAGCTTGGACTTCAGACAGTCTGGTGGGATGGAGCTCTTCACTTACCTCTAGATGAGTAGCATCAGAAGTGAGTTAGATAAGATGGTGCCTGCTGCTACCTGCTGAGCAGACCAGTTTCCGGTGGGTAAAGAACCCATTTGGTGTTGAGAGCTTGTGGTGTGAATGAGAAACATCTCCCATAAGCTCAGCACTCCTGGTGGCAATGTTTGGAAGGGCTATGGGGAGGTGCAAACTTACTGGATGTGGTGACTTGGATTAAAAAAAAAAAACGACCCCCATTGCTCATATATTTGAATGCTTAGTCACCAGGGAGGGGCACTATTTGGAAAATTAGGAGGTATGGCCTTGTTAGAGGAAGTGTGTCACTGGGGGTGGAATTTGGGGTTTCAAAAGCCCACACCAGGCCCAGTGGTTCTCCCTGCTGCTTACAGATCCAGATGCAGGACTCTCGGCTACTTCCCAGTTACCATGTCTGCCTGCATGCCGCCATGCTCCCCACTATGAGGATAATGGGCTAAACCTATGAAACTGTGAGCCAGCCCCACGTAAATGCTTTCTTGTGTGAGAGTTGCCAATGGTGTCTCTTCACAGCAATAGAACGGTGACTAGGACAATGGAGGCAGTAAGTCACTGGGGAGCAGGGGTTGGGACTTTCAGTTCACAGTCTGTGCTGTGACTGACAATGTGAGCTCTCAGCTTCTGCCTCTGGCTGCCATGCCACCCCCGCCAGGATGGAATCGTATTCCTGTGGGACCATAAGCAAAACTAAAATCTTTGTTCCAGAAGTTGCTTTTTGCCATGTCTCTTTATCACGGTGACAGAAAAGCATGAAGTATGGCGGTGTAGCATCCTGATGATGGTGGAGGTGTAGCATCCTGCTGATGGTGGAGGTATAGCATCCTGCTGCTGATGGTGGGGGTGTAGCATCCTGCTGCTGATGGTGGTGGAGGTGTAGCATCCTGATGATGGTGGAGGTGTAGCATCCTGCTGCTGATGGTGGTGGAGGTGTAGCATCCTGCTGATGGTAGTGGAGGTGTCGCATCCTGATGATGATAGAGATGTAGCATCCTGCTGATGGTGGTGGAGGTGTAACATCCTGCTGCTGATGGTGGAGGTATAGCATCCTGATGATGGTGGTGGAGGTGTAACATCCTGCTGCTGATGGTGGAGGTGTAACATCCTGCTGCTGATGGTGGAGGTGTAGCATCCTGCTGATGTTAGGGCAGTACAAGAGAAATCAAGTTTCTGTGCTACCACCCAACAAAATGGTAATGAAACCAGAAAGATGCATTTTTTAAATATCTCTTATTTGCAAAACTTAAAGTCTGATAGTATCATACTGCAAAGGAGTTTGAAAAACAGGACTCAGGGTGAAGAAGTTTCTCCCCAAAGTCACAGACTGGAATCCTCACCCCAGGGCTCCTGTATGAGACCATGCTTAGAAAGTCATATCCTTAAAGGGAAATCCAAGTTACAGTGGGAGGGATAATCTAGTCTACTGACTCCTTATAGAAAGTGCAGATGAGGACCCGGGCTCGCAGGGAGGACACAGGGAGGCAGATAGAAGAAGCCATGGTGGCCAAGGAGAAGGAGCTCAACCCTGCCCACACACAGTGTCTCTTGTGTCTTTGTCTTGGATGCCTGGACTAAAGAAAGGAGGGTACAGTAAGCTGGCAAAATAAAACATGCTGGTTATACCCACATGTAGGCATAAACCTTCTAATGGTCTGGAAGACATAGAGGAGCACCAGGAGACAAGTGTGAGGTCCCCCAGGGGGAGGAGGGGAAGAGGCTACCAGAGAAGGCAGGCAGAAGGGAGTGGCCCCATTCAGCCTAGGCTGGATTAGGAAAAGGAAAAGAGACAGCATTTCTAAACAGGACAGATTTGCACTGAACTCGGTAGGCACAGAACTTCCCAGTTGCCCCAATGGCCAATCACAGGGCTTGTCTCTGTTGGAGAAACTAGAGCCCACAGAGTCCCAGTTGGGCCTCCCTGGTGGGGATGTGGGGAGGGGAGCAGGAACAGCATGGAGCGGAGGTGGCCCTGATGAGCTCCAGGCTGGCACGGCAGTCAGTCTCTTCCTGGGCTTCAAGAAGGCAAGTCAGAACAGAACAGGCAGCTCCCACACGGTGTGAAAGGAGTCTGGGTTCAAAGTTTCCAGTTCTTAAATGCTGAGAAAATTGTGAGATGTCATCAATGTTGATTCGAGGAAGAGATTTATAGAGGGTTCTAGTCACGCAGTTGCTGAGGTGAATTTCCTCAGAGGTAAAAATCCTGATTAATAATCCCATGAGGAGAAGAACTGCAACTTTTGGAGTTCCCTTTTCTGCACGGTGAAAACGGTGAGAATGTCCCCTCAGCTGCTGGGGCGGGGGAGGGGCGGGACACACTGGGACCTAACATTTGCATTGCCAGCCTCCTCACTGCCAGCCATCCAGCCACCATACTAAGCCTCCTCTTGCAGAGGGGCAGACAACCGCCTAAGGGTCCAGAGTGGACGTCTGAAGAAAAAAGGAGCCCGAGAGACGGGCGGTCTAGGAAGAGAGGCTTGTGAGCCACGCAACACTCGGCTGAGAGTACATTCTCAAGCGGAACCTGCCTGTGTCCACATTTGGGGAGGGGGACTGGCGGAAGGAAGGGAGCCTGGTACCTTTGCCTCTCACCCTGCCACGCAGCAGCTGAGAACACGGCGGAGGAATACGCAGGGAGGGAGAGAAGAGATGCTCACCCTGGCTCGCTTGTGGGCAATTTATGGTATACAGAGGCCCTAAGATTCCAACGCCTTCCCGATTACCTATTCCCTCTCTCAGGATGAGCTTGAGGCCCCAGAGTGGCCCGAGAAGCATCAACAGCCCATACCCCTTCTCATGCCTTGCATTTTCATGGCGGTTCCAGCTGAAGGGCACTTCGAGGTTGTCCACCATTGGCTCGGGTATCTGAGTGCTTGGCTCCCAGGGGTGGACTGCTTAGGGAGGTCTGGGAGGCGCTGCCTTGCTGGAGAAAGTATGCCACCGAGGGCAGGTTTGGAGAGCTTAAAGCTTCACCACACTTCTGGGTTGCTGTGCTTTGCACCTCAGCTTGAAGACCTGAGTTCTCCTTAACTCCCTGCCCCAGGCCTGCGGCTTGTAGCCAGACACTGCCATGATGGACTCTTCTCCTCCTAGAACTGTAAGTTAAAACAAACCCTGTAAGTTGCTTTTGGTTGTGGAGTTTTATCACAGCAAAAGTAACTAATACACCCTCACTCACCCCTTTCCAGTACAGCTGGGTAGTGTACTCCAGGACAAGCAGTGGAGTTGGTACCTGCGGTCCTGCTTCCTGGAAGGGCCTGCCCTTCTCCAGACTGCCTAAGGTGCTGCTTTCCAGTCCCCGGGTGTCTTTCTCCGCCTCTTCCTCATCCCCCCCCCCTGCATTCTCCTGCTTCTTGGGCACTGGATCCTGCAGCTCTAGAGTCTTCCTTAAGGTCAGGGCTATATCTCTAACCCTTGCGAATCCTCAGAGGCTAAGTTGTACCTGTCACAGAACAAACACTCAATAAATATTCACTTGGTTTAGTTGTATTTGAGTCATTGCCTCTGGAACAGGCATAGGAAAAAAAATAAACAACAACAACCAAACAAACCTTGGCATTTCTGAGTACAGTTCAGACAGGGCTGGGCTTCACAAGGCCTGTTAGGGTGGTATGAACTCCCAAACAGATGTGGGTCATCTCTATGATAGTATCCAGCTGTCTGTCAAAGCAATCTTAACACTTTTAACAACCACCTTAACCTTCCAGAGTTAGGTGTTCATGTATTCCTTATAGCTGCACTTTTCAAAGCATGCCTGCTCCAAATGTAACAGGCTACATGCTAGTAAGCAACCCACCCTGAGCCACAGGATTGGATAGCATGATCTCTTTTCTATAGGCCTGACCATGCAGGAGCCTCTCCCTGTGGCACATGTTTCTGTAGTTACTAATGGGCTACGAACCTAAAACTCCCCCCAAATAATTTGCACATGAATTTTAATAGGGACTGGAAACTAAAACTCTGCCCTTAAGCAATATTCCCAAGCTCATGCAGTATTAATGCTCCCATGAAAGATGTATATCTACTTAGGAAAGCTCTCAGAGACAGAGGTTCCCGCTGAGCAAGGTGACATCTGCCACTGCGGGGATCACATGCATGTGGGGAACACGATTTCCATACAGGGGCCTCCCCACCCTGGGAGGACTAATGTCGAATGATGAACTACAGCCGTCTGTTATACACAGCAGTCAGAGAGCATCATAAATTATGGAGTCCCTCCAGCTCTGCGGGTGCAATCTGTCTTGACATAACAGGGAGATGCAATCAAGTGGCAGTAACACCCTGTTGGTTCTAGAAAGGCCACTTTGATCTCAGGCTACTCCCTCGCAAACACGGAGGCGTCTACAGCCCCCAGTCATTTGGTTTTGTTCTGTTTTGTCATTGTCTCCATTGTAGTTGCTACTCCGGAGAGAATGAGTAGATCTACAGCTTTGCAGAAGCTCAAAGCGTCCTTAGATGGTGGTGACGAGGCAGAGCCCGGAAAGACTCAGGACAGAATTGTGTGGCAAGGGCAAAAGTTCATAAACCACATCTCCACAGTGAAAGGCACAGTGACCACAGGGCCTAGGCGTCCCTCAGTGATACCTCGTTGTCCTGATGTCAGGCTTTCAGTGATAATACTTTATTACAAATGATCACATGAGGACATGCTGGGGTGTTGTGGAATATTATTTTAAGATGTATCACATTTGTTTCTTTAACGATGCAAAAATATGTTGTTTAACTCTATTAAGATGTGTACTTTGCCTGTCTAAAACACCTGATTGGTCTAATAAAGAACTGAATGGCCAATAGCAAGGCAAGAGAAAGGATAGGCAGGGCTGGTAGTCAGGGAGATGAATAGGAGGAGAAATCTGAGAGGAAGAGAAGATGGGGAGCAAGAGGAGAAGAAGAGGAGGACTCTACCAGGGGCCAGCCACACAGCTGCACACAGCCAGTCACAGAGTAAGAAGTAAATAAAGGTATACACAAACAGAGAAAGATAACAGCCAAGAAACAAGTCAAGCTAAGGCTGGGCATTCATAAGAAAGAATAAGTCTCCGTGTGTGCATTTCTTTGGGAGCTGAGTGGTAGGCCATCTAAGAGTAAATAACTCTGGGGTGAGATGGCAGATTGCCGCTTTGTGTTTCCGGAGGCTGTCCTAGGCTTGGCTAACCAAGTGTGGACTGAAGAGCTCAGATTTAAACACAGGAATGAAACCAAATGCCATGGAGTGTCCTGGAGAGCAGCCATCAGGCTTCCACGTCCTGAAAGCAAAGTAAGTGTTGCTCTAAAGTGAGCTGTCATCTTAGGATCACAACGGAGAGGGAGAAGCATTCAGACATTCAGGGAGAGAAACTCATGGAGACGTTTCGGTGAGAGGCCCAACTGTTACACTGCGTGGTTCCTCATTCTAATCAGTTTACTCATGGACTTCTCCAAATTCTCTGCTTCAGGTAAAACTGTGTCTGTCACTTCCTGATCTCCAGTTATGGAGAGGGGAGTTTAAAATCCAGCTCAAATGGAGGGCTTGGGATTATTAAGAGCTTTGACTAGGCTGGGCATAGTGGCACACACTTTTAATCCCAGAATGGGGGAGCCCGATGCAGTCGATCTCTGAGTTCTAGACCAGCCTGGTCTACAGAGTGAGTTCCAGGACAGCCAGAGTGACACAGAGAAACTTTCTATCAAAATCCAAACACCAAAACAACCACGCTAGAACAACTGGCAGCACTGAACCATTGCCTGGCCTCCGTCTGTAGGCTACTGGCAAAACAAACAAACGAATAAACAAAAAACCCAAAACAAAACAGTAGCAGCAAAAATAGCTTTAAATAGGACATTAGTTGATAGAATATTATCTACCTAATTTTTAGAGTCAATCTAAAGCTCTGAGAAGTGTATTCCACAGAAAAGAAAACATTGGACATACTGGGAAACGCAACTGTCAATTTAAAAGTTGATAATGAAAATATATTATTATTATTATTATTATTTTTCGAGGCAGGGTTTCTCTGTATTGTTTTAGAGGCTGTCCTGGAACTCACTCTGTAGACCAGGCTGGCCTAGAACTCACAGAGATCCGCCTGCCTCTGCCTCCTGAGTGCTGGGATTAAAGGCGTGTGCCACCACCGCCCTGCTTCAACTAGCTTTCTAATAGAGCTCAGGACCACCTGCCTAAGGAATGGTATCACCCGAAGTGGGCTGGGCCCTCCTACATCAATTAACAGTCAAGACAACTCCCCACAGACACGCCCATGAGCCAATCCAGTCTTCACAATTCCCGAACTGAGCCACCCTTCCCAAGTAACTCTAGGTCATGTCATACTGTCGGCTAAAACTAAGCAGAGCACAGGGAACAACAACTCAGTCAAAAGACACGAGTCCTGATTACTGGATTATAAAAAAGAAAAAGAGCATTTGAAGCCAGGAGGGGAAATGGCGGGAGAAAGGGGAGGACTGGAGAGGAGGGAACGGGGAATGGACTCGACCAAAGCACAATGCAGTCACAAGTGAGATTCCCAAGTAATAAAGGAGGAAGCACAAACTAACAAAAGCAGACAGGTCCTCATAAACAAGTGCGCAAAGCACCCAGATGCCAGGGGCAACAGGGATTTTGAAAAGCCTATGATGCTCAGGCTTACAGAGTCCACAGGCAGAACCGAATACCTATCTGCAGGATGGCCAAATTGCGGGAAATGATTGGAATGTAGAGAAAGAACCTATCGGAAAATCTAGAACTAAAAGTACTGTGTCTGTGGCAAAAAAAAACCAAAAAAACAACAAAAAAAAACCTATTGGATTTCACCCAGAGATAGTCTGCAAAAGAAGGGAGGGGAAGATGCCACCCAGACCAAAGTACAACCTTCCAATAAGCAGGACTGAAAGGGCAGCAGAGCCTCAGGGACACACTTGACAGGGCCAAGTGGCCAGGCATGAGGGATGGGCCCCAGAGGCAGGATAGAAGGGAGATGATGGAAGATGGAACATATGTAATGAGATATGCATGCATTTGACAAAAGTTTGCAGACTCAGTGAAGCTCATCAGCTCACTGAGAACCACCACAGGCTCCAAATGGTCTAAACGCATTTGCTCTGCCCTCCCCCTCCCCCAACCCTAGGGCGTACCAGATACAGACTGCTAAAACCCAGAGACATCGCCTTTAAAAGGCTGCAGGAGGAAGACACAGTGTGTACGGGAACAATGGTGAGAGCAACCTCTCATTCTTCATCAACAATGGAAGAAAACGAAGCCCATTTAACACACTGGGGAGAGGGGCAGTCCAGAATTCTGTATGCAGAGATTTCCAAAAGGAAAAACACAGCCAAGTTGCTTCCCCGCATACTAAAGTAACAAAACCCTTCATCAGAGGATCACAGCACAAGGGAGGACAAAAGGGTCTCAGGCTGGCAGCAAAGTGTGCCAGCCACACCCACAGGAATGAAGGACCAGGTAGGTTTGCTGATGATTGTGTCAGACTGCATGCTTTCTTTCAAAAGAGCCTTTCACAGTCAATGTATTACTTAAGGAAAAAGAAGTAATAAAATGTTATCTGGGAATTACAACACTTCAAAACAAAACTGCAAGCTAACACTAGAAGAAAGGATTCAGGGTTTGTAAGTAGAATTCTGCTGTAGAAAGGGACATTTTCTCCATGAAGGGATGTATGGTTAGGTCAAAGTACATGCTGAGGGTGCTATAGATGGATATGACATATAACATGCAATTATATATATAGAAAACCTACTAACTATATGACAATGTTGTTGATCTCCTAAGGTCCCGATGATAAACCAAGGCACAATTTCACCAAACTTCACTCTGGGGGAGCAGTGAGTTTGTTGAGATTTCTTACAGGGCATAGGTGAGGAATTATCTACAGGGCTTGGGGGTGTGGGCACACCTTCTAGTACCAGCCCACATGGAAAGCCTTACCCAGCATGGAGGAGGACTTCCTTATAGTAGATGGATCTGTCACCTCTACTATTCTCTCTCTCTCTCTCTCTCTCTCTCTCTCTCTCTCTCTCTCTCTCTCTCTCTCTCTCTCTGTGTGTGTGTATCTGTCAGTTTGTCCATCTCTTTCCTTCAAAGAGGTGGGATCACAATCACACAGGACCACAATCCCACAGGATAGCCTAAAACTCAGTAGGCTACCCCTGAGCTCACTGGTACCATCCTGTCTCAGCCTCTGGAGTTGTTGGATTATAGGAATGCACCTCCATGCATAGCCATCAAGAATTCTCTTGTGCTATTAAATCTTCCAAATGAAGTAGAAAAGTATGGGAAAGTTTTTTTTCCTTGAGTATAGTATAAACCAATGCATTCCTTTTTAGAAAGAAAAAAGTCACAGTGTTTCATAACAAGAAATTTACTCTAAGACCACCACGTAAAATTGAATTTGTTGGTGAAAACAATAAATACTTCAAAAGTTATGTAATTGAAATTAGTTTCATGTTTTTCCTGTCTTATAAAATGTTTCCAGAACTGGGGTATAAATTCTACGCTTGGAAGATTCATATAAATGAACACTAGTGAGTGTTCAGACACCTAAGGGCTTGTTTGCATTTGGGGCATTTTTAGGTCTTAGGGAAATACTAAGTTGAGGAGTGTAACATGCAAGATGCCTCGGTTCATTTTTTAAATTGCAGAATGCCACAGACTAAGTAATCTATAAATAAAATTGATTTAGCCTGTAGTTCTAGAGGCTGGGAAATCCAGTGGGAGGGACAGAGTTTGTTTGGTGAGGACTTTTTTTTTTTTGTACAAAGCTCATTTTTAAAAATTGAGCTATACATTTCCCTCCACTTCCCTCCCTTCCTCCCATCCCCCCTCCCCCCTCCCCCATGCTCTCTTCTCTATACTCAGGAGATCTTGTCTTTTTCCCTTCCTAGGTGAATCCATGTGTGTCCCTTATCGGTTCTCTTTATTACCTGTTGTCCTTTGCTTTATATTACATTTGTCTTTCTGGGTTTTGGTTACCCCACTCAGGATGACTTTTTCTAGTTCCATTCATTTGCCTGCAAATTTCAAGATGTCATTTTTTTAACCGCTGAGTAGTACTCCATTGTGTAAATGTACCACGTTTTCCTTATCCATTCTTTGGTTGAGGGGCATCTAGGTTGCTTCCAGGTTCTGGCTATTACAAATAATGCTGCTATGAATGTGGTTGAGCAAATGTCCTTGTGGTATGAGTGTGCAACCTTTGGGTATATGCCCAAAAGTGGTATTGCTGGGTCTTGAGGTAGATTGATTGCCAGTCTTTTGAGAAACCACCATAATGACCAAGTCGGCTTCATCCCAGAGATTCAAGGATGGTTTAACATATGAAAATACAACAATGTAATCCACCATATAAACAAACTGAAAGAAAAAAATGCATGATCATCTCACTAGATGTTGAAAAATCCTTCAACAAAATTCAACACTCATTCATGATAAAGATCTTAGAGAGAGCAGGGATACAAAGAACATACTTAAACATAAAAGCAATATGTAGCAAGCCAACAGCCAACATTAAATTAAATGGAGAGAAACTCAAAGTAGTTCCACTAAAATCAGGAACAAGGCAAGGCTGACTATTCTCTCCATATTTTTTTTTCAGTATTGTACTCAAAGTTCTAGCTAGAGCAAAAAGACAACAAAAAGAGACCAAGGGGATACAAATTGGAAAAGAAGTCAAATTTTTGCTATTTGCTGATGATATATATATATATATATGTATATATATATATCTAAGTGACCCCAAAAATTCTACCAGAGAACTCCTACAACTGAAAAACACTTTCAGCAAAATGGCTGGATACAAGATTAACTCTAAAAAACAATCAGTAGCCCTCCTATATATAGATAACAACTGGGCTGAAAAAAGCAAACACAGAAACATCACCCTTTACAGTAGCCACAAATAACATAAAATATCCTGGGGGGTAACTCTAACCAAACAAGTGAAAGACCTGTATGACAAGAACTTTAAGTCTTTGTAGAAAGAAGTTGAAGAAGGCATCAGAAAATGGAAAGATCTCCCATGCTCTTGGCTAGGTAGGAATAACATAGTAAAAAATGGCAATCTTACCAAAAGAAATCTACAGATTCAATGCAATCCCCATGAAAATCCCAGCACAATTCTGTTAAGGGCCTTTGAGTGGCATCCTTTCATAGAAAGGGAAGGGCAAACAATGACATTCAAATGAGCTTCCTTTTATGACAAAGCTTCCCAGGGTAGCAGCTCAAGTTTATTCATGAGAATGAACCATCATGTCTTGAATATCTTTGATTAGGCCCCACCTACAACACTACTGCATAAAGGAATTAAGAGGCCCTTGCATAAACTTAATGGGGCACGTATTCAAAACATAACATAAAAAATGTGTGTGAAGATCTGGAGGACTCAAGCAGGACCTAACTTGAAAGCCTCCTCCTGGAAGACTAGTTTTCATATTACCAGAGGATGTTATTTATGCAAACTTCCAAAGGATTGAAGCAACCAGCACTCTTATCCGCTGTTATTACTATGACCATAACACTAATAGCAACATATCCCTAACAGAGAAATAATGGCACACACATCTTGGTGGTAACCAACAGTTATCTATCTTTTTTTAATTAAAAGACTTTTTAAAATTTTGCATACCAACCCCAGTTCCCCCTCTCTCCCCCTTCCAATGCCCCATTCACTCCTCAGAGGGAATAAGGCCTTCCTTGGGGAGTCAACAAAGTCTGGCATACCAAGTGTTTAGGTAAGTCCAAGTCCGTCCTCCCCCATCCCCACCCCCCTCAAGGCTGAGCAAGGTATCCCACCACAGGGAATGGGCTCCATAAACCAGTTTATTTACCTAAGATAGGTCCTGGTCCCACTGCCAGGGGTCTCCCAAACAGATTAAGTTACATAACTGTCACCTGCATTCAGAGAGCCTAGTTCGATTCCATGAAGATTCCACAGCTATCAGTAAAGAGTCCATGAGCTCCTACTAGCTTGGGTCAGCTGCCTCTGTGGGCTTTCCCCATCATGACCTTGACTCCCCTCCCTTCTTCATATGATCCCTCCTCCCTCTCTTCAATAGAACTCCAGGAGCTCAGCCTGGATTGACTGTGGGTCACTGTGTCTACTTCCATCAGTTACTGGATGAAGGTTCCATGATGACAATTAGGGTAGTCATTAATCTGATTGAAGGGGATGGCCTGTGGTGATATCTTGTTTGTACAAATGAACCTTGCCTGAAGGTCAGAGGGCAGAGCTAGCCACTAGCTAGCCATGGAGATCTGGAGGTCAGTACAGACAGACAGGAAGTGAGATGGCTGGGTGGAGAGAGTAAATGATAAGATGGAAGGAGGCAGGGGTTCAGTCTCTTTTGAGTCTGAATATTTCATAGAGGTAAGAGCTCTAGTGGCTGGATGCTCTGCTCTCTGATCTTTCAGCTTTCAACCCCTAGTATCTAACTCTGGGCTCTTATTATTAAAACCTATTAGAACTGTGTTACAAATCCCTCTCCACTATTGCTAGTAGTTTTAGCTGGGGTCATCCTTGTGGATTCCTGGGAATTTCTCTGGCACCAGGTTTCTCCCTAACCCTGTAATAGGCCCTCCTATCAGATATTTCTTTCATGGCTCTGCTCCCTCAACCTGGCCTTCTTGGTCCCTCATGTTGCCATTTCCCCTCCCCCCCTTACCCCTCTCAGTTTACCCAGGAGATCTTAGCTATTTTCTTTTCCTGGGGTCCTCCATGTGTGTCCCTCTTAGGGTCCCCCTTTTTACCTAGCTTCTCTGGGGTTGTGGGTTGAAGCCTGGTTATCTTTTGCTTAATGTCTAATATCCACTCATGAGTGAGAATATACCATTTTTGTCTTTCTGAGTCTGGATTTTTTTTTCTAGTTCTATCCATTTGCTTGAAAATTTCAAAGTTTTTTTTTTTAAGCCGCTGAGCAATACTCCATTGTGTAAATGTACCACATTTTCTTTTTTTTTTTTTTTTTTTTTTTTTTTAATCATTTTTTATTTTAATTTTAAATAGCTTGTTTCACATGTCAATCCCAGTTCCCTCTCCCTCCTCTCCTCCCGCACTCCCCTTCCACCCTCCCTCCCACCCTATTGCCAAATCCCTCCACATAGGGGATGTCTAGAGTCTATCATTTCACTCTTGGTAGGGTCAAGGCACTCCCCTAAGAGTCCAGGCTGAGAGAGCATCTCTCTTTGTGCCATAGGCACATGAAGACAGATTGTATACCAGGGATAGACACTGATCCACAGCTCAGAGCCCCATAGGTTGCCCAGGCCTTCTCACTGACACTCACATTTGGGGGTCCAGATCAGTCCCATTCTGGCCTCCCCACTGTCGGTCTGGGGTCCAAGAGCACTCCCCTGTTCAGATCAGCCGTCTCTGCTGGTTTTGCCAGCCCATTCCTTGCCAATTTGCTCATCACTCCTCTCTCTCTGTCACTGGGTTCCTTGGGTTCAGTTCAGTGCTTAGTTGTGTGTTTGCCTCTGCTTCCATCAGTCCCAGGATGAAGGCTCCCGGATAGTTATAGACATCAAGTTCATTATCAGGAATGGGCATTCGAGGTGGTCCTTCCACTATTGCTTAGCTTGCCAATTGATGTTATACCTTTAGATCACTCGAGGTCACTCTGGTGCCTGATCTGTCTTCGATCCTATGATTCCCTCTTCCCCCTATTTTACCCCCACCCCCTCAACTTCCTGTTCCCCCATGACCAACTCCCTTCCTCTTTACCCCCTCTACTCTTCCCAGGTCCCACTACCCCCCCTCGCCCTGTTCCCCATCCATTCAGAGGATCTTGTCTCCATCCTCTTCTCTTGGGTACTATGCATATATGCATATCTTTTAGGTTCTTTCCTGTTTCCCAGACTCTCTATCTGTGGAAGTGCAGACTGGCACTATCCTGATCCATATTTAAAATCCATATATGAGTGAGTACATACCATGTTTGTCTTTTTGCGACTGGGTTACCTCACTCAGGATGGTTTCTTCCAGTGCTATCCATTTCCCTGCGAATTTCAAGATTCCATTGTTTTTTTCTGCTGAGTAATACTCCATTGTGTAAATGTACCACATTTTCTCTATCCACTCTTCAGTTGAGGGGCATCTAGGTTGCTTCCAGGTTCTGGCTATTACAAACAATGCTGCTATGAACATAGTGGAGCAGATGCCCTTGTTGTATGAACCTGCCTCATTTGGATAAATGCCTAAGAGTGGAATTGCTGGGTCTAGTGGTAGATTAATTCCCATTTTCCTGAGGAATCTCCATACTGATTTCCAAAGAGGCTGTATGA